>NW_004955488.1:3683258-3739416 GCF_000276665.1 Chinchilla lanigera | reverse complement strand
GGTGGGCCTCCCACACCCAGCACCACTCACTCAGTTCAGCTGGGGGTTATAAGTTGACCACCAGTTATCAATCCACTACAGTACTTTAACTCCTAAATAGGCTAATAAAAGGAGAGTAAAGACTCAAAAAAATAAAATCAGACACGCAAAAGGAAAGATCACAACTGACAATCTGGAAATGCAAAGTTCATTAGCAGTTATTGTGGTCAACTATGTGCCAACCAATTTGATAGTCTAGAAGAATTAGATAAATTCCTACATTAATACAACTTCCAAGACTGAATCATGAAGAAATAGAAAACCTGAACAGATGAATAATAAGCAATAAGATTGAATGAATAATAAAAAGCTTCCCATCAAAGACAAGCCCTGGATTAGGTGGCTTGACTACTGAATTGTATCAAACATCTACATCAGAACTAATGCCAATTCTCCATGCATTATTCCAAAAATAGTAGAGGAAGGAATTCTTCCTAATATGTGCTATTAGGCACGCATGACATTGATAATAAAACCAGATAAAGTTACAACACAAAAAGAAAAGTAAAAGCCAACATAGTCAGTGAACATAAACAGAATACTACCAAATCAAATCCAATGATATATTTAAAGGATATTAAAGATATTTACTGTGTGCAAATGAGATTCATAAGTATAGTTCAATATAAGCAAATCAATAAAGATGAGATACCATATCAATGAAAGACTAAAAACTATGTAGTCATCAGAATTGATGCTAAAACACTCAACATCCTTGCATAATAAAAACACTGAACAATCAGGCATGCAAGGAATGTACTTCAACAAAATATAGGTCATAGATAAGTGCAACATGATCTCACCCATATGTGGAGCTTAAATGAGTTGATGTCAGAAAAACTGAGAATAGAATGATGGTTACTATGGGTCAGGAGTGTGTAAGGCAGGGAAGAGATGGGGTGAGTTTGATCAATTGGTGCTAAGTTTCTGTTAGGAAAAAGCAAGAAGCCTTCGGGTGCTAATGCACAGAACAATGACTATACATAGCAACTGTCAAACTCTAAAACCTAGAAAAATGATTTTGAAACTTTTACCAGGAAGAAATGCTGAATGTTTGAGCAGAAAAATTTTAACTTGATTTAATCATTATTCAATGTGTACATGTATTGAACATTACATGGTACCCATTAATATGTTACAACTTTTATGTTTTATGCATCAATTAAAAATTTTAAAAGATGGAGAATTTTAAAATCATACAATTATGTTACTGAAGCTAATATAAAAGGCTGCATCTTGTATTGTTCTAACATTTTAATATTCTGAAAAATGGAAAAAAAATAGAAAAGTGCAGAAATGCAAAATTACGAAGAGTGGAAAATCTGCATTTGCTTTGAGAAGAGGAATGAGTTATCAGCAGAACACATGATACTTTTGTGGCAGTAAAAATTCTATTTGACACTGTAATGATATACACGTGTCACTACGCATTTGTCAAAACCCACAGGCTGTAAAACACTGAGAGCAAACTTTGATGTAAACTCTGAACTTTGAGTGACTACGATCTGTCACTGTGGACTCATCAGTCATAACAAATGTACAACTGTGGTGGGAGACAGTGACAACGTGGGAACTACGCATGTGCAAAAGTAGGGGGTATAAGGGAAATCTCTGTATATTTCCTCCAACTTTGGTGTGAGCCTAAACCACTCTAAAAAGTAATGTTCTTAAAAGTAAAAATACAGAATAAAACATTCATCCATGACTCTGTTTCCAAAATCTCATATGATGCATCACCATGTTCTCTGATCCACTTTCATTTCTATTCCTGCTTGTCAATGTTTCACCATGTTGGCTGTGGACTTGCCTCTCAGACTTCCTGCATGGCATCCCTGCCTCTGCATGGCCATCCTTTTTTGCCTATGTTTAGTTCTGTCAGCAGATCTCCATGGATTCTAAATGGTTACAAATGATTCAGAATTGAGTGTACTCAAGTTAACACTTGATTGCATCTTTCCTTTCTCCATCAGCTCTATCAGTGGTGCTAGCCCATGGATTCATCAGGAGAGGAATGAATGAGTCACCATGCTTTTCAAAGGAGAAAAGAGGGACAAGAAGATGAACTGGCAAACCAGAAGAAACGAAGTGGCTCAGCATGTGAGCTTTGCTTCCTCAGTCCTCTGTGCTGCAATTGTCTAAGCATTTTGTATTCAGTCATTTAATGTGAAATGCATTTATAATGTAAATATTATTGTCTACATAAGAAAGCTTACCTAACACGAAAGATTTTAACATTTCATAGCCTCAGTCAAAATATCCCTTGTAACTGTTATGCATAGTAAATTTTTATTATATTGTTGATTACCAAAATATTGTAGCACAAATATTGGAATTATTAATCTCTTGATATAGCAGTATTTAACAGCTAATAAAAACAGGTTTCATACAAAGACTGCTTAGGTAGCCCAACAAGTTCCTATGAATGAATGCTATTAATTTATGAACTTCCCCATGTTTTAATTTTTTTTATCCACTATTTAGTAGTTTTGTTCAGTTGCTTTCCCATCCCTATAATTTGAAACTTATTCTGTCTTGTCTTTCTTATCACATAGTGTAAGATTTGTTTCATCAGAGGGTGTCTTTTTTAAACCAATGATCTTTATATCATCTATCCTAACTACTCATTATCTTTACATTTCTAACTTTGCGACGCCTAGTATCATGAGGGTAAATGAGAATGGCTCTAGAGATGTACTGTAATATTCCCACTCATTTTCAGTCTTTCTGGCTCAGTAAAATATGATCTGTATGTTCTTCTGCTAGTTTCCAGTATTTTGATGGATACATGGCTTTTCAATCCTTTTCAGGAGAGAGGGGAAGAATAGTTAAGTCACAGATATTATAACTTCCCAAAATACCCTTAGGAAAAAAGTAATTAAAATCAAAGTATGGCTGTTTAAAAGAAGAAGAGCTATGGCCATTATTGGATATAGCAATTTGAGAATAAGGATTAAATTATAATTTCTAAAATGAGATAGAGAAATCATATTTTCTCTGAGTATGCAGAAAACATATACTGTGGCATATACCATAAAGAACTTTTCTTCTAGTCTCTCACAAAGGGAAAATCATTCAAACACACATAAATCAAAGATTTTGTTACTTAATAAACATCAACGTTTTGTTGTATAAGACATCAGTCTATGCTAATCATTACACTTCAAGTGGGATAAAAACAGTGAAAAAGTAATTTGAAGTCATTATAAAATTGAAAACATAAAATTTCATCAGGGTAGATCATGCAGTGTGACTCAGTCCAGAGCAAAATTGTTAGCATCTCTGATTCATAATTATTTAAAATGAAGAGACAATGACACACTAACCTTTCTGGCTTGAAGAGGTTGAAGTATGTTGGAATCACTGCATATAATGCTTAGTAAGTGGGATTTCTTGTTTTGGGTAGCTACTGTTGTTGTGATTATTTCTTATAAGTATTATAAGAAGAATGAAAATTCTTTGATTTTGTCATGATATTTAGATCTGAACAGTTTGTATACAAACTTTATTTGGCTGGAAAGTTGTTTTTCTGTATAACATTTCCAAATTATTGTGTTCTTTAGCATGAATGCTAAGGAAAAACCTTGGGGGCAATATTTTACTCTGTCTTAGAAAAAATATATGATTTTCTACCATCGAGAGTCCAGAGTTGATTTGGGATCTCTGCTTTTCCAGCCAGCTTTGGGACAGTTTCACACCATTACCTTCAAGGGTGATGAGTCTCTCATATGCCCATTAGTGCACTTACTGAAGACAAAACAAGGAATTACTTCCATGGTTCATTCAGATGATGGACGAAAACTCACAGAACATCTAGGTAGAGTGTCAAAATTCTGCTGAGACAGGAAAAAGTTTTAACTTTGAACATTTAGAAACTAAAGGAGGGAAAAATAACTGAGTAGCCTCTGATATGGTTACAGTCTGTAGTTCTAGAAAATATGAATGAATAACTGAGCCCTAGGCTGCCAAATTGAGGAGGTACCAAATTTTCAGAAATTTTATACTTGACAATCTAAAGCAAGTCTATACTGTTGTATAGGTCTATAAAATCAAATTTCTAATTTTAGAAACAGGTTTCTAATGAATATAAATTAAGCAAGTAAATGTCTATTCATAAAACCCTTTGTTCCATAGCAGATCTGACAAAAGTGTAATCCTATAGATATTTAAATTCTGTTATTGGACTCACTAATTCTTAATTATCCAAGACATACTTCCACATACTTTCATCATGTGTAAAATAAGTTGTCTGTCTGACAAATTCTTCCTTTTGTAAACAAGAATGGTAACACTTATATAGTACCCTGTTATGCTTCTTGAAGTTTGTAGTGATAAAGGAGTCCTTTATTTAGAACTCTTAAAAATGTACCCACTTTCTACCTGTTGTGTTTGTGTACATCCTCTCAATGAATCCTCTGTTTTCTTTATTACAAAAAAGGCTGCTACGAATACATCATGTTAGTATGCAGTGGCTCTTGGATTGTACAAGAAACTCAGATGGCCACAGAAATGATTCTTGGCCAAAACATGAGGCTCTGACAAACACAAAGTAGCCCTGAGACCTTAGTGCATGTAAATTTGGTCACCGTGAATTCTCTTTGTTTTTATAGACTTCTTTGTCTCATCTTGAAAGAAAAGGGCTTGAAAAGCTCTGAAGCTAAGAATCAAGAAGTAATACCTAGCAGGGAGTTGCCTAGTAACCATTCTGCCTCCCAGAGAGACAAGAATGGGTCCTTGAGTGTAGCCTGTGTTTGTGTGAGAGTCTCAAAACAAAGCATGCTTAGGGTTCAGGACAGAACTGTAAGCCATCGCCTGCTGCACCTTTCCCTGAGAGACAGTAGTGAGGGAATGGAGTAGAGGTAAAGCACAATTTGTATGTAAATTTCTTGTAAGTAGGAAAGTCAACTTCATTTAACAACTTGGAGAGCATGCCTTTCTTTCCTCCTTGCCTTGCCTTGCCTTGCCTTGTCTTGCCTTTCTTTTCTTTTCTTTCCTTTCCTTTTCTTCTTTCTGTCTTTCTTCCTTTCTCTATTTTTTCTTTCTTACTTTCTCTCTCCCTCTCTCCCTCTCTCCCTTTCTTTCCATTCTTTGTTTTCTCTCCTCTTTTTAAGAATGTTAGGTCTTAATCATCTATCTACACTCACGATAGACTACTCTCACTGTTTTTTCCCATCCCTTGAACAATTCCCAACTTGTTACCCCTTGAATTTTTACAATCTCAGGCAAAGTTTAAAAAAAACCCTCATAATTATGATATTTTCAGAAAGTAAACACATTTGCAAGTCTTGCCTTATGGTTTCTATATAATGATTCCTTATGATGACAGATTGTCAATTTCTAATTGGTTGAGAGCCTTTTTAAGGCTTAAATTTTGAACAACTCAGAGTAAGGCCATCTATTCAATTCACTGATTGTCTAGTGAATTATAACACATTACTATATTGTGTGTGTTAACTGATGCTTTTCCTTTTTCCCAGAATTATGTGATTCTTACCTAGAAAAATTAAATTTTTAAAGACTAAATATTTCTCCAAATAGTGAAGTTTCACCTAAATTGTGTAAACAGACCATGAATTATTCTTGTAAAATGCAGCCAATAGGCAGCTAGCTATTCAAACCAGTTTCAAATAGGGCAAATACCAAGGGTTAACCAGTTACTCTACCACAAAATCCAATTCTACCTTCTGAAGGCTTTTCCTTTTCTGTGTCTATAAATATAACCTGCATGTGTAGTGGGACAGAAGACTGTGAACAATTTTTGTCTGAACTATTGCTTGACCCTAGAATCTCAAATGGAAGGTGATCAAGTAAGATCTGCAAAACTGCAGTTGTTATGCTTTTTTTTCTTTCAAAAGTCTGTGGTACCTTTATGACTTAGAAATACAGATGCTATGAAAGAAATGTGAAGCTTTTCTAAATTAAAATGGAGTTGCTCTATGCAGCTAGATGATGTAGGAGGAGGCCTTACACAAGATTGATTGACAGTAGGAAGTTGCTTGAACCACAAGCTTGAACACCATCCACTGCAACTTGAATAGTACTTCCGCAAGGTCATCTACCCAGTAACTGTCTGCTCAACCCATGGGAAGGGCACCACTCACTGTGGTCACAGACAACTGTTTCAAAATACCTGGTACAATCCACCTCCTTCTTGTCTTTACAATCTTCCTTCCCCTCAACCTGTGCAAATACACCCATAGTTTCCTGTGGCCTGTATATTTCTACTGAAGTGTTCTGCTATTTCGTCTGTAATACTGTGTTATTCACAAAATAAAAATCTATATTCTTTGGAGAATCTCCCTCTCTTATTTTTAAAAAAATTTTTAGGTTGACATGGTGAAATATTCATTTTTGCACTTTATCTCTCTTTTTTTTTATAAACAAGTACAAACACTAACTTAAGAAGAAGACAAATGTCAAAGTATTTATTTTTGTATTTTTTAAGAATTTGAAACAGAACCACCTATTATTAGAAAGACAAAATCTTCTCTTGTTAAAGTATTAATGATTGTGTTAGAGGTAGACTTATTAAACAAATACTTTATTTAATTTTTAAAAACTCCAATGAGAAGAATAAAATATTTGAACAAAGTTAAACAAAGACAAAGATTACGTATCAGTGCCTTCTCTCATTTTAAATGGCAACAATATACGTAAAGATACACCTTAGTAAAAAGGCCGAATAGTTCTTTTATATAATGGTCAAAAGATCAAGAAAACACAAATGAACAGATAAAATACTTTACAGGTGGGTTAAGTCTATGCTCTCCAGTAACTT
Source organism: Chinchilla lanigera (assembly GCF_000276665.1). Lineage (NCBI taxonomy): Eukaryota > Metazoa > Chordata > Mammalia > Rodentia > Chinchillidae > Chinchilla > Chinchilla lanigera. The sequence continues at coordinate 3,732,602 of NW_004955488.1, read as the reverse complement.
CAGAATTTTGAATGAATTTTACCTCCTTCACTGCTGACATAAACCAACGCTGGGACCCATGTATTCAAGAGAAGGGCAGGCACATTTCAGGCCAACATCACCTATTTGGACCACTGCTCTTGTGCAGGACACAACTTCCACATGACTCTTGATGATATGCCAGGAGTTAGGAAAATCAGAATTACTTCATCTTCATGTAAAATATGGAAAATACTATTATCAGAAGTACTATTTCTTCAACCTAGCAGGCATTTTTCTAAATGACAGTGAGTTCTTGAACACTTCTGTTTGGGAACAATTCAGTTCGCAAGCAAAAGCATTCAGCAAAATTATGCTTCCATCCAAATTCCACATCAGGTGACAAACACCAAGGCCTCTTCCCAACACAAATGTAAGTGCAGCCGACTTAACCCAAAATCATAAAACAAATTAAATTCCTAAACCAAAGTACCACTGTACATCTGTTGGAACTTTGTCTTCTCAAAATTTTTGAGAAATTTTAACCAAGTGAATTGTGATGCCCTTTAGATACTTGAAATTTATTTATTTATTTATTGATTTATTGATTTATTGACTGTCTTTTTGAGACAGGGTCTCACTATGCAGTTCAGGCTGTCCTTGAGCTCAGTTTGTAGCCTAGGCTGGTCTTGAACTTGCATTGATCCTCCTGCCTCAGCCTCCAGAGTGCTGGAATTTCAGATGTGTGCCACCACACCTGGCATATTTTTGAAATTTAACTGTACTTGTTTCTGACTGACATCAGGGATTGCTTCTGAGATACTCTCAAACATGAACCAGGAGTTGAGGTTTTGCTCTTTCAGAAGTTGCAAAGGTTTACTGGCTTTGAATTTACTCCTTTCTGAACCCCGATTTCTTGTCCAAGTTTGATGTTGCATACTAATTTCTCCCAGGTCCTTAATTTGTGACTGCCACGGAACAGCTTTGTGCATCCTGTCACTTCATCAAGCTCAAATTAGACGACAGATCTTCACTGGAATAATTTGCTTCTCCCTTTGCTGATATGTTAAATAACATTTGTTTGTGTATGTTCCATTTCTGACATCAGAGGCAATAGTTCATAGCAAACAGGATTCTCCATAGTGGGTTTTATTTCTTGAGTTTTGATGAACCAGTGTCAGTAGATTATCTGTTGGTTCTCTTAATCCTGAAGCTATCCATTCCATCACAAACTGGAATTTAATCAATTTTTAAAATATGGTGTTATACAAGTTCTTTTCCATTCTCCATGGTCTCAAAAAAGCCCTCTCTAAGTGCTTCATAAATTTCTGATGAATTGAATTTTTGTACTTTCATACCACTTTTGGAGATCTAAACTGTGACCATTAGTGATTTTTTGGGAGCTCTACAGAGAAATACACACACATGCACACACACGCACACATGCAGTGTACAGTGAAAAAACATAAGATGATGATTTACTCTTCAAATATCTCAAAACATCTCCTCTCACAAGTTCTAAGGCTTTAAGTTTGCATTCAGGTAAAATATGTGTGTGCACACGTGCGTATGTAAATAATTTGAGGTGGTGCAGATATCCAATTTCGATGTATCATTAAGAAATATATTAAGAAGTCTAAGAGACTACTTGCAGGCTTGTATCTGTTATATATAGTGTGTGGTACTGCAAAAGTTTTAATAGTCAATCTTAAAGAATATGGAAAAGAATCATTGTTGTTATTTTTTTTTGCCTTTTGAGACAGGGTCTCACTCTGCTGTTCAGGCTGGCCTTGAGCTCACTTTATGGCCTAAGCTGGTCTCAAACTCACAATGATTCTCTTGCCTCAGCCTCCCAAGTGCTGGGATTGCAGGCATGCGCCACCATGCCTAGAGGCAAAAGAATTATCTAAATCAACAATTTAGAGTTTAATTAGGAAAGAATACTTAGTATAAGCCTGAGTATAACAACACTTCCATTATCTTTTTAAAGAAAGAACAAAATTGCAGCATGATTTAGGGCAAAAGGAGTGTGAGAACTGACTGTGTACAGTAGTGGGGCAATAGGGAGCCACAGGGACCAAGGTTAATTCACTTTGGGATGTAGCCTACTGACTAAGCCAGATAGGAATCTTAATGCCATGCTATTTCTTTTCTTTGAAAACCATAGAAACCAAAACATGTGCCTTAATTTTAAATATCAGTTTAATTTTAGCTGTTACTAGTATTAAATGCTCACTTCTCTGAATTTTACTGCTTCGTGCAGTTTAAAAGATTTGAAGACCCTAAACTATCAATGGCAATCAAGCACTTTGGATGGAGATACAAAAGCAAAGAAATGCCCTGCAAATTACTTTGAAACTTGGTGTGAAATCTATAGCATGGGTGACTCTTTTGTGGGTGAAGTAGGTTTTACATGAAATATAATAGCGTGAGTGCTATTTTACACCGGGATTATCATATTTAATATTGTTATCACAACAAGAAATAAACAATTGCTTAAGGAAGTGGGTGATCCTCCTTCTCTGGGCTACAGTGCTGACCTAGTCATGCAGAACTAATTTCCTGGCGGTCTCTGAATGCACATAAAGCTGCTCTGTAGCTGCTTCTGACAATGAACTAGTGACTGGAAAAAGGAATCTTAAACACAGTCACATCTCCCGACTGTTAAAATCCTGTTCCCAAGGAATGCTGATCTACTATGCTGCAGGACAGGAATTACATTTTAAAAAATGGCTGATCAGTATATAAAGTTTCTCAACTATTTTTTCTTGTGTTGCTAGGCAACTAAATCAATTTTACATATATTCCTTGAAGTGGCAAAATTCTAATTTAGGAACTTTTTCCCACAAATAATTCAATATTGAAAAGTTTGGTAGATGCATGATTTCATTGTAAACATTTATCATATTGCATGTGAAGCAATAGTTTTCCAATAACTATTTTAAGGAAAATCCTATAACAATCTGACTAGGGAATATTATTTTAAAAACTGTTAATATCTGATACTTAAAAAGGAACATACCACTTTAACCAACTTGTAACCTAATTTCAGTAGTTGGCTTGTTAATTAGTGTTTATTGATTGTGTGAGATCAAAAGATTGGGTTTTGTTTAAAGTGCAAATATTAGAACTAAATTGATTTCTTAGATCAACTTTACCACTTGGCAGAAAATAAAGCAGAAGGTTGCATCATACAGTGCTCTTTGTGGTTTGGGGAGGAGCTAATTTTACTGATGATCCTCTGGACAAGGAGCAAGGCTTTACTGCCCTCTAGTAGTGATGGTTTGCCAAGTTCATTTGGGAGATTAATTGTATTTAGAAACCTACAAATATATGAGGAAAATAACACCCACATTTAAGTAAAGATTAATTGAAATATGTTAAAGTTGAAGATAAATCTAGATAAAAATTTTTCCACAAACTTTATGCTAATTATTACTATAAAATTTAATTAGGATATAGTCATGCTGGATGCAGCCTTGTAGGCAAACTTTGCAGTTGGTATTTTTCTATAAGTGGTATCTTGTAATGAACAATATTTTTGAAAAGGTTGATGTGGTAGGTTATTTTCTGTGTTGAAGACCTGATAAAGAATAAAACTTGAGTGGAGGCTTTAAAAATATATGATTAAGTTGATCAGAAAAGGTTTTATTAAGTTCAAAGCAATCACTTAACATTTTCATTTACTGACTTGATCATTAATTTTAAACAGGCACAAAGAGTACTTTCACTGACTTTAAAAAGAAAGGGACTTATTAACCTAATATATTCATTTTAGTACTTCTTCCTCTCATAGAACCCTAGAAAGAGTTATTATTATTTTGCTAGACAAATCTTGTTCAGAAGGATTTTAAAATTTTCCAGTATTTTGATTTTTTGAAATGTAAATACTTTGCTTAACCTAGTTCCCATCAGCTAAATTTATGTTTTGGAGATTTAGAAATGATTTTTATTGGTCTATCCAGTTTATTACCAATTTCAAAAAATATATCATGAAAATTAAAATGAACTTCACTTAGGTTAGTTGCATAGCATTATTTAAAATGTAACATCATTTTCCTTAGTGATTGTACTATATAGTCTGGTTTGTCTTCACATTTTTACTGTATCTGTCATAGAATAACTGCTGTGCTCTTAGTTCTTACATTCTCATTGCCTTTCTCTGTTTCTCATTTTTCTTAACAGTTTTTCTATCTTTATTTGCTTGTTTTTATTCAGTTCATAAAAGCCTATATATGTTGTTTTTACATTTAACCTTCATAAGGTTTCATAACCTTCATAAAAACTAAACTTCATAAAGTTTTTGTGCTAACTTAGTGCTTTAAAAATGACAGTGTTAATATTTTAACTGTCTTGTTTATGCCTTCTGTATGTATACTGCTCACCTTTTTAGTTTAAAAAGTTTGCATTGCTTTGATGCTCTTATGAGTGGTGGCAGTGAGTATGTGTTACTGTTTCTGCATCCTGCCACCTTTCCCTTTGTTCATACCCTGTTCCCTACCAGGGCATGCCATTAATTGCATTCTGCCTACCTCTCTCTCCCTCTCTTTCTGCCTCTCTCTGCCACAGGAGTACGGCTGTGATTCCTCACACCTGACTGAAGTGATTAGTTCCTAAAAGAAACTGTAGTATTAGTCAAAGCAACCATATTCTTTTTCTTTTTGTATTATTTACTAATAAGAAGTTTTGACTCCTTCTCCGCAGCCCCTCCAGCATTTGTTATTGGTTGACTTCTTGATGATGGCCATTCTTTCTGGGGTGATATGGAATCTCAGAGTTGTTTTAATTTGCATCTCTCAAATGACCAGTGATGTTAAATACTTTTTCCTATACTTATTTCCATTTATATTTCTTCATCTGAGCAGTTTGTTGTGGTTCGTGTTATTTTTTTCTTTTCTCTGTAAAATAAAAAATTATGAAGTAAAAGAATAAGAAGTTTTAAACCTATAGATATCATTTGTATGATATGGTCACATATGGAAACAGCTTCCAAATTAATGAAGTAGACAGTAAACAACAAAGGTAAGAGGTAGAGAATCTCATTCCCAGAGCATCTTTTGAATCACTGAATCTTAGCACATCTGACATTCATCATATCACTTTTACTTTGCCATTATATGTGCTAAGAGATTTTATATGTTGAGTTAGGCTTCTGTTACTAAAGGACAAATGATTCATGACAAAACTTGCAACATGCAGTTATTAATTTTGACCTCAACCCTAGAATTCATTGTATTTATTACTAGAAAATTAAAATTAGCTTTAATTTTCATTTTAGTCAAATTTTGTCATTTTTTATGTCTCTTAATCACATCTTTAAATTTTTTCTGCTATTTTGAAATGAATTCAAGTAATGTACCACAGTGATTAAATGCAAGGTTTCAGAAAACATCATGTTCAATGTAAAATTCTAGCTTCATCCTTTCTTGGTGGTGTGAAGGTAGGCAGTCAGTACAAAGGGAGTGATGATACCAGCTTCATAGAATTCTCACGATAACTAAATGACAAGGTCTGTAAAGTGGTTAGAAAACAGTGAATTACATCATAGGTACTATGACAGTGGTTAAGGATGGTTTTGTTTCCTTTTGATTTCTACTATTTAATTTTTCATCTCTTCTGTAAGTGGACACGCTTCCATTTCTCTACCTATTTTAAACAATGTACTTGGTCATTTGGATTTACACTCTTAGAAATGCAAACTTATTACCATGGAAGCCCAGCATGGGTTAATTCTGTTTCCCCACAGCACCATGATCAGAAGAATCTGGGAACAGATTTTCTTCAAAAGCAACAATTGATCATAACATGAATAATTATAATTTTTAGTATACTAATGATCAAATTCTGTTTAATTTTTGTGTCATTTCTTCTGCAGCAGCATCTATACCATACCGCATGGGTTTCATGCCCATTCTCTGTCCCTTTATTTATTATGGTTTGCTCTTGTATTTGTATTTCACTTTCACTGGATCCTTAGCAAACATTTTCATTTCTTGTTCACATGCTTAATTTTGCTTTGACAGACTAATTTTACTGGGGAACTTCATTCTGATATTAACTTGAGCTACATCATTCTTTCTTCTATATTTATTGAATCTTTTTATTTTTGAATCTTGATATACGTGTTCAGTTTCTTTAATTTTCTATTTATTTATTTTTGGTGGAACTGGGTATTGGTAGCAGGTTTTTTGCACTGAGCTACATCCCCAGCCCTTTAACTTTTTCTTTCTTTCTTTCTTTCTTTCTTTCTTTCTTTCTTTCTTTCTTTCTTTTTTCTTTTTTTTTTTTTTTTGCTAGAGGGCTTCAAATTGCAATGCTAAGACATTAGCATCCCAGCACTGGGATCACAGTTATCCACTAAACTTCATGTTTGATAGTCACCACAATATCTTGAATTTATCTTATACCTGTATAAATCAGATGTTTTATAAATATTTATTGTTTCCTAGAAAAAAGAGACTCTTGGCATAATTTCTCAGCCAATCTTTCAGGAAATTCTCTGTTTCTCTTACATGCAGAATTTTCTTTTTTCTCTGCTGCTGCTAATGGTTTCTTCTTCTTCTTCTTTTTTTTTTTTTTCACCAGGAATCTAACTCAGGACCTTGCACTTTCCAGGCAGGCACTTGTGCAACTGAGCTATATCCCTGGCCTGGTTTATTCTTTTTAAAGCAAGATAATTCTGCATAGGGCTGATGTTTGTTAAGAGATCAAGTGGAAATTCTCTTTCATGAACACTAATGTTAAATTAAGAATGGACAGGAATATTTTCAGATTTAGATGATACAGTTTAGGTGTGTACACACCCTCAACACATTCTTATGACCCTGCAGCATTTGTATAAAATGGCTTTACTGGGTAGGCAGGGACATTTTCCTGCCCTTATTGACCAGTTATCTCTGTGGAAAAACATCTACTACTATACAATAAGATGCAATTTACAGTTATTCTTTGACTAAAAGGAACTCATAAAAACAATAAAATTGACAAAAAAACTGTCTAGGACAAGCTCCGACTTTATCTCCAGGAGAAACTTTGTATTCTGAGATACTGAAGGAAAGGATTACTTTGCTTGCTACCCAGGCTCAGATCATTGAAGATGTAGCACAGTCCTGAATACTGTGTCTCTAAGCAGATGGAGAATAAAAGTGGCTATGATGCTTGAATGCCTGTGAGAAATGGCAGTGTTGGTCAGAGGTTGGGGTAGTAGAGTAGACAACTCTCAGACAAATGCTCCCACAGGAGAGGATGTGGCAGTGCTGTTTCTGAATACCTAAAACTCTGATTCTGCAGTTGTGAATCTTAAGTGTTGAGTTCCATGTAGTTCTAACATGCTTCATCACTTACTCTGTTAATGTAGTTTAGATCAAAGCATCCACTGATTACAGACAAGTTCTATTATTCCTTTCTGAAAGTATATTAATTCATAGTCCCCCTTGTCATTTCTGTTATGATTCATGTGATTTTGTGTCTCTGTAGGTGTTTATATGAATAATTAACTGCTGTTTTATTCTGGAAGCAATGGTGTACATAAAATTTTCACAAAGCCATCTAATCTCAGCAATGTATTATACAAATTAATTTGAAAATGCTACTGTCACAAAATATGAACACATTCTTGATGAAACCTATTAAATGGTTTTTAAAAACTGACTATCTGAGCATTCAAGGAGCTAAAGGAAATTGTAAGTCTAAAGTATAAGAGCAATTGAGATCTGAGCGGCAGAATGCCTGTCCTCGTGTGAAGCCCATTCTGTATGGTTTCCAGTTTGATAAATAGCAGGCTTGGTTTCTAACATCTTCTGGGAAGAACAGATAAGACCTTCATTGAGTCCATAGAAAGTAAAGGCTGCCGGGCAAGACTTTAGTATATGACTATTTAAGTTCTAAGTCAGGAAAAAAAAGACCTTACCTGTTAACTTCTAACAAAGGTCCCTAGCCTTAAATGCATTTTTTCAAATTTTTACCTCCTATGTGGGTCAGAAAGCAACAAGCTGAGAAGATAAAATGAAATTATTGCCCAATTCAGGAAGCACCTGAAAAACATAAATGCAAAAATAGTTTAAAGAGAAGCAAAATCAATTAATATTTTGTACAATTTTCAGAGATCATTTTATTTAACATTAGCTTCTCCTTCCAGTGGTGGTGAATTGTATCAACCCTGTTAACCACTGACTTGGAACAAACAAGAAAGTGACCTAAACATAGATCTAGGCTTGAACCTAGACTTGTACTGACATATGTATATCTGCATGGAGGCAGAGAAAGACACTAAGATAGTGCCAAAATACTGAATCAAGACACAAGGCAGGATAGAGACCAAGGGACAGGAGAACAGTGTGAGAACGGAGCGTCACTGGCTGTGTTTATCCTGAGGTGCTTGTCCATTGGAAGGAGGCTAATAATCTAAGAAACTGAACAACTGTGACAATCCTACATTGTTTAGGATAAGATATTGAAGTCAAGTGTTACCAGGTGGGATATGCTTGTGAATGTGCTTTCTCTGTAGTGAGGTAGAGTGGTACACAATGTGGATGAAGGTGGCCAGTGTAGGGATGATTTCATACAGACTGCAAGTCAGCTTTTGATCATCTCAGTGATCTCAGTTGGGCTGTTCCTCTTCCACAATGAGTCCTTTTCTCACCTAGGAAACTGGCAGAAACAAAGCATACTTTTTATGGGAATCAAATCACATTTTCCTGGGCTTAACATCGTTTCTACAATATTTATGTACAATGTCCACCACTCAATCAAAACTAACCAGACACATGAAATGTGATTCGAAAACATAACAAACAATAGAAAATTGAAACAAAACCATTATCCAGATAATAGAGTTGTCAGAGAAAGACATTAAAATAACCAGGCTTAGTATGAACAGTGAAGTATGAGCAAAATTGACAGTTTAGCAGATAACTGGAAACTATAACATGAAGAAATAGAATGACCTAATTTAATGATAGGGAAGACAGGATGTTTTTCATGCAGACCCTTTACCCTATCTTTTACAGATTCCCTTTTTGACTGGAAAATATTCTAGGGTGATGGTGAGTTCTGTTTTTATTTTCATGTGTGTGATATTTTATGCATCAACATCAGGTTTATTATCAGAATTTAAAAATTGTAATGATTTAATTTGTATCTTGCAGGTTTTTCACTTTTAACAGTGTTGATGTAGCTCCATACTTATCACACATACATTTCTGTGTTTTCCCATCCTTTGAGTTTGTCAGGAAGCATCTTAAATTGCTCACAGTTAGATTCCAGTTATGATCTATTTTTTCATAGGTATTTTAATAAAAAGGTGGTAAAATGTGGGTTATCCATGTCCTCTGATCCTTAAATTTTAATATCACCATTTTAAGTATTTTTGATAACTCATTTTACATGCTGCTTACTCTACTTCTTTGTAACAGTCATTTTCTGCCGTATAATGGAGTTTCAGTGCTGAGCAAGAAAGTGCCCTTTTGTGTATAAAGTAAAAGTTCTGATGAGGACATATTAAGTACATGGGCAATGAAAACAGTGCAATTAGTTCTATGTTAAAAATAAGTTCAAGAGTGAAACTTATGGAATGCTCTCTCACCCAGTCTACAGGGAATGATTAAGTCTTTTTGAAGGAGTTAACTTTCCCTTAATTTGAACAATGAGCTCTGGAGGATTTGGAAGAACAGCAGGTCAAACAAGAGTTCTTGAGACCTATAAAATTCTCCATATGTAGAAGAAGAATGCAAGGACAAAGGGACAAGTGTCGTTATTTTGGCTGAGAGGTAAATCTGAATGTGAGCATGAAGGGTACACCCCAATTTTAGATATTTTATACCATCAACATCACAGACATAGCCAAGATTTTGAAGATACTATAAATTTCTTACCCCAAAATACACCTAGATTCAGTGTGTTAAGGTCAGGCTGATCTAGATGTCAACGGAGCATTTGTAGTAGCGGAAATTGTTACGGGGGATCGGGGATATAGCTCAGTGGCACTGTGCCTGCTCGGCAAGCATAAGATCATGAGTTCGATTCTGGGTACCAAAACCAATCAGACAAACAAAAAGAAATTGTTATGGGGCTCAAACATGTCACTAGGATTAAGAACTAAACATGCCTTTAAGAAACAGTGGCCAGATATAATGGACAAACCCTGGTAATTGGCTGGCTTTGGGGAAGAAAAAGAAAGATGTCACAAGATTGAAGTCCTAGTTTCCCATTCTTCAAGTTGTGGAATGTGCAGAGCCATTGATTTGCTTCAGTCCCTGGAATTGAAGCAGACTTGGAAGGAAATATAGGCTCAATTTCAATTAGTACAAATTTGAAGTATATGTAATTCTTTCTACAAGAGTTATTAAATAGTAAAATTTATGAGTTCAGATTTGAGGGGAGATTCAAATTTCTGTTTAATGCAATTTTTTTTTTTTTTTTTTTTTATAAAACTGAAGTTATTGCAGTGGGCCAAAAAAAACCTTCAATTATGATTTCACATCCCTGGAAAAGACCTCTTTCTAGGTCATAAATAAATTTAGAGGACTAAAAATTCCTTTTAAGAATGTGAAATCAAACAACAACCTAAGTGTATAGTTAAGGTATCTCACAAATCTATTTTCAATTATTCATAAATATATGTGTGAATTTAGACTGCAATATAGAATACATTTTTTACTTTAGGCCATTAAAAAATGTCTTTTTAAGTCATTGACAAGGAGGGTGCACATAATAAAAAGAGAGAGGCTTAAATCTATGTCTGTACTAACTGCAATATCTACTGTAAAATAGGAGTCAATGCGAGGTCAGAAAGAAATAGAAAGCAGAAAAGACATCCTGAAATCATACAATCACAGAGAAATGTTGCAAGCAGTTCAATCCAATGAGGAGTACTTAAGACAGAAGTATAAAAACATTTTAGGGGTAGATCAATAAGCAATCATTATTAGCTGAATGACGTTCTGTTATTCAAAAGAGACAACTCTGAGTTATAGTTAACAATTCCATCTCACACCCCCTACTCCATCAAGTCCTTTTAAATTCCAAATATTTGGAGAGGTTGTACCTTTTTCCACTGTCACCCTAGTTCCAGCAACCTCTGATATTTGTTTAACAGCTCGTTTTCTGTGGTCTTCATGTGTGCTTTTACATCCTTGTAAGCTTTAAGTGTGTTCTATCCAAAATGGTCTTTTCAAATCAAAATATACATCAAAATCAGCCACCTCTCATAGGTTGATCCAGTGTAACAATTTGAATACATTACTTTTCAATAATTGTGTATGTTTTTAAATTATATCCATTGTTATTATTGCCCTAAGAATTTTAATATTATAAAAATAGTGGCTAGAACTGGTAGAACTTGCATCCTGCTTTTTGAAAGACATGTTTATTTTTACTTGACAAATTATTACTGCATGTATTTGTTTGGTAGAATGCGATGTTTTGATATACATATGTATGTATGATATGCATATGTATGCACATCTATACACACAAAATTGTGGAATGATTAAATCAAGTTAATTAACATATCTTTTACCACAGATGCCTATTCTTATGATAGAGGTATATGTATGAAATTTATTCTCTTAGTAATTTTGAAATCTTTGTTATTATTGAGTCTATTCAACATTCTGGGCAATAGATCACCAGAAGAGATTTCCTGTGTCTTTGAGAATCCTTGGACCCTTTCACCAACATCCCACAGAACTTACTATCCTCACTCCTGTCCTAGGTAACTACCATTCTTCTGTTTATTAATTCGATGTTCTCAGAGTACATACATAAAAAGATTGTTCGGTGTTTATCTTTCTGTACTTATTTCCTTAATGAAACATATTACTTTACAATATAATCACTATGTACTGAAAACTTCTTATCTGTTACTACATATTTTTCCAAGAGCAAGAGTTTTACTAACCCTGTAACATGGCAGCATAGTCACACACACTTATTTAGTTTTCACACTGAGATCCTTTAGTTGTTTTAGTTTCACATCATTTACAATATAATTTGCTCTATGTGCTTATATTTTCTATTACTATATCTGTTATATATTTAAGAGAGAATCATGGAAGTCACATAATATAATGAACACTTTAGTATGGAGTCATGTAAATTATTTTTATGTAAGATACAAATATATTTCTGATCCCAGAAAAATATTCACGAAGTGTTCCTCCCAAATTTGTATCAATTTATGTTCTCAACAACGATGTGCAGATATGTTCTCTATACTTGATTTCCTCTTCTACATTTGAACATGCTACCCATCACAGTTGTTTTCTACAGCTGTTCTTTTTCACTTGTCAAAATTAGCATAGTATCTTTCTTGTGTTTTCCATTTAAAAATACATTTTCAAAAATCTACAGCCTATTTTTCAACAAGATATAAAATTATTTTCTTTCCATTTATGGCCGAACCACTTGACTAACTCAGCTACATTGACTTAGTTTCGCATGGTTCAATGAGGTCATCTTTACTCATTACAGTACTGAAGCAGCACGGAAAAAGATCACCAGTGACTTCTCAATTGCCAGATCTATCGCCTGTTTTCAGACTTTCTTCTACTTAGCATTTCTAGCTCATGAGATGGATAGCACCGCCTTTCTCTTCTTTGTGAAAATTTCCTCTCCATTGTATTTAGTGACACCATTGCTCCTACTGAACTCCTTTCTCCAAGGTTCTATGCTTAATGTATAAATTTTCCTTTAGTGCTTGACAAACCCACAATATCTGAAGCGCTCCATAACCGAAAATAACTGTTCTATAACCTGCTTGATGTTTACACCTTATCCTTAAACCTGTCTTTTTATATCCACCTATAATTAATTATAAAAATTTGTCAACCTCTGCTTGATTTGCTTCACAACTACCAGACCCCTCATCTTAGAACTGAGTCCTCTGATTCATTACACTTGCAAGTTCTGCCATACACTTCCTGATAAAGAAATTTTAATAGAGGCAAGAAAATAATAGATAGCCTCCGAAATGCATTTAGGAAGTTCACAATTAAGCCATTCCTTCAGTGTAGTGATCCAGAATTCTAATCATTTCAAGTCATTTCACTATGGTCCTCTTCAACCAGTTTTGCTGCCATATACATAGAAGCGGACATCCAGTTTTGCCTGTAAAGTAGATTTTTCAAGGATCCCTCCCAAAACTTTCTACTCTACCCACATTTTCACTGCATCTGTGAAAAAGCTCTAACTGTAAGTTCTGCTACGTTATTCACCTGCTTAAGTACTACTTAGTTCTCTATTACTTATTACCATGATTTAATTAAGAATATTAAAATTCTGGGGGCTGGGGATTTAGCTCAGCGGCACAGCGCCTGCCTGGCAAGCACAAGGTCGTGAGTTCGATTCCCGGTACCGGAAAAAAAATTTAAAAAAGAATATTAAAATTCTGATTGAGTCATTTACCCACCCAAAGATCTCCCTCTCCAGGACACCTGCTATGGACAGCTAACACATAGGAGTTTTTTCCATGCATTGTTGATGTGGGTGTTTGTAATCCCTATAGCAGGCATTTCTGGAAATTTCTTATTATCAAAGTTTTTTAATAGGTATAGTTTGCATGTTAGCAACACTTTAACAACTAAATGTAAACATATAGCACTTTGTAGTGAGCCCTAGGAAAAGCTTCTCATCAAAGATCTGCATGGGACATGACATGGTAAATAGGTATTAGGGAAGAATGCCATAGATGAATTCAGATTGATAGGCACATACTGAAACTATACAGTGAAGTCAGGTTCTATTTTAGATGCAGAGTTGACAGGTGGAGGTCAGAGAACCAAGGAGGCTGAGTGAGTGAGTAGAGATGATTCTTCTGCTATAGGAAGAAGGGAGGCATTGATCATGGAAAAGAGCTATAACTTGCCAAGGCAAGGCTGGATATTATCCATGAATTAAAAATAAGATGCACAGCAGAGACCTAATTAGTTGGGAAAGACACAGTTATGACAGTGAAGAAGCAGAATCTGATGAAACTCTGTGGGCTAGAGCTTGTGATTCAATTTAACCTTTGCAACTCATCGTGTCCGTGGGGTAGGGAAGAAATCTAATGAGAACTGCTAAAGTCGGCTTTGGAGGAGATTAATGGCTACAGTCTCATGTATAAAATGGGCGTATTCTAGACATTACTTTTCCCTTGGAGGAATCCTAGTTTCTTAAAAAACAGTCAATTCTTTTTTAGTTTGGGAAACATAAAAAGTTTATAACACTGATATCCCATCATGTCAGTTTATAGTGCAAGGGCAATCTAACGATGTGCTAATTAAGTCTTCATTTCTATGGAATTGAAATAAACATATATATGCCATTAGAAGATACTTTTAGAAAGCAAAGTTACATGACTATATTGCTCTCAAGATTATAAACTGTTATCTAAAATTTTCACTTTATAATAAGTTCTTAGTATAGTTTTATTATTGCCAAAAATGAACCTCGAGTTTGATCCTAGCTCAATAAAGATGAGAACTCTTCCGGAAAAATTAATCTAGAGGCTGTTTGAGGCAAAACGGGAGCTATTTCACTGAAACAAATCATTTTATTTTATTCTATTCACAGGGCACTATAAGTGTTACCCTTTATGGACAGCAAGCAAATCTCCTTTAACGGCTAAAATTTTAACAGATGGATTTAATCTCCTTAATCCATGATGATGAACCTTTTAAAGCTTTCAACGATACAAACAGTGCACTGTGACACGTGTGTCATAGGTTTGTCACCACCGTCCTAATTATCCCTTGCTTAAAATGGCATGTTCAAACTCTTTATGGCGCTCAAATACTGGCCACATCTGGTTAAAGCCTATGTACTACATGTATAAAAACACAGCACAGAATGTGTTTGGAGACCCTAAATATAAAATGGTTGGCTAGTTCTTCAACAATTTTGCATACTTTTGTATCTTAAAGTTATAGGCTGTTGAAAATAGGTATATTCATTCCTTGTATATATTTATCGCCATTAAGTAAATGGTTTTTAAAAAAAACTTTTAGACTACCGTGCACATACACAATGTAAAATAACAGTTCTGTTAGCAATGTGACTTGTTACTAGGTACAACTTCAATCTATGGTATTTATTTTTAGTTGCCAGCAGAAAGGAAAGCATACTTACAGTAAACACAAGTGAGAAACAATAAAATAATCTGAAAACACAAATACTATATTTAATATGTTGCATGTTTTCATAGTATTTTTTTAATACCTGCAGAATTAAGTTCTAGTGCACAAGAAACAGTAGTTCAAGATTAAAAATAGGGGCTGGGGATTTAGCTCAGAGGCAAAAGTGCCTGCATGGCAAGCACAAGGTTGTGAGTTCAGTTCCCGGTACTGGAGAAAAACAAAAACAAACAAACAAACAAAAAAAAAGATTAAAAATAAAGGTAAAACCCTTTCTGCAGAAAAAAAATTGTTCTTGATTTTCTATCAAACTTTACAAAGAGAGTTGATCAGGTAGAGAACTCAGGAAAGTACATAAATATTTTATTAGACTACTTTTCATTAATTTAACAACAGCATAGATGAATTTGTCTATTAATGAAAAATTATGACCACTAGGATTCTGAAAAACAAGAACAGTAACAGCAACAGCAACCGCAGCAACAAGAACAACAATAACAAATCAAAGAACTAGCAGTATCACAAACTGGGTGGCTTAAAATAACAGAAATTTATTCTTTTATACTTATGGAAGCTGAAAGTCCAAAATGAAGGTGTTGGCAGACCATGCTGTCTCTGAAGGTTTTAGGACAATGTTACTTTCTGGTGGTTGCACAAAATCTTTGCCTTTCTTTGCCTTATAGCTGAACTACTCCTGTCTTCTTTATGTCTGCTTTTAATTTTTTGACAGACTAATAGCATTTGACTAAGGGTCCACCTTGCTCCCGGATGACCTCAAGTTAACTGAATTAATTGCATCTGAAATGATCTTATTTCCATATCAGGTCACGTACTAGAATTCCAGGAAGGACATAAAGTGTTGATAAATGCCATTCAACCAGGTATATTAATCAATGTTTATCATATTTTACAATTTAGTCATTGGAAAAAGGGATTGAATTGATAGTCATATGATTAAATATCATGAGCATTTGCTCATACTTTTACATTGCAGTGAGACTATTGTCCTAAAATTTATTAAATCTTAATATGGAGATGTCACTTTACATTCTATTGGTTGAATAGTATATAAAAATCATTGATATGAGTGAATGGAACCATTTATTGTAATTACCTTTATAAGCTTTATAAAAGAAATACAATTTGGGCAAAAGATGGGTATTGTATTAATGGGTTTAATCAGTGTCATGATGGGCAATAGAGCAGAAGTAGAAAAGCCTTACAGGAAAGAGCCATTAGAGGCAACTATTTGAAAAAAAATCTCACTTATTTCAAAATTTATATATAATATCATAGAGGTTAAGAAATTTAGTTATATATCAAGGTAGTTATCATTGCTCATTACTTTATAAATACTTCTTAACTACAACTGTGTGTATAGCTCCATGTAGGAACTATGTAGTACAGACAGAAGGGCACACACCCTTTACATTTATAATATAAATTGTTCAGGAAACATTTGTATTCTAGAATCACTAGTAACAGCAAACTGAGTTCTGAAGAGATTTGAGAACTTTCATAGTTTTTATTTTTATGAATACATAAGCAGTTTAAAGAATTGCATTATAGTTTAAGGCAGGCAAAAAATAAAGTATAAGACAGGAAAAGTAGAAAACAGTATATAATTCACTCATTGACTTTTACGTCTGCTAGTTCAAATGGACAGTAATACTTATAAATTCTGATAATATCATTTTGAATTAGAGTAGAATTTTTCTCTGAATGTAGTAGTCAGATCATTCTGAACAATCTCTTGTTGTCACAAAAATATTTAATTTTGATATTTGTCTTTGAATTTAATATCAGTAGTGTATTTAGGGTCACATATGTGACTGTTTAAATGGTCATTAGATTTTCTCATATTATAAGATGCTTACTTTAGTTAATCAAAACATTTTGGAAGTTGTAGTGGTTATGTTAGGAGTTTAAACTAAGGTTCAGCAAATTTCATACTTCAGCTCATTGACTAAAAAGAGTTTTCCCAATTTGATATCTTTTGAAAAATGTGAAGAGAATTGGGCTTCAAAGGACTGACCAACATGGTGATTTTTCTTTTTTCTTTCTTTCTTTCTTTCTTTTTTTTTTTTGTACTGGGAATTGGATTCAGGACCTTGCACTTGCTAGGCAGGTGCTTGTGCCACTGAGCTATATTCCCGGTAATTTTTCTTTTTCTAAACAATCTGAGATGATGCTCCACACAAATGGCATTGTGTTGACCAACAAGAGAGTATATTAGACCAATGGAAACATCAATTTTGTACAATTCACAGTCAAAAATATGCTTTACTCTGAATTGCCATGTTATTTAATTGAAGTGAGAATAAAGTACACAGTATATTCTTAAGCAGAAAATGCATGGAAGACTAATACACTGATCGAGTTACTCATTCCTTCATTCAGTATTAATTAATTGAGCGACTATTTTGAGGCAGGCAGTGTTCTAAGAACACAGCAATGAAAAAAGGAAAAAATATTTTTACACTTAAGAAGCTTACATTCCAGTACCAGCAAGACAATAATAAATATGGTTAGTAAAATTATAAGGTTGCTTACAACTGTTGTAAGTGCTGTAGGCAAATAAAAAATGAAGTAGGGTAAGAGATACTATGAGTGACAGTGGTGGAGTGTTCATTTTACTGAATAGAGTAGTCTAGATGTATCACATGTTTGGTAAAATCTTGGGAAACCTATCCAGGAGAGAAGCGTTCCAGGAAGAAGAGTCAAAGACCCACAGGAAGGATGTCTGGAGTCAGCTAAGAAGCCAGCATGAATGGGAAATAGTGAGTGATGGAGAGAATAATGAGAGAGAAGGCAGAGAAATAATGAAAGATCCAGATCAAGGTGGGTCTGCTAGCAACCCATTGTAAGTCTTTACTCGAAAGAAAGAGTGAGCTATTACATGAGAAGAAATAGTGAGCTATTACCTAAGAAGGTGAGTGGCTTGGTCTTATTCATATTTTAAAAGGATAACTTTTAGATTACTTGGGTTAAGAGGAAAGACAGAAACACTAACAGCTATTAGACATTTCAGTGATCTCGGGGAGAAATAGTGACATAAAGCAAATTTATAGTCGTGGGAGAGACAATGATAAGTGATTAGATTCTGTGTGTGTGCTTTGCTGGCTGAGCTCAGGAATCTCTTATGCATCGAGTGTTGGTGGTAAGGAGAAGAGTTTTGAATGCCAATTAGAATATTAGTTTAAACAATTGAAGGAATGACTTTGACATCTCTCAGAGGGGAAAGCTGTGTGGGGAACAGTTTTGGGGAACTGTTTAACTTTGAAAATATGGAGATATTTCCAAAAGAAGGTGCCAAGTTGGCAACTAAACTTAATAATGTAAATTCAGAAGATGGGTGACTGAAAAAACAGAACAAAACAACATAATAGAAGTAAACAACATGAAATTCATTTTTGCATACTTAGGGTTGTCTAGTGAATAGAATCAATGGAAGATATATGTATTATTACTCAAGGGCCCTTGTTAGGCAGGCTGACCTGGTCAGAGGCAGGAGCACCCTCAATGGCTCTCCACATGCTGAAGAGTGAGACGATTCAGTGGTGTTCAGTCCACTAATATGGTTTTTTTTTTTTTTTTTTGTTTTTTTTTTTTTTTTCTGGTACTGGGAATTGAACTCACGACCTTGTGCTTGTCAGGCAGGTGCTGTGCCACTGAATTAAATCCCCAGCCCCACAGCCCACTAATATGAAAGCCACAGAACAAAAAGAATCAAAAATGCAGCACCAGACCAAGGTCAAAGGCCTGGAAACTCACTTGAGAGTCACCAGAAAGAGTGCCTATTACTATTCTAAAGAAACTGCAGACTTCAAAACCATTGTCTAAATTTTTCTTTTGACAGAGCAAAGGACAAAGCTAATGAGAGAAACTGGAGCTTTTCAAAATGGAGGCACTGTTTTCTTCTTTCCCTTTTTATGCCATCCAGGCCACAAGCCTATTGGTTGGTGCCACCCACAACTGAATTGGGTCCCCTTTTAGTTTGCTAGCCTGCATGTCAGTCATTCACAGACACACCCACAACTGGTCTTTTCTAATCTGCTAGGTGTTTCTTGCTCTGTTCAAATTGATATATCATGATTAATGGTCTCAATTTCCTTATTGAAAGTGTTTTTAAGTCCCAGGGAAAGAACAAAACAGCTATGCGAATTTCTTGTGACTGCTGTAACAAATTACCACAAAGTTGATAAATTTAAAAAACTTACTGTCTTACATTTTAGGGACTGGAATTCTGAAGTCAGTTTCTCTGCTTCCAAATCAAGAAGCCAGGAGGGACACCCTCCCTCCAGAGGCTGTAGTGGCAGAGTGTTCCTGTTTTTCCCAGCCTCGGTGTCCAGCAACCTTGCTCCGTGACTCTAGTTTCTGCCCCCCTGTTCGTGTTGCTTTTTCTCTTCTTTCTCCCCTCCCTTTGCCTCTCTCAGATATGGATACATGAGACTGTATTTAAGTTCAGGAGGATAATTCAGGATAATCTAAAATTTCAAGATATTTAATCACATCTACAAATAGCTTATTACCAAATAAGTTAACATTCTCAGGCTCCAGTGATTATGACTTCACATTCCTTAGGGTCATTATTTAGTTTACTGTCACCAAAACATGAATGAATGTAGATCCACAAGGACAAAGTAGTGCATAAATATTGCCTCTACTATTTACTGCTTTTTGGTGGAGTTTTAATTGTTGTTTGTTTAACTCTTACATATTAACAGCACAGTTTGATGAATGGTAACATATGTATATACTCATAAAACAGTCTCTGCCATTAAGATCATAAACATTTGCATCACCTTAGCAGGTCTTTATTGTACTCCTGTGTAATCTATTTTTCAAAACACATCCAACCTAAATAATGTTTTTTCTTTACATAACTATTACTTTGAATTTTCAGAATTTTGAATGACGGAATTATGCAATATGTACTAAATTACTAAGGCTTGTTAAAATTTGACTATCCCCTTTAGAACTCAGGTTTGTCTTTATGATGGTACTAAGAGTTGAAGTCATTAGGAGGTAATTAGCCCAAAAGGGGCCCACTCACAGGAAAAGAGGCTTTATATAACATTAGGAGCAAATTTTCTTCTCCCTTGCACTGAATTTGTTTACCTGAGTAACAAATTTGAAGCTATCAATATGTAATACAACAACCATTGTTAATTTCCTATCACCTTGTCTGAAATTCAGTATTGCTTGTTTTGTTTTTGTGTTATTTTGTAAATGTATGTGTGTTTGTTAATATGTTTTTGTTCTTTTATCTTTTAAATAAAAAAAGAGAAAGAAGGCACCCATAAGATGCTACAGCCTTAATCTTAGACTTTCTGCTTTCCAGAACACTGAGAAATATATTACTGTTGCCTGTTAATTAACCAGTTGTTATGGGCTGTATCTAGATGTTCCCCTAAAGCCCCATGTGGTCACATGTAGGGCTTTTCAGAGTGGCTGGATCAAGGGTGTGTGAATATGGATTAAGGGTGTGTGATAGTTAAATTAGTCCACTGATTGGTTTAACATAATTCTGGGTGTGGTTAATGGGAAGGCTCACTCCGGGTTTGCATGGCACCAACCAATAGGCATATAGCTTTCATGAGGCAAAAAGGGAAAGGCAGGTTTGCTGCTGCTACTCACTGCTGCATCCTGTTTGCCCTGCCATGAACTGTTTCTCCTCTGTGATGTCCTTCTGCTGTGCCAAGCTACCTTGGAGCCAGCCAACTACAGACTGGAACCTTTACAAACTGTGAAGTAAAGTAAACCTCTCCTCCTTAACTTGTGGTGTTTTGTCCTTGTAGCAAGAATGTAACTAAGACAAACCTTCTTCAGTGAGATTATGTTTGGTTTTACTCTTGTCTGCACTTGGGCTATATATTCTTGGAAGGAATGCCATATAAATAAAACAATATTCTAATCATGCCCCATTGATAATGTATATTCTCAATATAGATTCACTAGTGGTTTTGAGCTTGGTGGTTTGGCTGAGTAGTGATTGTCAAAATTCTCCATTACAAAGTTACTATTATTTCCTCATATGGTAAAATTTGAAGTAACCCCTGAAATGTTTTCTAAAGTAACTGTCATGTATTACACTCCCTGCCTGAGCATTCCAGTTTCTTCACATTGCTGTCAACATTTGACACTTTAGACTTTATAATATTTGCCATTCCAGGGGTATGTAGGATTTTTCATTATATTCTTCACTTGTATATTACTTGTACTTTTATAATGATGAATGGTCTTTATCCTCACCCTGGTTGCCTATTTGCTATCTGAATATCTTCTTTGGAGCACTATTTTTCAACAGGGATTTGCTCTTTTTAAAATTTGATTGTTTGTTTCATACTTTTACTGTAAGCCTTCATATATTCTGGGTCTGAGTATACTGTCAAATATGTATTTTGTAATTTTCTAAATTTCTGTATTGTAGCTTTTATTTTTTCTTAAACTTGTCATTTAAGAATAAAAAATCACTAATTTTTATAAGATCAATTTGCAAACTCTTTTAATGGAGTGCTTGTGTTTCTATACCACAGAAAGTAAAGAGATCAGTAAGATATTTTTCTTTTTCTTTTAGAAGTTCAATAAGCTGTGATAAGTAACATAATATGTAAGTTAAAAATAGAGTTTTTTGCTTTACACTAACGTTGTATATGCAGCTTTCCTCCTCTTTATAGTATTGTCTCATCAACATTATGGAAAATCATTTGACCAGAAATATTGGATATCTTTGGAAAGTTGGTTTTATTATATTTTTGTTTTTAGCAGAATCTTGCTAATAGTACAGGCTGGCCTTGAATGCACTTGTATGTTTGTTGCCCAAACTAGCCTTAAAACCCTGGTAATGGGGGCTGGGGATTTAGCTCAGCGGCAAAGCGCCTGCTGGCAAGCACAAGGTCGTGAGTTCAGTTCCCGGTACCAGAGAAAAACCAAAAAACCAAAAAAAAAAAAAAACAAAAAACAAAACAAAACAAAACAAAACCCTGGTAATGCTCTTACCTCAGCCTCACCCATGTTGGTATTACAGATGTGTGCCACCACGCTTGATTCATTTCATTATCTTTTGTGCTGATGTTTATATAAACATAACTCCACTTTGAGTTTGTACCTTTAAATTAAATCCTTGTTGCAGTCAACATTTGCCACGGAATAGATTTAATGCAAGATGCATAATTTGTAGGAGTTTCTAACATTCATCCAAAAAGTCAAAAGCAGAAGAATGTAAGAGATCTGTCCCCATGCTATAGACCTGAAGAATCCAGTTGAGGACCTGAATCCCATGCAATGTCTCATGCAAGTCCACATCCACATCAAGGATCTGCACTGGAAAGGCCCAAGGGCCAGTGGTGGAAGCTAGAAAGTCTGCCCTGGTGTGCTGATGGATCTGTGCTAGAAGGCTGAGGGATCTGTACTGGAAGCCACACTTAAGGTAAAGACCAGATCTCCCCTGAAGCTGTCTGGGGACAGCAAGGACCGGAGAACCAAGAAGGAAGACAACAGCTGAGTTCGTGTCAGGAAAACCACCTGCAGCACGCTTTTCCAGGAAAATCAAGAGTGTATGATCTTTCCCTCCTGTTTTCCTTCTGTGCTATTTGGGCAACAGTCCTTAAGTTGGTCTTTCATACTCAGAACTACATTAACTCATTTCACCGAGTGTTCCCACTCAAGCTAATCATCAATTAATTCCCTATAGTCCTTAAATCAAGATTTGTAAATCCCCCATCTTATTTTTCAAAATTAATATAATTTATTTTATGTACACTGTCTTCATAGTTACTAAAGGTTACTTATTATTTACAGTAGCATTGCTGTAATTTTATTAGGATTTTTGTACCAAGGAAAGCTTCTCTTTAGGTTATAAAGACCTATTATCTGTATGCATTCTGCATTTTCTTTCTTCTGGCTTTATTATACTGGATAAGACCCCCAAACAAATTTGAAACAATGGATATTATTTCTTGTTTATAATCCTATAGTAAGGGATCCAGCCCTGCCTTATTATGTACAATACTAATTATGGGTCATTAGGCTATTAACATCCTTTATCATATTGACAGAATTTAATGTTTTTCATAATTGTTATTATATTGAATGAATGCTGCCATTTATAAAATATTGCTTCTGTATATATTAGATGAACCATACATTTCTCTTTTTGCTACTACTGCAAATTACATTGAATTTTTTATTTAAAGAGAATAAAAAATTAAGCAATAAAAAACGATAAAAATAATACAGAATTTTAGAATAAGATGATAGAATATAACCATACTGGCTGTTATATTACATATTGTTATCTTCAAAGTAGTTGTTCAAATAACCAAATATAGGTATGTAAGATTAATCAAACAATTAAGCATTAACTGTTCCTTTCAATAAACCAATAGAAATTAGTAGTACAATTATCTTAGCTATCTTGTAAATATATGTGTATTTCTTTTTCTTCTTTTTTCCTTTCTCCCATCCCAGTTTTACTTTCCTTTTTTAAAAAACATAAACATAACAACGAAATCAAGTTGCAAAACAGGTTATTAGGACAGTTACAATAGTTGATACATTGTGTATTGTTGTCTTCCTAGTAGCTGTTCTAAGCAGAAAATATAGGCATTATATCTTATCTATACAATATTAGCACAAAACTACATTGATTTCTTTTCAACTATTAAAAAAAAACCTTGCCTTCTTGAGATTACTTGAACTAATCTTTGATATCTCATTCCTTCTGTGTACTGTTAGACCCAATTTCAGATATTTTATAAGGATTTTTATATTCATATTTATGAGGGCTATTTATAATTTTCTTCTAATACATTTTTGTGGACTTATTAGACTATTCATATAATTTAATGGAAATATTTCTTCTTTTTATTATTGAAATGAATTTTTATTTAATAACTATTATATTTTTCTTAGACATTTGGTAGAATGCAATAATAATCCTGTCTTGCCTTGGAGTTTTCTTTGAAAGAAGGATTTAAAAATATAAACCTAGTTTCTTCAGTTAATGTAGATTTATGCATATTGTTTCCCTTGAAGTGGTTTTGGTAGTCTGTGTATTTTAAGAAATTTGCTCAATTTAAGTTTATTGGCATAAGCTTGTTCTTAGAACTTCCTAATCATGTTTTCAGAGTCTACCTTTTATTTCTAAGATTGGTAATTTGTCTCTTCCTTTTTTCCACATCAGTGTGAATAGAATTTTTATTAGGAATAAAATATTGGAATGAACTATTTTATTAGGAATAAAATATTGGAATGAATTCAAGGAATGAACTATTATTTGTTTTCACAGTTGCTTTTTGTTTTAATTTTTCAGTGATTTCTATACTTATTACCCACTTTTGCTCACTTTATGTTTAATATGCTTTTTTATTTCAAAAAACTTACTAGAGCTGGAGAAAGGGAACAATTATCAGAAAAGAGAGATGGAAAGTCCTTGTGAGCTCTCATTGAGTTGGGAACTATTTTTATTGCAGCTGAGTAGTGGAAAGATCTCCTAGCATAGGGATATTAAATCATTGCCTTAGAGAGCTGAAACTCGCCATAGATTCAAAGAATTATGGACTCACCTAGTAAAGCTTTAAAATCAAGCATTAAATTAGTCAAATAATTCTCAAATAGCATAACTCCATCCCTGAAAAATTTCAAATTTTTTAAGGGATGTGAAAACTTCAGCACTGCAAAGTGTCAAATTCATGATGCCTGACATCCAGTAAAGGCCAGCCATTCAAAAAGGAAGAACATGTAACACAAAATGATATATGCAGACCCAGAAATATCACAAAACAGAATTAGTAAACATGGATGTTAAGTATATATCAATAGTATTTCCCTTTTGCAAGAAGATGAATAAATATTGAATGTGACAAATAAATATGAAGTATAAAACAAAGACCAAAATCACACTTCAAGCATGACCAGTATATTGCACTTTTAGGAAAAATATACGGGATAAGATATTGGCAATTGTAGTAATTAAACTTGATTTTGTCAGTGTGGGTGACTTGGGAGCCACTGGGGGATTCGGGGAGCACACTTCCGGTTGTCTCTGGGAGGGCTATGGAAGCAAGACCTTGAGAACAACACCTAGTCCTTTCCTCACTGGTGTTGCTCCCCTGTTTTGCTTCCTGACTGGTAGGAACTAGCAGCTTTCATTGCCATGACCTTCTGTTATGATGTTCCTGCTTTGGAGCTGGCCAACCATTGACTGAATTCCCTGAAACTAACTTGAATCTCTCCTCCTTAAATTGTGGGCGTTGTGTATTATGTGCCAGCAATGGGAAAAGTAATTCAGCAGGAGAGAGAGAGAGGGACAGACAGACAGAGACAGACAGAGAGAGAGAGACACTCAGAGAGAGAGAGAGAGAGAGACAGAGAGAGAGAGAGAGAGACAGAGAGACAGAGAGAGAGACAGAGATTAGTAAATTTAAAATAGCAAGAAATTCTTAAAAGGTAAAACACAGATAGAAAAAAATACATAGTTTGTATCTAGATGTCCTCCCAAAACCTCATGTTCATAGATGGGGATTTTAACCACTTTGGGGTTGACATCAGAGTTTTCCGCCAGCTGGAGTGGTACCATGGTTCCTTGCCTTTGGTTGTAGAATGCTTAGATTGCTGGGTACTGTGGACCCAGTTATGAGAATATCATGGAATATCATGCTCTGAGACTCTCTTCTTGAAGCAGACTTTCACCTTTGCAATTTTGAGGCTGCAAAACCTGGGGTGCTACTGGTTCTTGTGATGTCCTCAGGGCAACTTTTCTATTGTCCTCTTCTGAAATACTTTTTTCTTCATAGTCTTTTCAGCAACCAATTTCTCTTCCATTCCACCTTTGCAGGCTGCAGTTTTACTGTACGTTTCTTTCTCACCAATGTCAAAATATTTTAAGTTCTTCTGTTGCGCTGTTTGTTCTAGAGTCTCAACTTAACTCTAGCTAAAAGCCCCCAACAGTAGCCTTGAAATTTCTTCTGCCAGATTAATTAGTCCACCATCTTTAGTCTCATTCTGAGGCAAGATATTTGGACATTGGCAAAATGCAGACAGATTTTTCTGTCAAAGCAGAGCACACCTGATCTGGAGTCGAACAACTAACACAGTTTTGTTCCTCACTGAAACCTTACTTGCTGCATTTCTACAAACTTTCTTCTAAGCTTTGATCAGCATCTCCCATCAAGAACAGCTTAAAGCATCCCAGGGCTGCTTCTTCAGCTGACATCTCTAAACATTTCCAAAGTCTTTGCAGAAGCCAGTTCCAAAGGCTCCTGAATCACGCCGTCAGGTACTGTGACTATAATTACCCCACTACTGGTACCAAAATCTGTCTTAGTCGTATTCTCAGTACTGAGACAAAATACCAAACACCCAAAATTAAGGGAGGAAAGGTTTATTTGGCTCACAGCTTGTAGAGGTTTCAGTGCATAGTTACCTGGCTCCAAGGCAGGGTGACATGGTAGAGGGACATCACAGGAGGAACAGTTCATGGTAAACAGAAAGCAGCAAAGCAGCGAGGTAGTAAAGAAGCAAGTGAGTATGTCAGCCTTCTTTTTGTCTCTTATATTCTATCCTCACTACTCACCCATAAGCCAAATAACCCTCATACCACTCATGGTAGGGAACTCTGAATTGTAGAGCTGAAACGTGATCAGTTTCAGCATCACATCCATAATTGCAGCATCACCAGCCACCTCTGAAAAGCCCCATCTATGAACATGAGGCCTTGGCAGGACATCTAGATGCAAGCTATAACACTGCACATATATGTTTTCTATCTGAAAGCAGCAAAGCAGAGAAGTAGCAAGGGATGGCAGCAGCCCTTTCCGTCCCTTATATTCCATCCAAGCTACCTGCCCTTTGTTTCCAGCTATGCTACCTCAAGTGTGAGTTTCTGCTTGGCACTGTAGCTCTCCAAAGGTGGATATTACATTTGATTTCATGTAGCTCTAATGGTCCTGTGTTAAGCTTTTCCAGTTGAACATAACTTTGCTAACAACTTCCAACATGTTCTGGAAACAATATGACCTCCCAGATTCCACTTTCTTGGCATCTATTCTTTTTAACACTTGAATTTGCTCATCTTGGGTCAATCTCTGAACTGCCCTAATGTCCTCTTTCTAGCTTGCGGGGTGTGAAGTCCTCTTTCTAGCTTGCGGGGTGTGAATGTCTTATCAGAATATATGTTCCTTATCCTTTGCAGGGAAATAATTTGTCTACAAATATATATATATAGGTGTTTTTCATTTAGAGGATATTACATCATCTGGAGTTTAGCATTTTAAAAAACTAAATAAGTTGTTTGGAGGTGTAGACAAGAAATTAAAACAAAAGCTTAGCTTCAGATGATAAAGTTGGCTCAGTTTTCTGCACTGTGCAAGTTTTGTACTAAAGAGTGTTTCCTCAAATAGAACTTGATATTGTTTCTGTGACACATTAATTTGAAAGAAGTAGGCCTCAAACTTAGAGTACTTTATTTACGTACTGTAAGCAGCCAAGTAAAACATTATGAAAGGGGTTGGAATCATACATTTATCAGTTATGACTTGGTATACAGTTTATTGTTGTTTTACTTCCTGATAGCTACTGAAAATTGTTAGAGTGAGGCTATATTGGAAAGGAATAGAAAGACCTCCGGGAATGAATGAAAAGGAATGGGCAGTCTTAACAGGTGAATGAATAGAGACTTAAGGTCAACTGCGTACTCTACCATTTTATGCAGAGCTGAGCTTCCCTGTAACATAAAACACCTGCAGTTATGTGGTTGTGGGTGGTCATGTGGCTGGATGTCCCACAGTGTAATTAACGGGCCCATTCAGAGATACTACACAGACCCCCTTCCTTATCTATCCAGTCATCTCCATCACTGCAGGTTTCTTAAGGGAGAATAAGTAAGTTTGTTCTAAAAGTAAATGTGTCCTTTCTTATTTATATATTTCAGTAGTGATTCATTATTTTGATTTTTTCTCATTTCTGTATAAATGGACATAAATAAGGAAGCTTTTGTCTAAGAAATGACCCCATCCTGAGATGTTTCGGATGAACTTGGTCAACTGTCTTCAAATAAGAATTGAGAGATCTACCTAAGAAATGTATATTGGTCTCACCTAACTTCTTATTTATAAAAGGTGCAGAGGAAGGTAAGAAGAATAGAAACAACAGCAGAATCCACCTGCTGTAAATGGCAATCCTATTTTAGCAGCAGAACCAGGCTTCCCAGGCAGGGCTGTGGAAGAAAGCATATGCTTACCCGAATCAGTTCATGTCCAAGGAACTCAGGTTTCCTGTTGCTAATGGGAAGCTGTTAAAGTCACAAGTTAAAATGTCTACTTTCCTTTTACTCAATTTGGTCTCAGGGGTAAAAGTTGTGCAAATGTACCTGCTGATAATAAAGTTCTTTAAAGAGACCACAACAAATAAGATGAGAATGAATGGAAAAGAAAAGTAATTTTGTTGTAAAAATTATTTTCTCAGATTTCGAAAACACCTATGTTTTTATCTTAAAGAAAAAAAAAACAATAAAAACAATGGTACAAAATTTCAAAACAAGATTGTAGGAGAGTAACAATGGTTAGTACATTGCATATTGTTATCTTCAAAGTAGTTGCTCATATTACAAGATATAGGCATGAAAAATTGATCAAACAATATAAGAACAAGTCTTTCTTTTCAATGAACTAATAGCAATTAGTAGTGTAACTATTTTTTGTATATATATATAATTTTCCCTTCCCTCTTTTCTCCTATTTCCCAAGACCTATTTTTTCCATGAATATTCCACTCACTCAAAAACCTCCCAAATTAGCAGGGCATGGTATAATCCCAGCGCTTGGGAGGCTGAGGCAGGAGGATTGTTGTGAGTTTGAGACCAACCTGGGCTACATTGTGAGCACAAGGCTAGCCTAAACTACATAGCGAGACCCTGCCTCAAAAAGTAGAAAAAAAAAAGTAATGAAAAACATCCCAAATTATAACTACAAATTTTTCTTTTCTTTCTTTTTTTTTTTTTTTGGTTTTTCTCCGGAACCGGGAACTGAACTCACGACCTTGCGCTTGCCAGGCAGGCACTTTGCTGCTGAGCTAAATCCCCAGCCCACAAATTTTTCAATTTATGTTATACTTTTTCTGTTTTAAACATTTCTCCTTGTAACCCTATTTTAAGCTTCGGGAAAAGTACTTAAAAGTTTGGTAAATACTGCTATTAAATTGAAGAAAACAGAAGGAAAGTAAATCCAAAATGACTTCAAATCACTGTCTTTACATTTATTCCCCATTTTAAATTCAAACTAGACTCAGTCTGAGAGTTGTGCATATTACTTGCTATATGATTCTTTGGGGCTTTAGTTACTTCTTAGTACAATGTGATACTGCTTTTTGGCCATAATGCTAGTCATTTCCCTCCATTCTGCTATCTTTCATCTGTTGTAATTCTCAGCTCAGCAGCAGCAGTTCTCAGGGGAACTTCTATTGTGGGAAATTGAACACTGGAAAACCTCCCAGAATCATGACACAGGATAACTTTGTAAGATTTTCTTTCCACACAGTTGAGTGTTCTGATAGTCCAGAAACAGGGTGTTCCCTAGAAACCATTGCTTTAGTGAATTCGATGTCTTTGGGGAATTGTTTCAACCACTACCCTCAGTCTTTACCATTTAAAGTGGTATGATCAAAGCAAACACCTGAATCTCATGTTTTTTTTTTATTATGCTTTAGTTAAAAAACAGTAACTGACATATAGAAGAAATAAGAAATTAGCAGTGTTTCTTTATTGCATCAGTAGCTATTATTGAGTTAAATCAAGTTCAAAGTCCAGCAGTATACAAATATGAGGAATGCAAATGAACCAACTGATTAGTAATTAAACTTCAGGCCCTCAGCCTGAAAATATATTCCATACATGTACATACACATATATGTATAACATACATAATATATGTAATGTGCATAATAGGAGAATTTTTTCTCTTGAGAGCTTATTTGGAAGGGAGTGCCTCTTCTTGTGTACCCTGACAAAGGAAATTGTCCTCCTCCATCTGGGGTGGTCATCTTCTTGGACTGAGGGTTCAGCTTTGAAAGGACATACGTGGAACAGTGAGGGAGGAGGGGGATTCCCTTCAGCCAGCCAAATCACCCAAATAAATCTTGGTAATCAGTAGGGTGACAGATGACACAGCCAGATGGCCCTCACATCCTATTTTTAATTTGTAATATAGGATGCTTAAATTATGTGCATATATGTTTTTGTTTGTTTGTTTGTTTGTTTTTTTTTGGTTTTTCTCCGGTACCAGGAACTGAACTCACGACCTTGCCCTTGCCAGGCAGGCGCTTTGCCACTGAGCTAAATCCCCAGCCCATTATGAGCATATATGAACTCTTTAGCACAGCAGTGATAAACACTGACAACAGCAATGCAGAGACCTGCACAATACAAATAGTGTATGATACACTATGATTTGTACAGTGTTCTATACCCATGGTCTCATTGGACCTCCACATCAAGACTGGGATATTTCATTGACAGAGTTAAGAGGAGACCCTGTCTTGGCCCCTGCTCCCCTTCACATGCAGAATGAGTGGACAGGACTCACAGGAGGTGAAGTAGGAAAATACAAAGGAGGATGGGAGGATGGATGCCTAGATAACTCCGTGGAACAGAGCCTCAACTCTCTTCAATTCTCACATCCTGCGTTCAGGCTGTTTCCTATATCAGTGAGTATACATCACCAATATAGCACACATCCCACACTTACATATAATTAAAAGAAATATCGTTCTTGCTTCATCTGAGCAACTTGCTTCTTATATATATAGTCATAAAGCAAAACTAACTTTTTTAAAGATACAAACCAAATTATATATTCCTGCTTTTCAGCTTTGGTCTCCATGAAAAATTCCAATTTTGAAGATTTTACCTCAAGTCCTCAAAAAACAAAAACTAGAGGCTCCATTTGACCCAGCTATTTCCCTTCTTGGTGTCTTCTAAAAAGAATTAGAAGCATTATACCACAGCAATATGTGCACACCTATGTTTATAGCAGTACAGTTTATAATAGCTAAATCTTAGAAACATGGCAAATGCCCAGCAACGGATGAATGGATAAAGAAGATGTGATTTTTTTATACAATGGAGTATTAGTCTATCATAAAGAAGGATAAATTTGAGGCATTTCTAGATAAATGGATGCACCTTGAGACCATACTCTTAAGTGAAATACACCAGAAATACATGTTCAAATATCTCATTGTTTCCCTGGTGTGAGCAACTGAAAATGTAAATAAGGACCTAAATATGTAGTAGATATTGTGAAATAGGAAGAACATGTTCAAATGGGAAGGTGAACAAGAGAAGGCTGATGGGGGAGAGGAAAGAAGGGAAAAATAATAGAAGGAAAAAGTGGCAACAAAACTTTTGGAGATGAAAAGGAGAGAAAGGGTTGTAGGGAGGGGAAATAAAGGGGAAAATGACAAATCAAGACATATCATGTACAGGTACAAATTCCATATGATGAGTGTCATTATGTATATCTAAAATGTACCAATAAAATTAATTATAAAAATTTTAAAATATTTTTCCTCCAAAATAAATGACAAAATGCCACTGACCAAGTTAATCAATGTCTATCTTAAATCCCAAATGTCTGAAATATTTCCCTTCTTTGAGAAAGCCTAAAGTGTACAGAGGATTGTTTTGTTCATTCAGACATAGATTAGAACCTCTAAAATTGGAACAGTATGCACAATTGGTGAACTGATTGTAATTACCCTTAAAATTCATAATCATTGAATATTTTATGGACAGAATGTATTTTATGCTCAGTGTGAGAGCTATTCACATTCCTGTAACCTTTTCCAAGTGAAGTAAATATGAAAAGGAAATGAAATCTCTCTACAGTTGATAGCATTTTCATATTTAATACAGAAAGGTGAGAAGTGAGAACTAATTTTTACTTGGTTTATTCTGTGAATCAAAGTATTACTTTTAATGATATAACTCCCCCCATTGTTAATTACATTTGAAATTTTTAAACATAATTTGTAGCCCTTATATTAATACTCATCTTCCAAAGGGAAAACAAAGGTACACAGTACAAGGAGAGAAAAACTTATAACAATGTAACAGTTTTACATTATTTACATTTCTCGAATTATGGAAGGTTTTGATATACAAATGAATGTCTTTCTTCTCCCGTAATTTTATGTCTAATTTTGAAACAAATGTTTTGAAATAACTTCTTATTGGTATAAACCCAAGAACATACAGATTAAAAGACATTTATCATGTTTTTAAAAGCTCAGCATATGACATCATCTCAAATGAGTTTGTAGTTTTTGATAGCAAAGATATTAAATTTTTGTTTAAGGGAAAGTATAAAAAGTATTCTTTCTGCCTGATGATATAGCTCAGTGGTAGCCCCCCTGCAGAGCATGCTCTAGAACTCTAGAAACAGAAAAAAAATCACATAAAAGTTGAATTTTAAAGTATCTGAGATATACATGATGAAAATATAATTATGAAAATATAATTAATGAACATTAAAGGCTTGCACATTAAATTTATTACTCATACAAATGTGCATTTAAGAAGTGGTGAACTATTTTCTATATCTGATTTTTATGGTGATGTTTATCATAGTATCTCTCTTCAAATTTTCTATGTAAAATGAATTTTAACATCATTCTTTCATTTTATATAATTAAAAGACATGGTATGTAACTTTATTTTTAAAAGAAGAATCAATATACATTTGGTAATAGAAAATTATAATAAAACTATTTCATTGAACAACCACTAAATTCTCATAGTTAACTGCAAAAGCTTTTCAGTATGGAATTGAAAGAGATGAAATTCCTTGTTGATTAATGATTTGAAAATGTTTTAATGTGCTTCTTGGCCATTTTCATGTCTGATTTGGACAAATGTCTCCTGAAGTCTTTTGCTTGTTTTAAACTAAGTGTTATTAATGCTACTGCATTGTACAAATTCTTTCCATGTCTTGGGGACTTACCTCTTATCTGATATAGTTCGCAAATATTGTCTCCCTTTTATATTTTATAAATTGCATTTTCACTCTATTAGTTGTTTCGTTTGCTTTGCAAACCCCCTTTTAGCTTGATATAGCTCTGCTTTTCGACTTTTGCTTGCACTTTTGGTGTCATATCTAGGAAACAAACCACTGTTTGTACCCTTAAAGCTTTCACCCTATGATTTTCTTTAGCATTTTTATAGTTTTGGTTTAAAAAACGATGAACCCCATACCGGCTAGGATGGCTATCATGTAAAAAAGATATGAAATATTGGTGAAGATGTGGAGAAATTGGAATCCTTTTAAGAGATGGGAATGTGAAATGGTACAGTTATGGTGGAAAATGGAATACAAGTTCATAAAAAATTAAAGCTAGAACAACCACATGAAAGAATAATCCTGCTTCTGGGTATACATCTAATGTAATCAAAATCTGGGTGTTGGAGCAATAGCTGCATAATCATGTTCACTAAACCATTGTTCACAACAGCCAAGATGAAGGAACAAGATAAACATAGATGGACATTGCAGCATTTGCAAGCAATGGATTATTAGACTTCAACAGGAAAGAAAACTTGCCCTAGGCAATGCCAACATGACCCATAAGGACATTTTCTAAGTGAAATAAGCCAGCCACAGAAGGACAAATACTTCATGATTCATGGATAAGAGGTATAAAATTTCAAAGTAAGAGAAACAGAGAATGGCAATTTCCAATAATTGGAGAAAGGAGGAAAAAGGAAATTTTTTTCAATGAGCATAAAATTTCAGTTATACATAAAGAATAAGTTTCAGAGATTACTGTACAAGATGGTGTCTATAGTTACCAGCACTGTATTTTACACTTGAAGTTTGCTGGGTGGGCTGTACTCATGTTCATTTTGTTACCATTATATAAAAAAGAGAACTAGGATATATTTTTTCTGAGAAATGACAGTGTTTTGATACAATCATTAAAATGTCACAAATTAGGATAATTCCTCACAATTTCATGTCATATCGAAATGAGTTTCTTGGAACAATAGTTCCCCAGGATCTTAATAATATTATATGGAAATAATTTGGTTTTCACAAAGACTGGAAAAATAATGGGAGATGGAAACAAAAGAGGAAGAGGAAGCTTTAATATAAATGTGCTTTAACAGTTCAGTGTGTACTCATCAATTGTAAGACAATGGATATTATGAAAGGGAAAGAAATTGCCCAAAGGAAGGAGCAAGTGGATTGAGGGAAAGGAGAAAAAGAAAGAAAGAGAAATCCAGTGACTCATACCCCAAACTAGTTTTCTCCTGAAAGGACTACAGGCTGAGATTTTTTTTTGGCGGGGAGAGGAGGAGTTTTCATTCTATAGCAATGCTTTTAAATTGTATGGAGTAAAGAATTTAAAAGAAAACTTTTAGGCTGGGGATATAGCTCAGTGGCATAAGCAACTGCCTGGCAAGAGCAAGGTCCTGAGCTTGATTCCCAGTACCAAAAAAAGAAATTGATTAAAAGAAAACTTCTTTAAGATAGATTTATAATTTTGTGAAATAAAATAAAAATGGAATATTATACAATCAGATAAAACCATACAAAACATGAGCTTTAAGTTTTATACCTACATCCAATTAGATATAAAATTAATTGGTGCAGTCACTATTGGGTTAAATAATCCTTAGTTATTGCAGGTTGATAAGACCCTCAATCTCCCAAGCGAGTGGATGGTGAAGGCTTAGATAAATGAGACAATGGCAATGATTTCAGGGCTCTAGGAGGGACTAACTCTCTTACAGTTTCAATGTTCTCTAAATTTAGATCCAGACTTCTCTGGGCAGCCCATATTTATTTGGTTTACAAAAACAAAGGAGGAAGATACTCAACAAAATGTGGAAATCTGGGCAGGACTTTTCCAAGTAATACATTATGTTAATTTAGGAGAACTATGTTTTCTCCAGGAAGGCCTTCACAGCAGGAGTGAGATGACTGAAGCTATAGTCTCCTTTAAGTTAATTGGAGTTGGAGCAAGATGCCTCAGCTGTGGCTTTATCTTGTCCTTTAAGGTGTCACAGCTTTGTAGGCCAATACAGACCTCAGGGTAACCAGTGACTCACAGAGGTTTACTTAGTATGAATCCACTGCTCATCTTCAGACAAGGGGCCTAAGCTTCAGACAACTCACAAGTAAACACAGAAAGCCAATTGGTTAATATTAAATCCAGCTCAGAGCCAATTTGTAGTGGTTTCCAGCAGTCACTATTAACGTTTATCTATGCTTCCTGTCACTTTCTGGGCATCATTTCTTCAAGTTCTGAGAGTACACAGCAGCAGTGTGGGGTCAGACAGCAGATAGTAATGCTCTGAAGTATACATTTCATGAAACCCCAGTCTTAGTGTATCACCTTCCATTTCTCCTTCCCTGACCTCAGTGACAAATCAAAGGAAGTGTTCACAAGCTTTGCATAAACATTTCTATTGAGGGTAACTGAGTAAGTGTCATTTTTCTCTTTTTCCTACTTTCTTCCTTCCTCCATCCATTTTTGTTTGTTTTCCTGTAATAATGATGCATCATTCAATACATTTTTATTCAAAATCTGTAAGGAATGTGTGATGTAAATATTTGTGGTGTGTTAGGATACTGAGAGAAAAGAAATCAATATACATCTGTTCTTCCCTTCAGGAGATGGTATGTAATTGTAAGTATATGATAATGCCACAGAAGACAATCAAATACTGTATTATGCTACAAGAAATTAAGAAGATACTCTCCTTTTGGAGGACCCATTTTTTTTTCTGCTTTACTTTTTGTGTATTTATATTTTTTGTGCTCTCAATAGTCATACAGCAAGACTAATACCTTTGCAACTTGCAGACAGCTTGAATATATTTGAAGACAGCTGCAATTTTTTTTACCAACATGTATTCTTTTTGATGCTTAAAATTGTCAGTTCCATCAATCATTTGTTTGGTAATGACCTGATATTGTATTTAATAAAGCTTATTTTTCCATTTCTATCACAAATACACAATGAGTATAAAGCAGGCCTATTAAGACATTTTGTCTACATGTGTAAAATCAAATGTCATGTATGACCTTCAGTCAGTTACCAATCTCCCAGTCATAGGACCAGAAAGCTAACTTTCTGTATTTGATAAGACTGTTTAGAAGTTTATCAATTTTACTAATCTTTTCAAACAAAAAGCTTTTGGTTTCATTGATTTTTCTGCATTGATTTTCTCTATTTCACTGATTGCTGCTCCTGTTTTTATTATTTCCTTCCACCTGTTTACTTTTTTTATAATTTGCTTTTCTTTTACTGGATTCTCAAGGTAGTTGCTGAAATAATTGATTTTTAGCTCTTTGGAAAGTGTAAGTATTGACTGCTACAAATTTCCCTCTAAGCACTATTTTTTTTGTGTACACATACTTTTTATAGGTTATATTTTCATGTTACTTCAGATCAAAATAATTTCCAATAGTTTTCTTTTTTGATGCATGAATTATTTAGGGGGATTTTGTTAAAGTTCCAAATAGTAATGTGTTTATCACATATGCACATCATCTTGATTTCTGGTTTAATTTCACCACAGAGTACATAATATCCCATAGGTTTAACTGTTCTCACACTGAGACTTATTTTATATCTCAGAATGCTGTCTATCTTGGTGAATGATGTATGTACCGTAGGGGAATAAATTTCTACTAAAAATTTCACTTAGGCCACGTCATTTGATGGAAATTTTAAATAAAGCAATTATGCTTAATACTGTAATTTAAAAATCTACTTGTTTTCTCCATAACTCAGAGGGGAGTGTTTAACTCTCCAACTATTAGCTTGGATTTCTGGATACTTTTTCCCATACTATTATATTACTGAGTTATATTTTGAAAGCTTTATTGTTACACACATTCACTTTTATATTCTATGTCGTTTGGATAATCTAACCATTGTATCATTATTGAGGTAACAGTTTTTATCACTGATAAAATTTATATTGTTACACAGATTCATTTTTATATTCTATGTTTTCTGGATAATATAACCATTGTATAATTATTGAAGTAACACTCTTTATCACTGATAAAGTTCATTACCTTGAAATCTACTTCTGATATTCAGAACCACTATAGTGTACTTAGGATTAGCGTTTGTGTGGAGACTTTTCACTCCTTTTAGACCTCTTTGTATTTTCATGTTTAAAGTGAATAATTTACTGGAAAACATCTGCTCATTTAAGTCTTTAGACCATTTACATTTAATAGTATGTCAGATGTTAATTTCAAAGTACTATTGTACTTTTTTTCTGTGTTTCCTACTTTGTTCCTGATTGCTTTTTTTGTCTTTGGTTTCTTCCAGAACAATGTCCTTTTTTTTTGAGGATTACATATTTTCTCCAACACTGACTTTTTTACTTTATTTTAGTTGATGCTTTAGAGTTTATTATAGTTTTCTCCACTTCTTGCCACATTCCAGCATTGCTAGCTTTGAAGCACTGATACGCACCATATAAGCTTTCAGTGGTATATACCATCCTTTGTTTCCTGCTCATTCTTTGGCTGTGTGGAAAAAGCTAACAATGTCTTAGTATTACTTTGCTTTAAGGAGTTGATTGTATTTTAACCATGTGTAAATTAAGAAAAACAGTTTCTTGTTTACCTCGATATTTATCATTTTAATCAGTTCTCACTACTTTTTACTGACTGATTTTCAGTTCATATAATTTTTCTTCTACCTAAAGAATATATTTAGGGGCTGGGGATTTAGCTCAGTGGCAAAGTGCCTGACTGGCAAGCGCAAGGTCGTGAGTTCAGTTCCCGGTACCGGAGAAAAACAAAAAACAAAACAAAACAAAACAAAAAAGAATATATTTAAACATCTGTACATCGGTGCTTCAGATGAATTTTCTAGGCTTTTGTCAACCAGAAAGAATATTTTGATTAAATTATAATTGCTGAGAAGAATTTTTTGATGATGTAGATTTTAACACCCACTGTCATCATTCCATTGCCTTTCACCCCGTAGGAGTTCTCATGCAAAACCTCTTGCTGTTCTCTCTTGCTCCACTGTGATTCTTTCTCCTTGGCATTTTGCCCCATTTGTATTTACCAGCATACTTTACAAATTTGGTTTGTAATATACCTGGGTTTGTTTTCCTTCTCATTTCTTCCACTTAAAGAAAAATTCCTTGCATTGGTGAATTTATAATTTGTATAAAATTTGGGGAAATGATATAGGCCAATATTTGAACAAATATTTTTCTTTACCTTCTTCTGTTCCTTTATTTCCAAGATTACAGTTACATGTATGTTATATTGCTCAGTATTGTTCCAGAGGTTTCTTATTTTCTATTCACATTCAGTAGTCTTTTTTCTTTTCATATCATTGGTGTTATTACATTCTCTAAGCTTTTAAAATGTCTGAGCTGCTAAAAATCCAATTCAGTACATTTTTTATTTATTTATTTTTGTTACAAAAGATATCATTTACAGAATGCTATCTAATGTCCTATATTAGGAGATTTCTCCATTATAGCTAAAGAGAATGGAAGAACTCATAAGAGGTATGTGAGCTTTGGAGATATTTTGGTTTATTTCTTCATACATGGAGATCCAGGTATACACAGTATATTAGTCATCTGAAGACTTGATACAGCTATGCTTTGCTGCAATTCTGCCTGCCTCATTGTCTCTGGATGCCAATAGTTGGACTCTCTCTTCAGTGAAATGTCAGGCTGTGTTTGGGACCAGGCTGTCTTCAGTGCAGTCTGAAAATTAACTTCAGGATGTGACTGGGAGACTGAAAGGCTCAAATTGTTTGATTCATTTCAATGAATTGAAATTCAACACTAAACTCCACAAACTATTGACACATTCTAGAATTTAGATAAATTTAAAGGCACTATACTAAGTAGAAAAAAGCTAAGATGTAAACATCGTATATGTTAGCCATGTGTGATGGACACTCTCTGGCAGAAAATTTGTCTATACAGTGCCCATATCCTTAAACTTTGCAGGCGACTGAGATTAAGCCCACTGACACATATAATGGGGCAAATGGTGATAAAATATGGAAGCTGAAGATGCCCGGAATGTGCAATATGAGCCAATAAAAGGTGCAGGCATTGAATA
The DNA here is from genome assembly GCF_000276665.1 of Chinchilla lanigera. Lineage (NCBI taxonomy): Eukaryota > Metazoa > Chordata > Mammalia > Rodentia > Chinchillidae > Chinchilla > Chinchilla lanigera. Next base: position 3,693,409 of record NW_004955488.1, on the reverse strand, counting down.
AATTCAGCCTAAGAGAGAGACCCAGGGGGCTAAAATCAGCAAGGCCATAGAGTGAGGCCATCCAAGTGCTTTGAAATTCACATTTTATCACCATGTGCCCTAGATAACAGATATGGAGCACCAGGATGAGTGTTCATCCTGTTGGTTATGAGTTTTGACTTAGTCCAATTCTTTTCCACCAACTTATTCTTCCTTTTGGAATGGAAATATTTATCCTGGGTCATTGTACCTTGGGATTTTGTAATTATTTATCTCTACAGCTGTTCACAGTAAAGAGTTTGCATTGGGTCCCAGAATTGATTTGGATTGGGTCTTTTGAAAACTGATGGAACTGTGGAGATTTTGGAGAAGAAATTATTGCATTTCTGGTTATAAGGAGGATATTGCATTTTGTGGCATTATGGAATTAGGCAGAGTTATGAAATTGCTTCTATTTTTATCTGGAGATTGTATGGTTTAAAGAGTTGTACTTGAGTGTGAAGTTGAGAAGTGGTGGACTGTGACCATTAATCTTGATATCTGAAGTTCCCTGAATGAAAGAGAACCTAAGAAATTAGTAGAGCAGGTTCCTGGGTGTTTCTAGGTGGTCATGGAGACATGGCCTTGGGTAAGTGTATGTGGTCCCACACCTGTTCCTCTCTGGTACTGTTTCCCTGCTCTACTTGATAGCCCCTATGAAGTAAGCCTCTTTGCTCTGCCTTACCATGCTGTAATGATAATTCTACTCTGAAATTAGTACACCATGGACTGAATCTCTGAACCCATGAGCCAAATTAAACCTCTCCTTTAAATTGTAAGCCTCAGATATTGTCCCACTTATGGGAAAGGTGATAATACAGAATCGTGTATGTAAATTGTACAATTGTCAATTTTTAATATTTTGTTATAGATCTATATCTATATCATCTATATATATCATCTGTATCTATATCATCTACCTATATATAATGTATGTATGTAGTACAATTGAGAGAAATCAGATGATTGGTTCATGAAGCCTGTACTATTTTTGTTACCTTTTAAAAATCTATACAATTTTAAATATAAAAAAGCATGTCTTTCCACAAGGAAAACCTCAATGCAAGGCCATTTCATTGGTAAAATTTACCCAATGTTTAAAGAGGGAATAATAACAATTAAATAATAATCTTACATTAAACTCCTTGAAAAGTAGAGCAAGAATGAACCTTTTGTCTGATCCATTTTATGTCAGTATTACCTGAGACTAAAACGATATAAGGAAATTATGCAGGAAAAATGAACAACAAATAGCCTTTGTGAATATACATATAAGCATCTTAGCAATATATTAGGAATAAATCATATGCACATGTTTATAAAGCTCCATAATTCACTGGGGCTTACCACATGTGTGAGATGTCCCAACATCTAAAATTCAAACTGTAGAATGTATTAAACTAAAATTATGAAGGAAAAAAACCCATATATCCAATTTGGTAGGCACAGAAGAAAACATTCAGTAAGATTCAACATCTATTATTGATACAGTATTGTAAAAAATGTATAGAAGAGAATTTCTGTAGTATGATCAAGGCTAACTACTAAAGTACCACAGTGAATAATGTACTTGAGGCTGAAAGATAATTGTCTTCCCATAAGATTAGAACCAAAAGCCTAGCCTTAACTGTATTTCACAATATCTATTCAATATTGTACTGCAAATTCTGCCCAGTGCAGTAATTAAAGAAAAAAGTGAAAATTAAAATATATGAAGTTTGCAAAGAAATAAAAAAATTATTTTCTCATGAAAAACTTTATGCATCTATATTTCTAGATAATTTAAAAAATTTACTAGTAAAGAGTATAACAAAACAAAAAATCCCCACAAATTCAGTGTAACTATCAAATGTATATCTCATTATTATCTATAAACAAATGGAAATATTTTATACTTTTAATATTTGCATCACAATATATAAAGCTATGACGATAGATTTATGCACGGATGTGCAAAACATGTGAAGTGAGCCATGAACTGCAGAATATATTTCACAAAAATTTTTTATGTTAAGGTATTGAATGCCCAATATTTCACCTCATTAATTACTTCAGAATAATCTATAGATTTAGTACCATCATCATAATAAATATACCAGCTGGGAATTTTTGTTATTGTTTACAGAAATCAATAAAATATTTCTAAAATTTTATGGGAATGCAAATAATCTAGGATAGCTACAACAATTTTGCAAACATGAAAACAAACTTGGCTATTTATATCAATGATTTTTAAGTTACTCTAAAGGTATAGTAGAAAATTGAGTTGTAAATGTATCATAAGGACAGAAAAATTGATCAGCTGAACATAACTAAGAGTCCAATAGCTTTTTAAAATATACTTTATATTATCTTAGTAAATATATTAAGGTAATAAAATAAGAGATCTATTATTGTTCTACATGTACTCTACTAAGTAGAGGCTTTTTGATAAGATGAAAACTTAGGTATAGCTCTTTAAATCTTTCCTTTGAAATTATATTTAAAAATACAAAAGTAGGAGAATTCTCATAATATTTCATCATATACAAGGGATGGCCACAATCTAAATGTCACAGTTTCAAAATATTTCTGGCAAATTTAAGTCAAGTAGATGGAGTTTCACCACAAGGAAGAGGGAGGTTTCAGTAATTCCTTTTCTGATCACAAGAAGCATAACATCATACTGGGTAAGTGGGAGAACTTCGGGCAGAATTTCATGACTCACACAGGATTGGGGAGGACGGTGCTGTACATGGCAGAAAATGTGCTAGAAAAAGATGGAAAGCTCTCTATTTGAACTGCATTCATTGCTGAAATATCAACAGAGTTCAGAAGCAATGAACATAGTTTTCCAAGATCAAGTTTAGACATAGAAAACAGCATAAGACACAAAACAGTACAATTTATGAAAGACATGGTAAGTTTTGTGAAGGAAATATTGAATCTACTGATACAATGACTCATAACATGCCAGTCAAGAGCTAAATTATTTTGGTTAATTTTTTTGTTATATTAAAGATAGCACCTGATACATTTCCAGGCATGGAATATAATTTACAATTCATCTATGAAGGAAAGGTAGGCTTTAGACTTTTGTCCATATTATATAATATGAGATGAGTCAAACTGTGGTTCAATAATATGATAGCTAAAAACATTGTCCTTTTTTTGTCACTTCAAGAAAAATTACTTCCAGATATTTGATCATGAATTCTGTGCTACTGATAGATGCCTGTAGGTCATGTATTTTCATATATAGACAATGTACTTGGGAGTTTCAACTGAGTCCTATAAGAGAAAAGCTCAGATTAAACACTTTGAAAGTAAGAACTAATGTGAAATTTTCAGGGAAAATCTTATGGATCTATCTGAATTGAGGGGAGTTAATTTGTCCTTTTTTTCTTTCTTCGGGTCTACAAAGTTTTCATTTAATGGCTGGAATTCTAGCAGTAATTAGGGGTTACGAGGTAATTTAGAGATTGTGAATCACTGCCTTATAGGTGGAACATAAACTTAAATATCTTAGTCTCTGATGGCTCAGTTGAATCTACTTCTGTTTTTTTTTTTTGGTTTATTTTATTTTATTTTTTATGGAAAAAATGTGAAACAAAATTTCATAACAAAATAGTAGGAGAATAACAAAAGTTAATACATTACATGTTGTTATCTTTAAGGTAATTGTCATCTTTAAAGTTACCTGGCAGGGGAGATACCATGATCACGAAGGTAGTTTTCCCAGGGCGAGGCTTAACCATTGCACTCTGGATGTGCTGACCCCTGCAATTTCCCCAAATGCGGGAAACTCCACTGCATAATTTGTGGTAATGGTGGACTGCGTTCGCGCTCTCCGCTGAAGAAAAAAGAGAAAAAAAAAAAAAAATAAAGTAGTTGCTCAGGGTATAAGATATAGTCATAAAAATTTCTCCAATCATTATTAGCACAAACTTTCCTTTTTTATTGAACTAAGAGCCACTAATAGTATAACTGACTTGCACTTTTCCCTTTTTCCTACTGTTCTTTTCCCTTTCACTCATTCTAGTTCTTTTTTCCTTCTGAACAATTTCTTCCCAATTCACAATATCTATTGTGCATTTTAGAACTTATGTACTCTTTCAGTTTCTCATACAAGGGACACAATAAAATGTTTACACATGTATTTCTGGTTTATTTCACTTATGAGTATGGTCTCAAGTTGCATCCATTTACCTATAAAAGCCTCAGGTTTATCCTTCTTTATGGTTGAGCAGAACTTCATTGTATAGAAATATCACATCTTTTTTATCCATTCCTCAGTTGATGGCCATTTGGGTTGTTTCCAAGATTTAGCTATGACAAACTGTGCTACTATAAACATGGGTGCACATATATCACTGTGGTGTGATATTTTTAATTCTTCTGGAAAAATACCCAGAAAGGGAATAGCTGGGTGGAATTTGACCTCCAATCCTAGTTTTTCAAGGAAATGCTGATTTCCACGAGTCCACACTCCCAACAGTGGAGAAGGGTTCCTTTTACCCACATCCTCACCAGCATTTGTTACTGGTTGATTTCTTGATGATAGCCATTCTTTCTGGAGCGAAATGGATTCTCATGTTGTTTTAATTTGCATCTCTTGAATGACCAGTGATGGTGAACATTTTTTCATGTATTTATTTGTCATTTGTATTTCTTCATCTGAAAAGAGCATATTTATCTCAGATGCCCATTTTTTATTGGGTGTTTAATATATATATTAAAAACTACAGTATTCTGAAAAAGGATATTGAAGAGGATATCAGAAAATGGAAAACATCCCTTTTCACGGATAGGAAGAAGCAACACAGTGAAAATGGTCATACTCCCAAAGTACTTATACAGATTTAATGCAATTCTGATTAAAATACATTAGCACACGTCATAGAATTAGAGCAAACATTCCTAAAATTATTTGGAACCATAAGAGTCCTAAAACAATAAAGGCAAAGCAAGTAGCATCACAGTCCCTAACTTGACATTATACTATGAAGGAACCTAACTTGGACTATCTACTTCAAGATTTCCTTTATGTAAGAGAGAAATAAATTATCTTGTTTAACTTACTTTTTTTTTTCTGTGTGCTGTGAAAGTATCTTTCTGGGAAAACTCTGTGTAATAAATAAGAAAAAATGTTGTCCAGGCATTTTGTTTCCAAGATCAAAGGAATATTTTCACAACTTAACTATGTAAATTGCCATGCAAATTAATGCTTATTGGAAGATCAAAGAGCCACGGATTTTCACTGATTACAACACTAAAGCTTAATCACCGGGGAGGTATGCACTAAATCCCTGCCTTGTAGAACAGTGTTCCCAGCTTCTAATTCTTCCCATGAATTTTGATGCCTTTGTGTCTTTCATAGATAGTATTGTTTCTGAGTAGGTAGAATACTTAGAAAAATGTTAAAAGTACCATAGACAAACACTGAAGACATAGCTAAGGAAATATGCCTTGTAATTCAAAAGATTTCGTTCCTACTGTGAGGCAGTGAGTCATATTAGCTGAGAGCCAATACCATGACCTTAATCAGTAGACAATATGTGTCTCCCAAATAATGCTGGAACAGGTGAAAAGCCTTGTTTTCAATTATTTATTATAAGCTATTTTGTTTTCCTGCTTATAGATTGTTTACTGGGGGTGGAGAATTGTTCATGGACAGAAGACGTTGATTTATTGATATTCAAATAGTATGATATGACAGATAATTTTGAGCAAAGGTATATTGAAAAACTGATAGTAGTTATATTTTGAACATAGATTACTTAAAGGATACTGTACTGTGAAGTATGAGGGATTCCTTTAAAAATGATTGGGCAAAAATGAATCCAAGGGACAAATACCAATTATGAATGAAGGAAAATAAATTAATGGGCATTAAAATTGATACTTTGCTATCTGCTTGACCTGGACATAATATAGAACTTTATGTAAAATCAAAATTTCATTCATGGAATTGATTCAAAATTTTAAAGTTCTAAAAATATTAAAGTGTAATGTATTTATAAAATGCAAGTGAAAATATTAGTTAATTTAAGAACAAAATTGAAAAGAATGATGGAAATAAATATGCATAAATAATATTATATATTATTTAAAACAATGGGATTTTCCTTCTTTAAATTAAATCAGAAAATATTTAAAATTTGCATAGGTTTGGGAAATAAATAACTTTCTTACAAAAATATTTAGTTTGTGGGGCTGGGGATTTAGCTCAGCGGCAAAAGCGCCTGCTTGGCAAGTGCAACGTCGTGAGTTCGGTTCCCGGTACTGGAGAAAATTCCCCCCCCGCAAAAAAAAAAAAAAAATTTGGTTTGTGTATCATTAAAATATATTAATTCTTTTTTTTTTCATTCTGGAAATAACAGTGATATACTTATAGCAAAATGTACATTGCCACTAAAAATATACTTGTTTATTCTTTCTTCAGATTTTTTATTTTCATTGAGTTAAATAGAAGCTGCATTCATCATAAATATATATTTAATGACTTTTTAAGGAGAGAGGGATGATATTTAAAATTGCAGTAATACCATATTTTTAGCAAAAATATTTGATAGCCTCAAATCATTCACCATTATTCTTATGAAAGAATATTTTTTATATTCATTGCTTATAGGAAAGTAGCTAATTAATTAACACAATACTAGTCATTTAACCTAAGCAATAATGAGACTATTACTTCCTTTGAAAACTTTACTGATGTGGTATTTTCTGACTGCTTTTGTTGTAGAGAATGTTACTGCACAAAATACTTTTCAATACCACTACTTTTCAGAACTATAAATGAAGGAAAATGGAAGGGTAATGAAAAGATAAGTAATCATCATCATCATCATTATCACCATCTAATCATCTAATTATCATCAAGTGAGTTTTCCTCCTTTTTTGCACATTAGCAGAAATGATGTACATTCTGTCCTCTAACGTTCATTGTAAAAAGGAGGATGAGAGGTAGGGGCGGAGACCAGCCAGAGCATATAAATACTAGGATGCTGGAGGCTAGAGATCATCCACTCTGTGTTCTTCAATTCCTGGAACACAAAACTGATTTGCTGAGATTAACATGAAAAAACTAACACTCAATTGTCAGCCAGCCTTTAGTGCCCAAGGTTCTTACTGGAACATTTCTTCAAATTTTTTGACAGATTATCAGACTTTGCCCTTATCATGATGTTAATTTTATATTATCTATATTTTTAGCTTGATTACATCTAAATTTTCTTATTTCAAATGTTGTTTAGAAGTGGTTGTCTTATATAAAATATTTATGTAAAATGTATTTAAATATGACTTCATTATTAAGCTTGTCAATTCTCAAAATTTATTCAGAGGTATCTTACATATTGTTTCGCCAGAAAAAAATGACAAAGCCCTTCATTGTGTCTTAAAATTTAAATCTACTCGTATATATACTTGATACAGAATACTATGCATATTCCAGGGAGTATAAGATTGTTTCCTGTGGGAGACTACCCTGTTGATTACACCCACAGCAGGTATAAGTGGGGCAGGCTGAAGGAGTTAACCCCACAATTGGCTTGTTTTAAGTAGTGAATCAGACCGAAGCCTACTATGTGACTCATAAGAGCCCTAGGAATGGAGCTCTTATCAGCATTTTCTCCCCACCAAGGGTCACAACAGAGACCAGAGATATGGCCCATAAAGCTCTGGGGCTCCGATATGAGATAACATGGCAGCTGAGGATGAGTAATTCTTCCCAAATTCCTTTCCCAGAATTATAGTTTATTTTCCTTGAAAAACGAGTTAGTCATTAACCATGACCTATTCCTTGTCTCTTCCATGCTTGATAAGAATGTTTTTTCCCTCTTTACAATCCTGGCCTGCACCAGTGTCTTATCCCCAGCAACTACACATGACCTCCTCACCCCATTCCACAGATTGTACAACCAATAAGTACCATAGATCTGGCTAGTTTGGGGTCTTTGCTCAGCACTGAGCAGTGACCATCCCAGTTTCCTGTTTCAGTTTTATTTTGTCTGAGTTTTTCCTTAAAGCTTTGCATCATAGCACCAAACAGGAGATCAGGGTTTTTGCTGGGTTCCCTGATAGCTTTCTCCATACTTTTCACTTGTTTTGTAACTTGCTTTCTCGAAGTTTTCAACTCCGATGTCCTCAGAGCTATCATTGGAATGTTAATCTATGTTGGGACCTGTATCCCCAGTTCCCTGAATGTAGTCTATGGGACCACATGTGGCAACTAAGTGAGACCAAAAATTGTTTCCTGGGACTTATGCAATTAATACCAGAGACAGTATTAATAACTCTCATAAGTTAGTGAGATCATAGTAGCATAGACAGTTAAATTAGACAAAAATGAATCTACAGTTATAAAGGGACTGGGCCCTTATGGAAGTCACAGAAAAATGCAAACATCAGAACTGTGGCTGAGGGTGTATCTGAAGAAGGCCAGGCCTCAAAATCATAATGATCAGACTTGTGTACTTCGGTAAGGCATAAAAGAACTTGAGGCTACACAGTAATTAGTACAGTCCAGTGCATTAAGTCCAGATGTACATTAGACAGACAAGTGTGTGACCAGAACATCTGGTCCTGTCCCTTCTCAAAAATGCCTTTATTCTTTCCATATACCTTTGCTACATGACCTGCTTTCCTACTGGATCAATATTAGCTAAGTGGTTATATTTTTAATCCGATAAGTTGATTACAGTTTGACTCACATTGTACCCACATTGAGATTTTGCTGTTTAAATTTCCTCTGACAAAGGGTCTTTGTGGTACCTACTTTTGGGACCCCTCCAATCTCCCAGAAGCTATCTCTCAATAAACCTTTCCTACTCTCAACCTCCTTTGTCCTTTGGAATTTATTCTTCTATTTCAAGGGACATGAAATTGATACATCTGACATCTAGCAGGTTGGGAGTTATATTTCTTCTATATCAATAGATTTCAGAAACTGGCAAATCAGGAGCCATATTACATATCCTGAAAACAGAAAGAGTGAATGTGCAGTACTGACAAATCAGGAGCCATATTACATATCTTGAAAACAGAAAGTGAATCTGCAGTATAGAAGAGACTGAATCCAGAATATAAACACAAATCTCCATAACATAAAACTTAAAAAATATCAAACCAAAAAGTAGGGCAATGGTGAAAGTGTCCTAGAAAAACTACAAGGTTTGCCACTTCTAGAATTTCCCAAGTACCAGTTTTGCCCATCTGTCACCACGCTTTGTTAAATCTTGGTATCTTGTGAGCCAACACATTCCCATTTTATCTGGGGTTAAGACTTTGGCAGCTGTATTTGGGGATAAATGTTTGAGTAAGTGAGGAAGAGTTTGGAAAGGCAGTGAGTAACCCATCAAAGAGACTAAAGAGTGAAAAAGTTTCATTATAAAGGAGCAAAATAATTGGTTAAGTAGGATATTCGGTGCATGGCTTGAGCTTTAACACATGAGCTTGAGAAAATGCCAATGGCTTGAATTATTATAGCCCCCCACAACAAGGAAACAATGGATTGAGTTACTATAGCACTCAGCAACAAGGAATCAACTGAAAATATCCTCTGACAGGTTCACCAAAACCCCTAAATTTACAGCTTTTCTTAAATTAGCTTTATTGTAGTATAATTTACATTTTATGAATCTTCTAACTTTAAGTATTTCAATGAGTTTTAATAGATGTAAACATCAGTGTTACTATCAAAATATATAATATTTCTGTTAAAACTCCAAATTCTCCATTATTTAGTGAATTTCCCTAATTCATGTCCTAGATAAATGCTGATCTGCCTTAAATCATTGTAGATTTGATTTCTTGTTCTAGGATCTTTCCTAATAGAATTGTGATGCATACTTTTGTGTGTACAGTTTCTTTTGCACACCTGTTTTTCAGATTTGTCTTTGTTACTAATGCCTGAATAATATTAAATCATCCTTTCTGCAGTTACCGCAAATTGTTTCCCAGTCACATGCTAATGGGTATTAGGGCTGCTTCTGATCTGGAAATACTAAAACAAAACTTCCATAAATTTTCTTTCACAGATTTTGTTTTCTGTCTTTAAACTTGATTTTTTTAGTATTGTATTAAGGAAATTCTCCAACACAAAAAGCCAGAAAGTTTTGCAGCATACTTCCGTGTGACTAATGACTAGA
>NW_004955488.1:3666685-3682701 GCF_000276665.1 Chinchilla lanigera | reverse complement strand
ATCACAACAAAAATTACCATAAAAGTTTGCTATGTATATTTAAGTATAGTTCAAAATATATTTCACTCCTTACATACAAATAAGAAAATGAATATCATGTGCACTTTCCAGAATGTTTTGAAGAAATTTTACAGAGTGACCCAGTTGTCAATCAATGCCTTGTACATTACCGTTTCCCAGACAGTTCTATCCTGATTCTTCTCACTCTGTCACTAAGAAAAAACTACTTTTCTTTCTATTTTAGATTCTTCTATTATAGATCTAGTATTGATCCTTTCTACCAGTTCAAGAAATTTAGATTATTGAATTCACATGATAGAAATATGTATGGATTTCTCTCAACACAATGGTTAAAATGCCTGTCCATAGTATATGTCTTTAGTTCATTCATTTTAATGAAAAGATTATTCTGTAGTATGGACATTCCATACCTTTCTATCCATTATTGATAGCTCATGGCTTGTTTCCAGGTTTGGCCTATAATAAAAATTATGTAGGTATGTTCTGTAGGCATTTTTTATTTCTGTTAAATAATTCTTTAAGGCTGGAATTTCATCTCTATAGGGTAGATTCATGTTTAGCTTTATAACACACTGGTGCATTTCCCCACAGTACTGCACCTTTTTATTGCCAAAATCATTAATAGTCTGGTTACTGTATTTCTTTCCAATATTGGTGTTGTCAATCCTACGAATTTTCATCAGTCTAGTAATACATAAGACTCACAAATTTGTACTTTTTCAAGATGCCTCTTTGTGTATTTTAAACACTGTGCATTTCCATGTTAATTTTACATTCAGTCTTGCATTAGCTCCAAAAGTCTGCTTCTGAGATTATGGTTGAGATTGCCTGGAACCTATAGAATAATTATGGTAAGAAATTAATTCTTCAGACTGCAAAGTCTTCCCATTCGTGACTGTAGTATATCACTTAGTATTTTCTTAATTATATTTTTCATGAATATAGTTAAGGTACATAATAGGATATTTTGATATACTGATGTGATATACATGTATATAGTGAACTTATTACCACAAACAAATTTAACATGCCTGTGTCTTGTACATGTACATTTTCTTCCCTCTCTTTTCTTTTCTCCATTCCTCCCTCCATCATTTTGTTGTTGTAAGAGTTCACAGAATCCACTGATTCTTCAAATCACCAGTACACAATAAAATAATGTTAACTATGGTCCTCATATTTTGGATTTGACCTCTTGATTTATTTAGCCTACATAATTGCAACTTTATACCTTTTGAACACCCTCTTCTTTATACCATGCTGGTCTACTCTCTTTGTATATTTTAAAATTTCACATGTAAGTGAGGTCAAGTGGTATTTTCTCTTCTGCATTGGTAGGTTTCAATTATCATAATGTGAACTCTTTTGTGACTCTAGTTTTTTCTTTGGTTTCTGATGTTCACTATGTCTTAGTCCCTTTCTCATCACTGAGACAGAATACCTGATGTGCTCAAGTTAAAGAAGGAAAGCTTTATTTTGGTTCCCAGGTTGTAGATGTTTCAGTCCATAGTTGGCTGGCTCCCAGGCAGCGCTGCACAGTAGAGGTGAGTGGCAGAGGAGGAAATTTAAGGGAATTCCATTATGAAAGAGACAGAGAGAGAGAGAGAAGGAGAGAGAGAGGGAGAGAAAGACAGAAGGAGAGAGAGAGAAAGAGAGGGAGAGAAAGAGGAACAGGGAGAGGGAGAGAGGAGGAAGAGGAAGAGGAAGTGGAGAAGGAGAAACAGAAGAAGAAGAAGGAAAAGGATAAGGAGAAGGAGGAGAGGTAAGCTCTTTCAGGCCACGCCCCCAGTGACACTATTCTTCTGACCAGATCCTACCTCCTAGCAGTAAGTGGGTTAGAAATTCATCACTGGAATGGTCCACTAATGATTAGCACCACCCCATTCTTCATTCAACTCTAGAAAACCCCACCTATAGTGAATGAGACTTTGGGGGAACAACTAGATATAAACCATATTTAACTGTGAGAATACTAATCTACCAATAAACTTTAGCAGCATCAGAACAGTGAAAAATATGCCCATGATAATGTATTTGAATCTATACTGCAATATTGATAATGTTTGTGAGTTCATGATAAAGTGAAGTTTATTGAAGTTAAACACAAGAGAAAGAAGAATTAGTGGAAATATACATTCAAGTCTTTTAAAATATATACTATGGCATTTTATAGCTAGTAAGACTCAGGGTACGTATGATAAATATTCAGGAATAAGAATGAGGAAAATGATGTCCATTTCATGACTAAAAGAAAAGGATATTAAATCACTCAAGTTAATTCTCTTCAAGTCATTGAAACTTAAGGTGACGTGATTGAAGTATATGCTTTATTGAAAATGCTTATTTTCATTTAACTGCAATATGACTTCCAGTGAGTGATTCTGTACTTATGACCAATGCATGAAATCTATAATATACTATTAATGAATAAAGAGAAGGTGGGCTTAGAACACACAAAACACTTAAAGTGTAGTGATCAATAAGCCTGGTTTTATGATTAATACATTCCTTAAAAACATGAGACATGTGAAATAAAGAGAACCTTTGATAATCTGCTTTAAAATTCTTATGAAATTGACACTTCTACAGCCAACCAGTAACTCCAGAAGTGTGTGTGATCATTTGCAATGGTTAGTAGCAGTACACAAAATAGAAAGTACTTTGGAGGAATTTATACTGCTTTAAATGAGATGGTCATCAAACTACTTAACTGCTTGGATCAATCATAACTTTTTTAATTCAGATAGAAAAACATATGTAGATATTCAGAGTTTTTGCTCAAAAATGCCTTGTCTGCTAAACATGTTCTAAGGAAGTTTGTGTATTCATGTGTGTGTGTGTATGTGTGTGTGTGTGTGTGTGTGACAAATATAAAAATAGCAAAGAGGATGGAATAATTGGCAAATCAGTTTGATCTGGAATTGCCAACAGTGTCCAGAATAACTTTTACTTTATTTGTATATTCTCACTAGGTACTTGTCAAGATGCTTTACTTTCTGCTTTAAAATAAATATATACATGCAAGTATGTAATTAAAATATATTTCAACAGAAAACTACACAGCATTGAATTTATTTCTTTGCCTGATGTCTACTCTACAGCATCTTATTTCTTTTCTATCATAACGTTCCTGAGACTGATAATCAGCAGAAATAAGAACAAGGCATATGAGGCATCTTAACATTATATCCTGGATCTATGAATTTGGATATCTTACTTGCTACACATATGATATTGGGTAAAACGAAACACAACATTGTTGGAAGAAGTCACAGCCATCAAAAGACTTTCATGCTTGCTCTTTGCTTTCAATCCACTTGAATAGAAAGCACAGGAATTGCGTGTATGATAACATTCTACTGTTATTTCAAAGTTAAATTATCAGAGTTATTCCATTTTAGCATTTATCTTTAAACATTACAATGTGCATTATGGTACATTGAAAATGATGGGAGAGCACGACAATCTCTAAGAAATGTAGATAAAAGCTTAAAAGCTGATTTTCATTTAAAATACTTAAACTGTTAGACAAATCCTCCATTTATAATTCTAAACTAATAACATGCCCCAGGTATGTGGGGAACACTGGAGAAGGAAGGTAAGAGAGGTCTAAGTAGAATGGCAAAATGGAGAAGTGTTGCATATAAATACATTTGCACAGCATTTTGAAAAGCTGAAGGCAATTTTGAAAAATATTTTTTTTCAGTCACAGAATTTAAAAGAAAAAGCACAAAATTCAGCCTATGCTAATGTAGATAGATAGCAATAGAAATCTGAAAGTATAGATGTTAAATATAGATGTTAAAGGATAAAGTGACATCCCAATTTCTCAGGATTTACAATCACTTTTAAGTATAGAAAGTAGTTGCATGTCAAAGACAAGAAAGTGAGAAGGAACCATGTATTTTGCAATTAAATTGTTTTCATTATTACATAAAATGTTAGAACATTCACATCTGGCTCTTGGTATGGATATGTGTTTTACTTCTCTTGTGTAGATGTCTGTGGTTAAAATTGTTACATTAGAGAAGAGATGTGAGGTAAGAGATTAGGGCTGGGTTAACAGGAAAGTTGTTCAGGAAAATTGTGCAGGAAGTCATAAAACCAAAACCAAAACAAAAACCAAAGGCATAAAGTGTAACCAGTAGAACAAGATGTTTTTTAGCATGAGAAGACAAGCAGAACAAGAAACACAAATGACTCTGGGCTTTTGATCACTATGGGAACAATCAGAAGATGCTCTTTCTAATGTTTCATTTACATCTTGGCAGGACCAATCACAAGGAACTATCTATGATCCTTCATCTATGTGAGACCAAATGAATTTTTGATAGGACAATTTTCCCAGTGCCATATTTACATGAGATGGGATCCTTCCAGGTATTTGGATATTCTAGAAGCCCTTGTCCACTTACCTTTGGGGTGGCTGTGACCCTTTGTCACAGTCCCACTCATCGTTGTAAGAGTGTACTTTCTTCTACTTTTGATGAATCTACATCTCACTGCCTTTTCTGTATATCTTGCCTAGTTCTTTGTTCGGGGTATCAAGCACCTGGAAAGAAATCTCCAAGACCCTGGTCTGGAAAGGAATGAATGTTTTATATTTTAAGAAACTGCCATGAGTCAGGAGATAAAGGGACATTTTAGGGTGATCTTTAGGCAAGAGTGTAAATATAATTAAAAATGTTACATTATACAATATGGAGTTTATGCACATCTCTAGCTTGTTAGAATAGAGGGTTCTTAATTTCTTTATGGTGATGAATATGTTAATGAATATGAATATGAAGTTAAAGTGATGAATATGTTAATATATAAATATTGTATATGTTACACTCAATATGATCATGAATCAAAATATCACATTGTATCTCATAAATATATGAAGAGATTATGCCCAATAAAAAAATAAAATGTACAAAAAGGAAAGAACCAAATATAAGAAGCAGTAGAACTACCTCCCTAGCTGATTGAAAGTTTTTATTGTCCCACAGAGGTGTATGAATAGTGCATTCTTTGATTTCTTTGTCAAAAATAATATGATGCTTTCTTCTAATTATCAGAATCTCATAGGTAATGGTATCTTGTGATTGTTTTAGCTTTATTCTTTAAAAATTAATGATGTGAACTTCATTCTATGTGATTATTTACTGTTCAGATATTTTCTCTGATGAAATGTCTACTCAAATAATTTGTCAATTTTAAAACTCACATATTTGTTATCTTGTAATTGAGTTTTGAATATTCTCATATTGTTGAAAGAAGTCCTATAATAGAGATCTGATTTTAATCTATTTACCTGTAGTCTGTAGTTTGCTATTTCATTTTCTTAATGATGCTATCAGAAGAAAAGGAATTTCAATTTTGACAAAAATCACAACATTTATAAATATATTGCTTGGTGGATTGTATTTTGGTGCCTTATCTTCGAAATCTTTTAAACTCATGTTAACAAAATTTTTCTCTTGTACTTTCCTCTACAACTTGTGTAGATTTTATAGCATTTACATGTAGTCTATGATTCATTTTCAGTTAATTACAGTATAATGTGAGCGATGTATCATATTTCAGTTATTGAACACATTTTTGGACATAGTATAGAATTGTTCCATTAAAAATTATTGTAAAAAGAATCCTTCATCATTGAATTGTTTTATCTCTTGGCTAAAATAAGTTGTTCATTAATATGTGGGCCTCTTTCTGGACCTTCTATGAAATTATTTTGTTCTATTTGCCAATCTTTAGAACAATGCAATGTTTTCATACTTATTTTAATCTCTAATTTCCTTGGTTGCTCTTTATCGAGATCTGTTTACTTAAGTTTTCATCATACTTGTCATTTTTGGATATTATCTCTTCATTTGTTCTGTCTCCTATCTTCCCTTTCATGTGGAGACTTCTTTTACATTTGCATTGGGCCAGTTATTCGACCCACAGTTCAGTGATAGTGTTTTATACCTTTTTGTCTTACTACACTTTATTCTCTCTGTTTTGTTTTGGATAATTAACATTGCTATGTTTTCCTCTCTGTTAATCTTTCCCGACCACTACTGAGTGATACAGCGTCAGTGAGGTGGAATCATCTTAGACTGCTGTGTGGTCCAGGAAAGTTTGTCAAAGGTGTTAGGAGAGCCTGAAGTGAAGTTACCTGCCTGAGGAGTGGCCTGCTCCAGGGAACACTTCTGTGAGTACCACCACCCTTCTAGTCACAGACAGGAAGCAACCCTTGCTGCTACTGAAGTAAAACCCTATCCAAACCCACACAAGCAGTTCTAAACTGCATCAGCCACAGCTTTCGGTCACTCCCACACTCACGTGGCTTCCTCAGGTGTTTCAGCTGTTCTACAATGATTTTCTTTTTCATATGTAGATTTCAGCAAATAAATAAGTGCATTGTGGTTGACAGGAAAAAGTTGCTCAATGTCAGGGAAGAGGAATTATCAATATGGAAAGAGGAAAGGATAGCACAAAGTCTGTTAATTACATTTGAATTGGAGGCATCAGTGTGAGCCCATTCTTTAAAATACCATTGTACTTACACTCATATGATACATAACAGTGTTTAGATCAGTGGGCTCTTACTTTCAGGGGCTGTTTTGTTTCTTCATGTGCAAAAATCTACATTTATTCTTGATAGCAATGTACATTTATTCATGTAAAAAAATCTACATTTATTCAAATACAGTCATGTCATCTTCTTCAGGAATGTTGTCATAACTCTCCCAATCCCAGAGGTCTTACTAGTGTGCTTCTATAACTCATGCATGGATGCTACATGTTATAAAATTAATTTCTTAAAAACTATTTTTGCTTACAAGTAATACCTGAGTTGAGTGTGTGGTATATTTTTAAGAAAATATTTTATATGCATTCTTTTAAAAAGTAAATTATTGAGAAAAAAAGAAATGTATTTTTCTGTGGGAAATAGTTAAAGAAACCTTCATTCATGAATTATTCACATTTACTTAATTTTCATCTTATAAAATATACTCTAGATTCTGGAGTAGCAGAATATTCTAAAATAACAGGATTCATAAAAGTTTAGATAGATAGATAGATAGATGATAGATGATCGATAGATAGAAAGTAAGTCCAGAAAGTACGTCCTGTTGTGTTTTCTGGAGCAAAATAAGATCTGGTCTTACTTTGGGGGAAATAGGGTGACATTTCCTGTCACCCTATTTTCCCATCTATGCTAAGAGTTCCTCCCTCACGCTCCTGCTTATAATTTTTGTTGAATGATTGAGTTGTTCTGAATCATTAAGATGTAAATATGATACCTTGCTACTAATAAATAACAGAATTCTAAAATAACAGGATTCATAAAATATTCTAAAATAACAGGATTCATAAAATTTTATATTATTAAAATATATAGCAGATTTTAAAAAGTGTTACTATTTGTCTAAGTAGTGAAAAGCATAGTCTCTTGTCATGATTTTTTCTTTTTATTAGAAAATTGTGTAAGACCATGTCTCTAAATAATAAAATATGAGGGATGAATTATAAATTCCTGTAGATATATTGTGGGAAATGTAGATGCCAAATTTGTAAAAGTTTGTTATTCCCTGACAAAGACAGTTTAGAACTTTTCATGCCAGCTGTGTTCCTGTGCATTCTTGTGTTTCATCAAATTCAGAGATAGGCTATTAGGGGAATTAGTGAATTGATTTTAGTTCTAATTTAAAATAGTCTATCAGATAGCCCTCCTGAGTACTAGTGTATCTTTCAGATTCTGAGTTCTGATTTTCATTTGACCAATTACAATCACCCTAGTTGTGATTTGAACAACAGAGATTTGAGAAAGAGGAGGTTGGGGACGATATTGAGTTGTGTTGATTAATTAGTTGTCTATATCTCGGTAGTATCTTCTTATAAATTCAAACAAGTGGATGAAACTTCTGTTTTTAATGAACAAGAGAAGTTAAGGCTAGATGTAGAGATAGCTTACATCCAAGTATTTGTAGATTTACTTAATTTATTACTATGTTCTGGGAATGTGTCTATGTGATAAAATCATAAATGTTGACATATGGAGCCAGATGAGGCCAAGCAATTTTCAAAGAAATTACAAATTTAAAAGAGAGGGAAGTGGGACCAAAGATTAATTTTTGCAAAATCGTTATATCTAAAATTTGGGTAGAAAGGGAAATGTACTAGAAATGGTAAGAGAAAGAGTGAGAACAAAGTAGAAAACCTCTGTATCAGAGACGCCTCAAGTTATGATTCCTCTGTGGCTTCTCATACTTTTTACAGCTGTATAGTGATTGAGAAATGGTTCAAAGCAAAAGTGAATACACAGATTTGCCAAGAAGAGGAGCTCAAATCATGGCTTGTAGGGACAAGCTGAGTGCTGGGGACTAAAATAAATGTTCAAAGATTTAAGAAAGAAAAACATGATGTTGGGAGACAGAGAAGGAATGATTTTCTAAAGATATTTAATGAGGAACCTCCACATTGCTTCCCATAATGGCTTTACTAGCATTAAGTTTCCAATAATTGTACAGGCTCTCTCTTCTCAGAAGAGAGCACAGAAACAAGCACAGAAACAAAAGTACTGCATAACTTCACTTCCATGCAGACTTTTAAAAAGCCAAATTCATCAACAAGAATGGAACAGTGTCCCATGCATGAGCATGGGACAATGGTGAGATGTCTCAGTTATACATGATGAGCAAGTTCCAGAGATCCAATGTATAGCAAGATGACCATACTTAAAAATGCTGTCTGGTATAAGAAGAACTTGATTTCCCCACACAAAAGGAAAAAGGGTAACTATGTACAAGAGAGATATGTTAATTAGTTAACCTGACTGTAGTGATAATTACTGTAGTGATAATATGTTAATTAGTTGACTGTAGTGATAATTGCATGTCCTTATGTGAAAACATCTTGCTGTACACTTGAAATATACAAAGTTGTGTAAAAGCTAAAAAAAAATATTTAGTGGGCAGAAGATGTCTGTACTTTGCTTGAGAGAAGCCTTTTCAGCTTAAGCCCTAAAGATGAACGTAGAAAAGCTGCAGTGGGTTGAGAGGAAAAATTTGGTGGAAAATGTGGAGAATTTATAAATTCATTCATAAGGAAGATTCATAGGGAAGATATTATGGCAGCTGATTAATTTATTTTAAATTAATATGAATTATTCATGATATATTTCATATTATTTCTCATGCTAGGACTTTTAAATTTGATCTTTTTAAAAGTGATACAATTGCATGTACTTATGGGCATAGTAAGATAATTTGATACATGTGTACCATGTAGAATAGTCAAAGCACATCAATTAGCATTTGCATCTCCTCTGATGTTTATCATTTCTTTATATGGAGAACCTTTGTATATTTTGGCTGGTTATTTTTTTAAAAAATATTTGTTGATCCCCAACTTAACAGAGAAGTGAAATGAACTTTTGGGAAAACTTGAGCGGATCAAACTATACATTTTATACCCTACTATGCCCAACATATAAGTTCTATAATGGTTACTTCCTCAAGAAGATAAAGTAGACAAAGAAAAAAATTCACAAACTAACAAGAAATTCTAATGAAATCTGGAATTAAAAGTTTAAATGTAAAATTAGATATATAAAAACTCAAAACAAGAATATGAATTATCTCTCATCATTCAGAAAGGGTCATTAGAGCCTGTAATTCTTTTGTGGCATCAGAGACAAATCAGGAGAGAAAAAGTTGTATATTTTACCTTTTCTGTTTAAAATGAAAATAATTTGCTTGAGTAGAATGGGAAAAAATATAAGAATTTCTGTAATGAATATTATAAGATAAATGTGAGAAAATGCTGTATTACTACATTTGCCTTATAATCCACAATAAAGAAAGACTATCTAAACAAAAAAATCACTAACAATCAATAAAATAGCACAGTGAAAGTAATGAAAGGCATCAACAGACATTTCACAGTAGACAAAACATGAATATCTAGTAAGTATATAGGAAGTCATTGAATGTCTTTTATTTTTTTTCTACTGGTGGTTAATAAAGCTGATGCTCAAAACCTGAGCATCAAGCATGCTAGGCAAGCACTTTGTAAATGAGCTACATCCTCAGCCCTTTTAAAAGTTATTAAATTATTATGTAAGTTTCCCAGGCTGGCCTCAAACTTGTGACCTTCCTGATTCTGTTTCCATGCAACAGGGATAAAAGACACAGGCCACCATGATCACTTGATTGTATTCAACCACTTAACAGTTTACCTGGAGTGTCACTCACAGTGTGTGTGTTCACATACTGACTGTGAGTGTCCTTGGGTAGGTGTCATTTCAAACAGTGGATTCTTGCATTTAATAAATTCAATAAAACATTTGTCTTATATTTCTATTTATATTACTTTCTTGGTTACTTTTCTTGATGCTGAGACTAAACACCCAACATCCAAAATTAAGGAATGAAAGCTTTATTTAGCTCACACTTTGTGGAAGTTTCAATCCATACTCTGCTGGCTCCAAGGCAGGGTGGCACATGGCAGAGGGCAAACTTTCATGGGGGTGAAACACAGCAAAACAGCAAGCACAAAAGGGTGGAGTGGCAACAAGCAGCCTCTTTCCCTCCCTTACATATGCAAACTATCTGCCCCAGGGCAGTGCAAAACTCATAACCGTCAATCAAAACTCTAAAAGCATGAGGATTTGGGGGATATGCAGGCACAAACCATAACAATTACCTGATGAAAACTAACAGATATATGCAATGTTTGGTCATGCTGTACTTAAATAATTGAACTGTAAGTGGTTAATAATTGGCAACATATAAACTAAGGTTTCAATAAGGTAATAGATAAACCCCATAATTTGACAAACTCTATAAAATTTAACTATCAATTTTCTTTCACTCATTAAGCAAGAGGAATATTTATATACTATGAATAGCAGGATAAATGAAAATGATTACTGCGGAGTTAATATTTTTAAAAGCTGTAAATGACCATACCTACAACCTTGATATTTGATTGCAAAATCTGTAATTTGGAATCTTTCCAAATGTGCATAGGATGTATTTAAAATATTCATAATGCATTGTTTACAGTTGCAAAAAAAAATAAATGGAGGATGGAAGGAAGAAAGGAAGTGGGGGAGGAAAGAGGGAGAAAGAAAGAAAGAAAGAAAAAGAAAGAAAGAGAGAAAGAAAGAAAGAAAGAAAAAGAAAGAAAGAGAGAAAATAAAGAAAAGGAACCTAGGTACCTAGAAGGAGTAAAATGATTAAATAACTTACAGTATATTAGAATATGGTATGGAGTGTAACAATATATGCTAATGTGTCTTAATCTCAAAAACAATCTTTAATAACTAAAATGATTAGAAGAGGAAAACATGCAGTATCATTTCACTTTTCTAAGTGTCAAATTATATATAAGTAAACAAAATATGTGAGGATACTTACGTAGTAGGAAATCTATAAAGCACTGTGAGGAAACAGTAAATGTTAAATTAAGAATAATACAAAACTGTAGATATGACAGGAAGAAACATGAAAGGTTTTCATAAGTTTTGATAATGACTGATTTCTTAATCTCTGTCATAGTTACTTGGATAGTATTTTTAAATTAATATTCCTTACTTTCACATTTATATTTATAAGCACATTATAGTTATGATGTAATTAATAGAATTATTCTTTAGAAGATGAAGAATAGAAAAATCCAGGCTGTACCTTTAATTTCCATAAATTTTAACACATGTTCCAAGCATGCATTTTTGTTCCATGAGCTTCTGTCACTTTTTCTAGTTAGGCACAGAGTTTAGTGACTCATATGTGTATCTAGTATTTTAAAATATCATGATAGTGCTTTTAATGAATATTGTTTCTTTCCTGGAATATAATATCTGAAACAAATGTAAGTCATTTAGGGGAAAAAATACTGGATATTTGAGTACAAAACTTTTTGTGGGCTGTGTGTTAACTTTACTTAATTTTGACTTGGACAATGTAGGTTTGAATATCAAATTTCAGTTTCCTGTTATTCTGAGTGAAATACCTTACACTGTTTTTCTTTTTTCTTGCTCATTAATTTATGAGCAGGAGATCAAGAGCATTTCCATAACCTTGTGAAGTATTGTCTTTTGGAAGAGGAGGAGTGGGTGCAGCCCCTGTAGAAGGGACAGAGGAAAACACTCATTAAGTATTGAAAATGTCATTCGGGATCGATGGCTTCTCAAACAAGTAGAACAGCCAGCTCTGTTTTAACCTGCACCTAATTGAAACCTAAAATAGATGGGTTTGCTTATAAAACTTACACTATTTTTTACTTGAATTTTAAAATACGATATGTTTCAGGAAACCAAGAGAATAGAAATTTTCTAGAGAACTTTGAAAATAGTAACTAATTCATGACATTCAAAAATTATACGCAAAAAACTGAATGTAGTGGTGCACGCCTACATAATCCCAGCACTCAGAAGGCTGAGGCAGGCAGATCATAGCAAGTTTGAGATGAGCCCGGGCTACAAAGTGAGCTCAAGGCCAGCCTGAATGGCATAGGGAGACCCTGTCTCAAAAATGACAAAAAACCAATTATACACAAAAAATTGTTTTTGTATGCAAAAATATATCATGTATATGTTGGTATTTATATCATGCTATCAGCTACAGAGACCAAGATATTAGGTTAGCTTTATAAAAGTCAAACATTTGATCATGTTTGATCTATATAAGCCATCCAAAGCATGGACTAGGTTGCAGATATTTCAAATATATTTTTTGAAATCCAGAAATACATTTTTAGAATGTGTAATAGAAGGCAACACTTGCATGTTCAAGGGAAACAATATATGATATAAATGTTCAAAAGTTACTTTATGAAATAGAAAAAAATGAAAGTAGAGCCAAATTAATGGTGTTTATTTGGGCCTAACCCTAATTTATAAAAGTATTGTAAAAATAAAACACTTTCTTAAAATAAATGCTTACTTGATAAAACACTTCCTTAAAATAAAAGCTTACTTGACATTCCCAAAATTAACACATAATGGAGCAGCTTTCTTGTCAAAATGCTAATGGTGAGTAGAATTATCTCTTTGCTCTTGCACCTCACATATTCAAGTTATATCTGTTGAATATAAATTGGTAAAACAATCTAGAATCACCTTGTTCACAATGCTTTTGCTTCCCTAATTACTATGTCATTGACCTTTAAGAACGTGGGCAAATCAGTTACTAAAATAAACTCTCAAAAGAGGTTGAGATTTTGATAGTTTGAAGGGTCCCTTAGGATTGCGGATCATAGCTCAAGTAAGTAAGTTTTGGTTTCTCTACAGAGGGGACTACTCAGTCCTGGTGCCGAGGGTGAGTCACATTAGTTGGGAATGGAAGGGAAGTGACAGTGTAACTGAGATAATGAATTCAGACCATTATCTTCCCTCTTTCTAAAAATGAATTTTGTCGGGAAATGAAAGCATAATTAGTCTAGAAATCGCCTAATCTTTAATATCATATATCTCCTTCTGTGTGCTCCTTGCAAATATGTGTATTCTTATTTACAGATTATATCAATGCACTGTATCATTAGGAATTTCATAATATGAAACAAAATGCAACTGGAAAGAGGATGAAATAAAACTAATTACAATCAAAGAGAAAACAATTCTCTTCCACTCCGTATGATTTGGAAACTATTTGCATCTTCATATTATGGTGATTTTGTATCCTCCACTGCAACAACTATAAAAGGAATAATTTCAAGTAGATGACTTTGAATAGTAGATTTCTATTTGATGTAATACAGAGGCAGCGTTACAATGAGATACATAAGTGTAATTTTAAAGTAATGCTGTCTTGCTATCTTTTTCTTAAAATTTTATGACATGTCAGTGGGATAGTCAAGTTTTGATAATTTATTTTATTGTTATTAGTAGATATTTACAGTACACATTCATTAAATTCGTTTTGGAAAGTTAATACATGTAAATGGCACACATACAAAAGAATTTCTATGTCAGTAAGCAGAATAACACTGCAAGGTTTATATTGAAAGAAATGCTTACAGAACACAAGTAAGCTTCCTTTAAATAATATCAGGTAGTTGGATATCAGCTTTCTGAAGTAAAAAAAAAGTAAAATTATACAGCAACCCAATTTACCTAACTAGATTACTTTTCTTTAACATCTTTCACACCTCTATGCTTACTTGGTTGTAGGTAAGTGGTGCATCTCTTTTGCCTTCTATAATGTTGTAAAGAGTTTTGCAAATAAGTTTGTTTTTTGATTATGAAACCTCTCAGTAATTGCAATCTTATTTATATTATTGGACAGAATTCTTTTGCAAGTATATTCAGACTGTAACAAAAATTCAGTCTTCTGTGTTTGATTGTATTTTCAGTTGTGTCTGACATTTTGACAGGAGGACCCTGACATATGAAGACTAGAGTTGCCAACTTTCGCAGTAATATTGTACTGTGTAGGGCTTACTTTGTCTGCTTACAAACATATCCAACTTATGAACAATTTTTGTGGACTGGAACTTGTACCTAAATAGAGGATTTACTGTTATCAATAAAAAATCTTATAACATGCCATATACTTTTGCTTCTGTTGATTTAGAAAGGATCACATAGTAGACTGTGAATCTTCTCAACTTCTATATCTGAAAAACATGATTCAAACAAACATGAAGACCAACAGGAAGTTAAGCTGTTAGTTTAGTGGAGACTAACAGGAAGTAATCCTGAGAGGCAGATGTGGGCCTTTCCCTTTAACAAATTGGCCTAGAGGTAGAGCATATATTACATGTGTAGATGCTTGATGCTTTTGATGTTCTAGAATAGCCAAATGAATTCCTACACAGACTTATTGTTTTTTTCTGAAAGATCTGAGTCTATTTATTGATTTTATTTTGCTACAAAGAAGAATATCCACTTGATATTTTAGGAAAATGAACTATTTCCTTTCTCCTCATATTAATGCACTACCACCAGCAGTGGATTCTAGTTATCAGCTTCTGTGTTATTCTCCTACTATGTTACAGCAACGCAGTATTACACACATGATATTATGTATGTTTTTGGTGAATGAATTTCAATGTCACTAATTTGGATAGTAAAAGTTTTCCAGTCTCAAAGGTATTATGTTTGTCACATCTGGTTCACGTGAATCCCGTCATTCTCTCTGCTTGAAATCTGCTTTATTATCTCCATCAGGAAAGATTTCCTTTCCTTAGTAGACTTTCCATTAATTCTTCTCTACTACCCCCAGAGTTGATCTTTATTATGTATATTTACAGATTCCTATAAAAAGTTTCTTGAATTTTGTTTGTCATGTTTTCATGTACATAACTGACGTTGCTTAACAGAAATAATACTTTCAATGTAATATTCTACCTATGATTTATACCATGAATATTTATATAATATTTGAGATTCAAATGCATGTGAATGGAGACCATTACTAAGTGATCTCAAGCGTTAAACGTTTTATATGTTATAACTTTATCTAATCATTTTAAATGGCCTCTTCTCTTTCTTGAATTTTTCCTTTCAATTAATTTCTATTTTCTAGACCACTCCAATGGAGATTTACTTGGTCATAATTTTATCATTTAGGCTAAATTTTTTGTAGGTAGTATTAGAGGTAGAAAGACAGATCTTTATCTTAATCCTAGGTACACTATAATTTTTATCCTCCCCATTAGAGGATCTGAAAATATTTACTGAATGTCTATTGCATGCTAGGGTGTGACATTCTTGGCATTGAGGTATTTCAGTGAAAAAAACCACTGGTTCTACCACCTGGGCCTTACAGTCAATATATGAAATACATTTATAAATTATCTTGCTGGAAATAATGTCAGAAGTATGTGCTATGTAAAAAGATATTTCCCTTTTAATTCATATTTAAATCTTGCTGAAATTCTGTTTTCCTTGTTAGAAATTTTTGTTGATAAAATTGTAAAATGCCTTAATCTTTTATTAAATTTTGCTGTAGTTATTTGAAGAAACTTTTAACATACAATTCTGGGCCTACAAATTGTTTTCTCAAAAGAAC
>NW_004955488.1:3650301-3666585 GCF_000276665.1 Chinchilla lanigera | reverse complement strand
AAAAAAAAAAAAAAAAAAAAAAAAATCAAAAGAACTAAAATTCATTCTTTACTTGCAGATTATAAGAACATATTTATTTGATGCATGTTCAGTGTCATTGCTCATAAAACTGGGCTTATATTGATGGAAAATAGTGCTTCTGTATTTTGCTGATACTATAGCAAAATAACTTAGGGTAGCTTATGAATAAGACAAAGGTATTTCTCATAGTTTTGAGGACACTAGCATATTTGGTGTCTGGTGGGGGTTACACCCTTCTTCAAAGAGGGTGAAGTTTATTACATGATGGAAAAAGAGAGCAACTCTTTTTAATCTTTTTTTTTTATTATAAGAACAGAAATCCCTTTGAAGAAAGTGGAGTCCTCATTATTTAATGACTTCAAAAGGTGCATCTCTTAACACTATCATGTTTGTGAGTTAAGTTTCAGCATACGAATTGTGGGTGGATACTAATATTGAGACTATAGCAAGTAGTCACACTATTTTTATGAGGAGGAAAATGAACAATCTCCTATAAGTAACAATTCAAGGATTGTAAGCTACCCTTGCTGTTTTGGTTTTGGAGGAGTACTTCTGGAGACCAAATGCACCCTGCTTTGGAATGTGATAAATGTGCACGAGAATTCCAGTGCCGATACTTTCTCGTTGCACAACCTTGGGCAAAATGCATTGTATTGGGCTGGGGATATAGCTCAGTGGCACAAAGGCCTTCCTGGCAAGCTCAAGGTCCTGAGTTGGAGTCACGGTACAAAAAAAATAAAAGAAAAAAAAGCCTCATATCTTAGAATTTCACTTTCTTTCTCTGTATTTAGAAGTTATTTTAGAAATTATTTTACTTTTTGCTTACTAAGATAACATATATAAAATGTCTAACATTGTACGTAGTATGCTTTCAATATGTTCATTATTACTTTGTCTTTTGCAGGAAAAGAGAGATTATACCTCTGACTTAAAATGAATGACTATCAAACAAAATGGTAAGTTCTCCTACTAACTAGCTATTTATGAATACTGTCAATGTAGTCCAAACTTTTGTGCTCCTGAGAAGTTCTAATCTGATAAGATTTCTAACTTATAAACAACATGGCTATTTTGTGTGTAGGAAAAGTAAACTGTTTCACCACTGTTCAAACGTACTTACCAATATCTATCATGTAGTGAGCAATGAATTAAGTCTTCATTATGACTATAATACCCTTGAATTGAAAAACATAATGGTGTGAGAACTAAGATATCAAGACAAAACCATTAATGACTTTTATAGAAGAGGACTGGACAGACTAGTACAGGAGGACAGAAGGTTTGAGATGATGCTGAAGGAATAACACAGAAGACTGAATGAATAGAAAGAATACAAAGATTGCATTTGTAAAACAAGTACATGCTGAACATGCGCTACTGCATGGGGCACAGAGTGTTCTGGCAAGGGCAGGGAATACTGGAACATAAGCTAAGGAGAAAATTAGATAGAAATTCTGAAAAGTAAATTAGAGACGAGTTTCAGGTTAAGGAACTCTGACAGCAGCTTTAAGGATCCTTATAGGAGACAGTGTCATCATACACTTAGAGCTGCGTGTATGTGTGGGGAGAGTGGGTGCTATTATTTCTCACTCATTATTAAAAATAATTTTTTAATATGCTTTGTAATTTAAACTCTTGTTAGAATTCATTCATCCACTTAATTAACAAATGTTCATTGACTGACTGTCATCTGCCAGTTATTATTTCAAGCACAGGAGATTTAACCACAAACAAAAGACAAAAAACAAAAAACAAAAAGAAATAAACTTTGCCCTCAAGCAGCCTCCTCTGTAAAGGAGGACAACTCACTAATTAAGATAAATGCATGAATTATAAAGTATTTGAACAAGTGCTTAGAACTAAAGTGAACAATCAAAAGAGAAAGAAGATAATATGTTTTGGATGTAGAAATTTAGAAAGGGTGGCCAGGAAAGATGGAACTAGGAAAGTGATGCTGTACTTAAATATTAAAAATAAAGTATTCATCCATGAACATTAATATTATAAGCATGTTTAAATGACATGGGCCTAAGGAATCATTTTAGCAGATGAACATATGTCAACATTTTGTGGAAATGGATCAACATGGTTGCAATATGTAAAATAAATTTGAGCTGGCCAACATTCTCCATGATGAAATCGATCCAGAAGTCACTGGGAAAGTTTAGGTGCATTTTAAATGGCAACTTACAGCCAAAATATGATGGGAGAGGAGTAAAGACCAGAAAGCAAGGGAGATGCAAGAAATCTTCAGGAAATAAAATTGGTATAACTTTGTAATCAAACACAGGTAGGAGATGAAAAAGCAGAAAGCTGGAATCATGCCTAGATTTCTGAATGAGGCTGTAAGGCACAGGTTTCAGCAAAGGAAAGCTCGAAAGCAATATGAGAAGACAACTGTTAGCTTTGGGAAGATCAGCTCAGCAACTGTCTAGTATATTGTTCAGTGAGGTATTTCTAGTGCCTGGTGTAATGCCTTCCATACAGGAAGTCAGGGATCATTTTTTCAATCAGTGGATGAAAAGATTGTATTAGACGTGAAGAGATTGTGAAGCTGAGGAGTTAGGTTAGTTAGGGAACATGTCCTGGGGTGAATACTGTATACTGAAATGGGAGTCACTGGAATCAAAGGAATCGATGAAGATGAATGTGAAAAGAATTGCAAAAGCAAGCATGTTGATAGTGTTCCGTAGGCTCAGGTGGATGGAATGCATGAATACAAGCATTAAAGTGGTGGGGACAGAGCAGTACAAATAACACACCTTTTCACCTTCATTTAAATTTCACTAATAACATTTTCAGCCTCTCTCTCTCTTTCTCTTTCTCTTTCTCTTTCTCTTTTTGGTGCTGATATTATGTTTTGTCATCTTGGAAGAATTTAATGCTCATTTAAAAGGACATGGCTGTATAACCACAGTATCTCCATCAAATCAAAATGCTGACTTTGATAAATTTCAAAAAGGGGTCCTTAGTCTAGTATAGCCATTTATAGATAGGTGCATCCATAGAGATGTGCCTCTGCTGTTGGAAAACTAAAGCAGAAGGAATATTTGAGCCCAGGAATTTGAAAGAGTCTCAACAACATAGCAAGACCCCGTCTCACTGTAAGAGTTATAACCCATTTCTTTGACACATCCTTTATGGTCTATACTTTTGAAGGATCTCTTAATTTTTCTCTTCACTTTCATGATACTGGCATTTTTCAAGCTTACTGTTCCACCATTTTGTCTAAAATTCTTCAATCCAGGGTTCTGAATTTTTCTAAAATTTAGACTCTATTGATCAGGTACAGGAAAATGGCATCTGTAGACATATTCTTTTTTTTTTTTTTTAAACTGAAGTGAGATTCATTAAACAAAAAATTAAACATTTAAAAATGAACAATGTCTGTCGCAGGAATGTGGTCACCATCTGTGGTCACTACCATCATGTTGAAAAATGAGAAATGATCACCAAGGGAACAAAAATACCACCACAATTTCCTTCAAATGACCGCCCCTCTCTTCATTAAGGAATCCTCTGCCTGCCGGGTTAGGTTTCACAGTTCACAAGAGTTGATGCTATACGTTTTTGTCATGTTTCTCCTTTAGTGGAGACCAGTTGTTTATTTGCCTCTCTCTGATATTTTCCAGGTTATAATACCCAGAAGAAGTATTCTTATCTTATATGTTAACTTATTTTCCAGGTGCTGTATGCTAGCCAGAATATGTTGAGTCTTGGATCGCAAGTAGAAATTCAGTTCTATCATCGTTTAAGGGTTTGTACTTTCATCCATAGAATAGCATCTTTTTTCAACCATCAAATTGCTTTATTTATCTTCTTGTCTTTACTGCATCAGTTCCTTCTTTTGTTTCATTTTATTGATATTGAGGTTTAATTTAAGTTGAGTAGAGCTGTGGGCTGATCTACTTCTAAAATGTTTTACACTTTTGGAAATATATGAGTACCAATTTTCATAACTTAAAAATTCTTAAGCACTCAGGAAGGTGGCATTGATACAACGCTGTGACCATTAGTATGACTGAAAGGGTATGCTTGTAGAAAATTTACTTTTTATTTTATGTAAACATTGGACAGCATTTCTATATAAGTGATTATAGGAAAGGACAGGATCAGTTTCCCCTAAGGAAATGCATATAGGTTTGGGCCTTTCTTGCTAATATTTCTTCTTTATTTAATAAAAGGTAACATATGATCCAAGTTTTCCGATAGACTAATATAGACAAGTATTTTAAAACTTTAATTCTGAGTAAAATTGTTCCAATTAGAAAACAATTGCATTTTGCTAATTTAATTGACCTCAATTTAACACAAACATTACCTCAACTATGTGGTCACCAATAAAATTAGTTCAAGTAATGATGTCCATTATCATTTACATGCTACTGCTTGCTTCAGGGTACACCTGGCTTGAGTAACCACATAATATAAGGATTTGATTTAGAGATTTAAATTGTAAATTACATGTTGAGGTAACCTGACCAGACTCCTCTTTTAATGGAAATAATAAATGATGGAAGTTGCAATTTCATTACAGAAGAAACATTTTGGATTAATTAAATTAGGATAACCTAGTTTTCACTGAGATTTTGAATTCCAGTTTTTCTTTTCATGTTCACGTAACTTATCTTTTATCTTTACAGCCCCATAGTTTTTGTAAGACCCCTAAAATCCTGTGAGTATTTTCTTTAAGTGTAGGCATATCCATGCTTTATAGTTCCATTCTGTGTTCTCTCTGCCCAGTTCTTTGCAAAGGTTATATAGCTGGCCCGTTTGGCTTATACATCAAAACCTGCTGCTGCTGTACTTTGCTTCACTGCATTGACATCTTTCATACTACAGTGGTTTCTTGTCTCTGGGTTCAAATAAGAATTACTCCTAGAGAGATCTGGAATACGTGCCACTGAACAATGGATGAAGCCAGAGGCTGCCTACTTGATTTTGAATCTAATGACAGATTTAGTATTTATTTTCTCAGGAAGATAAGAGATTTGCAACTCTTCCAAAGCCTGGCCTATCACCTAGATCTGAGATATTATAACCTGAATTCTTAGCTGTTATCTTCTGAATTTGACAATGGTTGGTACTCTCAAGTAGGACGCTTACTTGTAATGTTGAATGAGCCTCAAAGAAAAGTCAGATGAAGAATTTTTCTCTGCATTTGGTGCATTAGAATAAAATTCTAACTGTGAGGAAATGAGTTGCAGGAATTACAATTAATCTTATTTTTTATTTTTAGATTTGTTGAAAAGATGTATTTCTGAAGAAATAGAATTAGAGTTAAAAAGAAGACCCTATCCTAGAGTCTCTTAGTCAAAAATATTAATCCAATGAAATACTTTTACTATCTGATAGATAATATGTTACAAACTTTACGTATATTATTTTAATCTACATGTTAACTTTATATAGGAGGATTTTTTTCTTTTATACTTTGTATAAGTGAAAACTGAGAATTATAAACATTAAGGACCTTTGCCAAGTAAGATTATCATAAACAATACACTAGTAAAGGGAAAGTGAAAGGTTATTATTTTTTACAAGTGGGTTTTCTTATACTGCAACATATCCCTTGATTGTAAAAGATGAGATCAAGGAGCATAACAATTTATGTGAACAAAAAATGAAGTCATCATCTCATCTATCAATAAAACCATTAAAACCGTAAAATGGTGGCAGCTGGTCTACAAATGCAGAGATAATACTTGATAGAAATTGATAAAACTTTATATAGGACTTTATTTTTTATTTTAAAGAGAAACAAATGAAAACAAAGACAAAGACAAAAAAATACAAGAACAATAAAAGCAATACAGAGTTTCAGAACAAGATCATAGGAAATTAACAGCGATTGTTGTATTACATATTGCTATCTTCAAAGTAGTTGCTCAGATTACCAGATATTCCACTATCACCACTTCTTTTTCACACAGTTCTGGAAATATTAGCCAGAGCAATTAGACAAGAGAGAGAAATAAAAGGAATAAGGATAGGAAAGGAAGAAGTGAAATCATCAGTATTAGCAGATGACATGATACTCTACATAGAAGACCCCAAAAACTCCACAGAAAGACTCAGAGTTAATGACCAAATTCAGTTGCATGGCTGGACACAATGTCAATACTCAAAAATCAATAGCATTCTTGTACACAAACAATAAACTTATTGAAAGAGAAATTAGGGAAACCACACCCTTCACAGTAAAATCCACACAAGAAATGTAACACTTAGGAATCAATCTAACACAGGAAGTAAAAGATGTAAATGTATAGGACTTTAATTTCCTAATTTGGACATCATTTTAAAGTCATTATGTAGAAACCTTAGGAGAAAAAGAAAGCTCTGAGTTATACTGAAGGATTCGTGCATCTCGTGGATGCTGGCTGATCAGAAGCCCTGGGAATTGGAAGGAGAGTGTGGTCAGGACAGAGAGCGCAATTACAGGAGCAGGAGCAATGCTAAGGAAGAAACTCAACCAAGTCTACAGTTGCGTGCACAGTCCACCATCACATCCTTCTCTACAAGTGCAACCCAGCCTCAGATTACCAGCGAGTTAGTATACTGTATGAACATGTCCTGGTGAACACTCTGCATCAGATTGACCATGCCACACGTTCAAATCTTATTCTGATAATGTGTATGAGGAAGTTATTGGGTGAAAATAGCATTTAAATTGGTATCCTATGTGAAGCCCATTACCTTCCCTAATGTCCTTAGGTCTCATCAATTCAATTAAAAACCTGAATAACACAAAATGATGATCCTCCCCAGGTAAGAATTGAAACTTCAACGGGATATTGGCTTTTTTCTGCTTTTGAATTTGAGCTGACACACTGAGTTTTTCTGGCTTTCAAGCTCATCCACATTAACACTGGAACTGCCCTGTAACGCCTCTTCGTCCTTAGGCTGCTCATCTCCAGATTTCTAGCTCATCTTGCAGATTGTGGGACTTGCTAATTTCCACAATTGCTGGAGCTAATTTCTTTTAATAAACATTGATCAAATACATATCTGTTACTATTATCTAGTTTTAGCATGCAAAGTTTTACATTATTATTCTAATTATCTACTACAATTTTCTATTTTTCAAAAACATGTCTATTTAAAAGATGTCACAATTATGGCAACATTCATAAAATTTATATTTTTTGATATTAGGTCATACTATGAAATGTGAAGTTAAGCATGATGTGTTTTTATTTTGGCCATAGAGCTCTAATATCAATGCTATCTTACAAACTATCAGATATGGTTCTTAACTCTTATGACTTGGATTATATACTTTTTATAAAACATCATAAAAATTACTACAGACAATGAAACTCTTACTATAATAATGAACTTCCTTCTAAAATTGTACCCATAGGGAAACAATATATTTTTCTTCTTGGATTACTCACTAGCCCTGCATGATGTTACCTTTAATAAATACTGATGGAATGAGCTGAAGGAGTTATTTACGCATTCATTGTTCATACCATGCGTTTTGACTGTAGAATTAACTATGATATAAGCATACAAGCATATATATACTGAAACAACATTTTACAATGAACAGAATATAAATTCAAGTAGCTTCCTAAAGTTTTCCTTTGACTTTGTTGTAAATAAGCTATTAGAAAGTTATAAAGGGATTACATACTTATTGTTATTTAATAATGAACAGTGTATACACTTTGCAGAAAATTTCTGTAAAAC
Source organism: Chinchilla lanigera (assembly GCF_000276665.1). Classification (NCBI taxonomy): domain Eukaryota; kingdom Metazoa; phylum Chordata; class Mammalia; order Rodentia; family Chinchillidae; genus Chinchilla; species Chinchilla lanigera. The sequence goes on along the minus strand of NW_004955488.1, from coordinate 3,658,866 downwards.
GAGTTAAACCATTAGTGTTTATTACATTCATATGATGAGTCAGATACTGCAGTAACAACTTTGTTAAAGCAAATTAGAGGCCGCTACCCTTGCTAGACTAGATGACCCTTAGGCCTTTTAAGTGACAATAGCTGGAAATTTCAGAACACCAGGAAAGACTTTCAAAGGGTTTCACCAAATATTTTACTCCCTAATTAGCAGATATCCACTTATATGTTGGTATTTCTTGTACTTCTTTTAGCTTTCTTGCCAGAGGTGAGAGGCTTCACTTTAATAGGGTCTAGTGCGGACCTGACATTTTCAATTATTGGTTCTTGGTTTTGATACAACCATAGAATCATCTGAACAACCTTAAAATTTTTTATTAGTACATATTCCCCATACGGAATCTCATAGTCCTCATAGGGAATTTGCAGTACACATAATATATCTCATCTTTTTATTTCTCATTCCCCTCCCTTCCCCATGTACAGATGCTTTGTTTATAAAATATTTAGAGTCAGGCCTCCTCTGAATTTCTAATTTTAATGGTTTGGTTTTTGCTGTGCAAAAACATCCTTTAAAGTTTTCTTATAATGCTGGAAGCAGGAGTAGCACTGTACGCCACTGTCTTACACAGAAGAGAAGAAAAGCTTAAAATGTTTTCTGCTTGACATTCTCTCTCTGCCTCTTGTCACCATGCTATGAGTAACCCTCCTCCACTGTGTCCCTCTCCTGTGCTGCCCTTCCTTGGAGCCAACCAGCTATGGACGGAAACTTCTGTAAGTGTGAGCCGAAATCAACCTTCTCTCCTTTATGTTGTGGGTGCTGACTATTGAATATCAGAGACAAGAAAGTAACAACCACTGACATCAATTGGAGGACTGTCCTGGTACTGCAAAATTACTTTATGAATCTGTGCACAATAAAGTATGATGTCTGGTAAATGACATGGAATCTTTAGTAAAATGGACATTGTTTATCATTAACCGGGCTGCTTAGAGTTGCAGATCCCTTCATTCCTTACATCTCTTATCTCATTTTCTTCTGCTGAGCATATAATACTGTTTAATGTTTATTAATCTGATTTATTTCCTTAATTTTTACTAGATTTTGAACTCTATTTTGGGTTTATTTTGTTAACCAAGAGTAGGCAATAGATGAATATTAATTGAATGAATAAGCAGATACACCATCCTTTCTCTCAGCAAAGACAGATTTTTGGAGCTATGAAAAATATTTACTATTATTTTACTATTCGAAAGAGATTAGGAGCCAGTCATGGTAGCTGCAATCCTAGCACTTTGGAGGCTGAAGCAGGAGAAATGCTGTGAGTTTGAAGCCAGCCTGGGTTATGCAGTGAGTTCAAGGCCAGCCTGAACTACAAAGTGAGGCCGTGTCTTGAGAAAAAAAAAAAAAAAAATTAAACACTCCAGATAGAGGAATAGTCAAAATTGTCATGAGTCCATTGTCTCACGATGTAACTAAAATTTCAGAAGATGATAGAATCAAATTAGTTACTCTTTCAAATTTTCTCCAGAAGTTACAATGTTAGAATGCTAGTGAGGATTCTGAATGTTAATTGTCTTCTAATTCATTTACTCATTGGATACACTCTAAGGTGTAGTTCTTTCTTTCTTTCTTTCTTTCTTTCTTTCTTTCTTTCTTTCTTTCTTTCTTTCTTTCTCTTTCTTTCTTTCTTTCTTTCTCTTTCTTTCTTTCTTTCTTTCTTTCTTTTTTTTTTTTTTTTTCGTTTTTCTTCTGGTACCAGGAATTGAACTCAAGACCTTGCGCTTGCCAGGCAGGCGTTTTGCCGCTGAGCTAAATCCCCAGCCCCTCTAAGGTGTAGTTCTGATAGCGCTCATCATTTTATACCTAGAACCCTGAGATACAGAGTCGACAAATACAAGACTACAAGAAAGTGGCTGAATGAATTCAGGCTTACGGAGTTTGTCGTTAGAATGTAGGGCCTTCACATGCACTGTGATGTTTATGGTGTTACCGCGACTAAAAAGCCCATGTGTTTGGCATGTCAGACATGAGGTCAGCAAAAGTCAGAAGCCTGGCTTATTTTCTTACCCAGAAAGATTCCTATTCCACTTTAGCAGGAATGCCTTTAGTACCAAAAATATTTTCTGGTGTTTTAACTTTTTTTCTTCAACTAATTCTAAAGTACTTGAGTGACATTCTATAACCTTTTAGCAAGCAGTGAGGATAGACTGACTGGTATTATCTTTGCATTTTTAACAAGAGTGTTAACTTACTGTTGTGTGTGTAATATAGGTGAGTAACCACCCATACTTTCCCACTTATGAATATTTTAGATACATACTGCTAGGCTTCTCATGGTGATTGAAAAGCAAAGAATACAGTCCTGCCAAGCAGGACTAAACTTTTGGATAGGTGGTGTTTGATCATCACAATAAATGTGCCCACATACCTCAAATTATGTGAAATTATAGTTTTTCTTAACATAATGTTGTATGATAATTACTTTAAAATTGAGGACTTGATTTTGTTAGACAGACTATTTCTATAGTTACACTAATATCAAGACTATCACTCAAAATTTTGCTTTAGATAACTGTCTTTCCATTCTATTATGTACTGTCAAGATCTTGTGAAGTACAGCAGTAAAAATGTCATTCTGTTTCCCTGCATGGTAAAAAAATAGTTAAAACTGTGCTGAATTCTCCATAAATATGGTTTATATAAGTCCATGTATTTGATATTGAATATCTGCCCTGGCTCTGTACCCCATTATCCCAAGCACAGTGTTCATGCTATGTCAAAGTAAATGACATCATTGTGTGTATATGTTTGATTAGAATATGCTAGAGAACAGGTGGGTGAAGAGTTAAGAATTTATTAAACACTTTCTTTCAAAATCCACTGTGAAATGATAGAAAACCGCTCAAGAGTAAAGGGCAACTGAGATGTGGGAAAAGAAAAGGGAAAGGAGAAATTCTGTATGCATGTATATGCAGGATAGTTAACATGGTTGTTCTTCTGTCTTCTATGTCTTTGCTGAAAGAAACTGTCAATGAGTCTTTGGTTGACCAGTATTGCATTTCTATATCTGTTTTCATGAGAAGCCACTTTGAAGATATCAATATGTAATACAACAACCATTGTTAATTCCCTTCCACTTTGTTTGTAACACCATATTGTCTGTACTGTTCTTTTGCTATGTTGTAAAATGTTGTCTGTCTGTTAATGTTTTCCTCCTTTTATTTTTAAAATAAAAAAAAATCCACTTGGTAACATGAATGTAAAGTGAACGAAACCAAATAGAAAAATAAATTTTAAATATATATGAAAACATCTCTAGTTATGATGACAGAACCACTAGTACTGAACTTTACTGCAGACAACACCATAAATACTGGACAAAACACACAAAGGCATTGAGTTGTCAACTATTTGAAGACACTGTTGACAAAATCAGAATGAATCTGAGCACAGGCAACTCTTGAGAGAAGGAATGTACAACCACTGGCTTAAAGCTAATTCTAATCAGCCTTCCCAGAGGATATTCTGCAACTGTGAAGAGTTAGGTGTGACAGAACAGAAACAAAAATTAACAGAATTTATTAGGTCAGATTAGCAGAAGATGGTGTTCAGGGATGCCAAAGTAGCTATACAATGATAGGAAAAGAAGAATGGAAAGGAGAAAAACGCAGTACTGTCAGTCCCAATGGCTGCCTGTACACAATGCACACTTTGTGGACCACTGAATTTCATATGAGAGAAGAGACCCTGCGTTACTCTGTGACAAAAAATGGAAGGCTTAAAATCCAGAGAGAGACTTCTGCTGCTGCCCTTCGCAATGAAAACAGAGCTTAGCATCCAGCTAAGCCAGAGGAGCTAAGCAACACTTTGTCCTTTCCTGAGGATAGCTCAAAAAACAGTACAACATAAAAATTCAAAAGTTGAATAAAAACCAATTTTTCTGTCTGAGAGAAGACAAACCAATGTGTTGCAGAATGCAGGGTCTGCAAAATGTGAATATAACCCATAATGTCCAATGTCCAATTAAAAACATTATCAACATAGAGAAGAAGAAAAATAGAACAACTTGTTAAGAAAAAGAAAGACCAGTTGAGAGAAACAGAACATAGGATGGCACAAATGATAGAATGAAAAGACAATTATAACGCATTTGCTAAAGGATTTAAAAATTATAGTCATAATTATTGAACAGATGAGGTATTCAATAGAGTAATAGAAAGCATAAAACATAGCCTTAAATGAAAATTCTTTAAATTGCTCAAAAGAAAATTAAAAAAAAAATCATAGCATATGTTAACCTCAGAAGAATGGATCAATGAACTTAACACAGACAAACACTATGCAAACTAAAAACAGAGCATAAAAATTATAAAGTATGATTATAGCCTTTGTGACAAATAGGATGATGGTAGACAGTACAACATATGCAATTTAATTAAAACAGTTAGAAGAATTTGGCATGTGGAGAGCCAGTTTTTCCAGCACCATTTATTAAAGAAGCTATCCTCCAGTGAATGTGTTTGGCCCCTTTTTCAAAGATAAGATGGTTGAGTGTGTTCAGTGCTGTTTATGAATTTTCAAATCTATTCCATTGATCCTCAGGTCTGTTTTTTTGTTTTGTTTTGTTTTGTTTTTGCCGGTACCATGCTGTTTTTTTTTATCACAGTAACTTTGTAGCATAATTTCAAGTCAGGGATAGTGACACCCTCTACCCTGTCTTTGTTGCCTAGGGCTGATTTTGCTATTCTAGGTCTCTTCTGGTTCCAAATGAATTTTAGGAATTTTTTCTCTTGTTCTGTAAGGTATGCTAATGGTATTTTGAGTGGGATTGCATTAAATCTGTATAACAGTTTTGGGAATATGGCCATTTTCACTACGTTGGCTCTTCCTACGCAACAGAAAGGGATCACTTTCCATTTTCTGATATCCTCTTTGATCTCCTTTTTCAGAGTACTGTAATTTTCAATTTATAGATCTTTTACTCCAGTTTTAGATTGATTCCTAAGTATTTCTTTCTTTTTTTTTTTTTTTGTTTTTTTTGGATGCTATTGTGAAAGGTGTGGTTTCCCTAATTTCTCTCTCAGTGCATTTGTCCTTAGTTTACAAGAGTGCCACTGATTTTTGAGTGTTGACTTTGTATCCAGCTACACTACTGAATTCAGTTATTAAATCTACATGTCTTTTGGTTGAGTTTTTGAGGTCTTTTATGTAGACTATCATATCATCTGCAAATAATGATAATATAACTTCTTACTTTCCTATTCTTATTCCTTTTATTTCTTTCTCCTGTCTAATCTCTAGCTAATGTTTCCAGAACTATATTTTTAAGAAGTGATGATACTGGACAACCTTGTTGTGCTCATGATTTTAGAATGAAAGCTTTCAGCTTTTTGGCAGTTAGTATAATGCTGGCTCTTGGTTTGTCATAGGTGGTCTTTATCAGATTTCGATAAAGACCCTCTATTCCAGTTTTCTGTAGGGTTTGGTTCATGAATGGGTGCTGGACTTTGAAAATTGCTTTTTCTGATTCTATTGAGATGATCATACGGTTTTTGTCTTAATGCACTAAACTAGATTGAAGATTTAAATATTAAAACAGAAACAAATAAATCTGTTGAAAAACAGAATAGGCGGAACTTTTGAAGACACAGGTATAAGCAGCGATGGAAAGTACTACAAAAAGTCAAAAACTTGGATATCATCCTATTAAAAAGTTTTTTCACCAAAAAAGAAACTACCAATTGAGTGAAAAGAAAACCCATAAAGTAGGAGAAAGTTTTAGCCTGTTGTCCCTTGGACAAAGGCCTAATATCTAGAACATAAAAAACTGACAAAAATGTCAGACCCCCCCAAATTTAAAGACCTAATCCACAAATGGGCATCTGAGGTGAATATTTTTCTTAGAGGAAGAAATCCAAACAGCAAATAAATATATGAAAAATTGTTCAACATCACTGGTCATTTGAGAGATACAAGTTAATACACCTCTGAAATTCCATCTCACTCCAGGAAGAATGGCTATCATCAAGAAATCAATAAATAACAAATGCTGGAGGGTATGTGGGGGAAAAGGAATCCTTGTTCATTGTTGGTGGGAGTGTAGATTGGTGAAACCATTGTAGAGATCAGTGTAGAGTTTCCTCAGAAAACTAGGATTAGAGGTCCCATTTGACCCAGCTATTCCCTTCTGGGTATCTTCCTGGAAGAATTAAAAACATCAAATCACAGCAATATATGTACACCCATGTTTACTACAGCACAACTTATAGTAGCTAAATCTTGGAAACAACCCAGATGCCCATCAACTGAGGAACAGATAGAAAAAATGTATTCTTTTGTACAATGGAGTACTACTCAGCCATAAAGAAGGCTAAACTTGAGACATTTCTAGGTAAATAGATGCACCTTGAGACCATACTCTTAAATGAAATAAATCAGACACACATATGTAAATATCACATAGTTTCTTTGATGTTTGATACTGAATGTGTAAATAAGGAATAATGTATATAAAATGTGTTGTGAAATAGGAAAAAATTGTTCAAAAGAAAAGTGAACCAGGGAGGGTGGAAGAGGAAAGGAAAGAAAGAGAAAATGTATGAAAAAAAGACTCCATACTATTAAGTAAATTGAATTGGACACACATATAAATATCACATTGTTTTTCTGGTGTGAGAAACTGAAAGTGTAAATAAGAACCAAAATGATAATAGATACTGGGAAAAAAAGAAGAAAATATTCAAGTGGGAAGAGGAAGAAAAGACGGTGGATGGGAGAAGGGAAAAGAGGAAAGAGAAGAGAAAGTAGAAAATGGAAATAGGGCTGAGGATAAAGCTCAGTGGCACAGAACCTCCCTGTCAAGGGAAGGTCCTGAGTTCAAATCCCTGCACCAAAAAGAAGAAAAAGAAAGAAAGAAAATGGAAACAAAGCTTTTGTAAACAAGAAGGGGGAAAGGGGTTGAAGGGAGGAGTAGGGATTAGGGAAAGAAAAAGAATCAAGACATATCATGTGCAGGTACAAACTCCCTCTGATGAGTGTGATCATTATATATATTTAAAATGTACCAATAGAATTAATCAAAATAAAATATAGAAAATTAGAAGAAAAACAAATATTTTTAGAAATACTCATTAAGATATACTCATATTTAGTGAAAAACTTGATTTATAAAAACTAAAATTGAAACAAACTTAAAAGAGCAGTCAAGTGAAAAATCCAATAACTGGAACTGGAAATAAAGAATATAGCATGGGAAATAATGATTATGACTGTACAGAGAACAAGGATAGAAATTACCCTTCCTAAGAAGCAAGCCTGGATCTGCACAGGACTTTAACACATTAACAAAACAAATTAATAGAACTTGGGATCTTGATTCTATATCAAAACAAATACTCTTCAAAAGTGAAAAGAAATGAAGTCATTTTTTTAAAAAATAATTAAACCCAAGGCAATGCATCCCTCTCAGACCTATACTTATACAATGTTAAAGGAAGTTCTTCTTTAAAGAGAAAATATAAAGAAATTCAGATATGTCTATTCAAAGAAATAAAATATGCTGGAAATAGCAAATGAGAAATATAAAAGATCATATGTTATTTTCTTAATTATTTGGAAAAAGTAGAAAATATACTTCGCTAAAAATACTTATTTGTAAAATATATGAAAAAATGCAAAAATTGGAGCATAGATTGATTGTCTTAAACTTTAATACATTTGTTCTCATTAAATGTGACTTTTTAAATATATGAAAGGATTGAACTATTTTATTCAATATGGTAATTTAAGAGTAAATATTGCAATTTCTGGAGCAAACAGTTAAGGATAGAAAAGATAATTAAAAGGTGAATAGTGGAAATTCATTATGTTTTTGCAAGTATTTTACAGCTACAGATCAAGTTAATAAATTTTTTAAAGTGAACTGCTAAAGACTACAAGTAGACTTCATATTGTTAGACAGCATAGAAAAGCAAGACCAAAATATATGCTATTGATATGAAATTCAAGGGCAGACATAGGCTGAAAATGAAAGAAAAAAGATATACTATGCAGACAGGATAAAGAAACAAGTATGGCTCTTTTAACATTAAGTATAGTAGCCTTCAAGATGAGTTTTATTTGGTCCATAGAGGGGCATTTATAATAATAAAAGCAGGGCTCGTCATGCAGATGTAGAAATTACAAAATTTCCACTGTTCACAATATTTCCTTTTTATCAAAATAAACATTGACATAAAGGAAATATTTAAAATTTAAATTCAGTAGGAAAATTTGAAGTTCTTCAAGAAATTATGAAATTAACAAGCAAAGGTGGTAGGGGACAGATTTAGATAACACTTCCAAGCTACTTGCTTAACACTTATAGAATATTGTACCAACAATTTTACATTATTTTTCTATTCAAATATCCTTGTACATAATCCACAAATTGAAAAAAAATCCAAATGAAACTTTTCCAATATTTTAAACTGAGGTACATTGAAAACAATGTGTTCCACTTTGTGAAAGTGTGCTAAACTTCTATGAAAAGTATAGATTCAAACATTTGCACCTGAAATGAACAGTTTTACTTTT
>NW_004955488.1:3622304-3649390 GCF_000276665.1 Chinchilla lanigera | reverse complement strand
GCAAGGATCCTCCTGCCTCAGCCTCCTGAGTGCTGGGATTACAGGCATGCACCACCACGCCTGGCTTCAAGTTTTTATTTTTAAAGACATTTAAAACTAAAAAGCAATACAAACATTCCTAATGTCTGACAAAGAGCTTATATCTAAATATTTAAATAAATCTAGCATATAAGTAATGAACAAAATATCTAACTGCACACTTTAGTAGAAGACAAACTGAAATGACCATAAGCGTGTGAAAAGATACTGAGAACTGTCAGTCATGAAGGAAATGCAAGTTCAAACTACAATGACATATCATTATAGATTCACTGAAATGACTACAGTGAAGAAGTTAGCATAATCTGTGGCTATCAGGAAACTCTTCTGTATCACTAGCATTCAGAAAGATGCTACAACTGCTTTGGTACAATTTCAAAGTTCCTATAAACTTGAGATGATTTAAATGAACATTTTTTTCTATAGAAAATTTGATATCAAAATAAAATTTGAATTTCTCAGATGACTATTGCTCTGGTTTGAATAAGTGTCCTTGGAAAACTCACGTGTTGAAGATTTGGTCCCCAGTCCAGTAACCATTGGAAATGGAACCTTTATGAGTGGGGCTATTTGGAAGGCTCTGATCACACAGGTGTTTACCTGGGAAAGTGATATTGGAACCTTCAGCAGTTCAGACAGTTGTTACAGTCACAGCAAGGTGACTAATGCAAAAGTACAGAATTTTGGACTGCAGCAATCTACAAATATGATGTAGAAACCCACTATTTCTGCCTAGACCTTTTCTAAGCAAAGCAAAATAAACAATAAAACCTACTTAGCTTTTACTTCCTGAAAATAAATCTATATTTCTTATCTTAAACACTGGAGGGTATTTTGTAATTTTCAACTTCTTACTTGAAACTTGTATAGATTAAAAAGATCTTATCTATTAGATAAGAAAAATTTCATCTTAAAATACCTTTTTTTCTCCACAAAAGACTTAAAAATTATAGTTTCAGAGGTCTCAAGATATCGTCAGGTCTCTTCTATATAGTAAACATTTCACATAAATAACTGAAAGATTCAAAGGTTTAAATTTAATTTCACATCTTCCAATACTCCTTATTTTTCAACATAAAAATAGAATGTTGAATTTTCCTTTAGCATTCCTGAGCTATGTATACAGATGGCATATTTTATTGATAGGAAATGTTTCAACGTGATGTCCAGCAGCCAACCAAGGGGCTTTGGTAAGGTGTGGGCCTTTCATCTTTTTCTGAAGGATTTTTAAAAGGGAAGAAAATTGTTGACTGTGTTCTATTACAGTGTGGGAACATTTTGTTTTTCCTCTGTTTATGCTTGAAGCTAATTAAAAATAAACTAACCCAAGTCAGAAAAAAGGAAAATAGAAAAGAACCCCCAAATTTAAAGTAAAATGGAGGATTTGAAAATACTTTAGACTTTAAAGGGAGCAAACAATGCTAAACATGTAAATTAAAATATTTTTAAAAGGTGAGGAATGTAAATAACAAACCCATACAATAGAAAGTCCTAACTAATTAATGAGTTTCTCAGAGGGCATAGGGTGTAGAATTTTTCCCAATGTGATACTTTGAAAATTGTGTCCTACAAAGCCATTAGCACTGAGCTATTATGAGTCCTCCACTTGGTTTGCTATAGAAGCTTGAAAATCAGTCAGTTGGACTAATTTCTGAGTTGAGGCAGAGCCATATACAGATAAAGATATGTTCAGAAATGTAGAATGTGACAAATAATCAGCAAATAACATGTAATTTTTCAAGTCTGTTAAAATTAGGAGGAATATGCCATTGTATAATCATTATATATGAAATAATTTAAATGTAAATATTTTATCAGCCGGTCTTTCTCATAGTATCATAAAATGAGAGAAAGTTTAAATCTAGGGTTATTTCTTTTAAATGCCAATTGTATTATGCTATTAATTTTGGGTCTGTTACAATTTATATTTTCAGCTTAAAAATAAAGTATGCATATATTAAACTTAGGCTATTCTTAAATTAGTGTACTAAAAGTGGGATTAATGCTTTTGAAAAGGGCCATTCCAATTTTTATCAGGAATTCATAATAATTATTATTTGTATTTAATCTCATTGCAGGAATGAAGAGGTCTAATTTTCTTATAATATCATGTGCCACAACACATTTTAACTGCATTTAATCTCCTGAGATATAGAGATTTAATGTATCAGTCTATAGATTATTATTTGTATTCAATTATCTGGCAATATTCTCCTGTATATGTTTTCTTTTTTCTATGTACTCTGTCTAATATGAGAGCATGTGTATATCAGAGTTGTTAAATGTTAACTACTTACATTAACCATAAATAGATAAATGACCAGTATGTGAGATCATGCTAAAAACTAGAAGTTGGGTTATAAAACAGAGATTACTACTGAAAACTTGAGGAAAATGCTATATCTTGGATCAAAAATTTTCCCCAAAATATTTATGTGTTCATAGGTAGGGCTTCTCGGCTGGGGATATAACTCAGTGGCATAAGCGCCTGCCTGGCAAGAGCAAGTTCGTGAGTTCAATTCCCTGTACCGGGAAAAAAAAAAAGGAGGTAGGGCTTCTGGAAGGAGATTAGATCACAACAGCGCTAACCTCAGCAGTGGATTAATCCAATTCACAGCTGAATGGGCTGTTAGAAGGTGCGGTCTACTTTGAGGAAGAAAGTCACACAGGCCGTAACCTGGAAGGATGTGACTTATCCCTGGTCACTTGATATTTCTCTCTCTGCTTCTTGGTTTCCCTGTGGTGTGGAGCTTTCCTTTGCAAGACATTTCAGTTGATGTTTCTGCCTCCCTACAGGCCTAAAACATGGAGTGGCTTATCATTGACTGAAATCCCAGAAATTGTAAGCCAGCTAGAATAAACCTTTCCTCTTTCAAGTTGTTTTTCTCAAATATGTCATCATCATGACATCATATGTCATCAATACTTTCATAATACTTTGTCAGGTATTTTGCAAAGCTTGCACTAAAATGAACACAATATTGTCACTTTTTTGTTGTATATATAGTGAAGGTGATAGTTATGCTTTCCTTTTCAAAATGTATTGCAAGTAGTATTTGCAATTGGATTACTTGAAAAAAGTGAATTATTATACAGCTTAATTAAAGCTGTTATCTGTTATTAACTACTAGGTCTTAGACAATCATTTGAAATCTATAGAAAGCAAAGCTTGCATACTACATACAATATTTTATCAGTTTCAAAAGAGTAGGAAGCATTCTTTGAGTCATAGTTAATATTGATAAAGTAATAAACTTAATCTCAAAAATATAATGACATTTTTCACACCTTTATCTTTAAAAGAAGTCATCTTTCCTTAGTTCTATGCTAGGAGCAGAATTTGCTTTTAAATTTAACTCTTTTGAGGAGGAGAATTGTAAATTCCACTGTTAATGCAACTTTTCATATAAACAATATATCTTCTAAAATGCACATATACTTGTGCTACATAGAAAATTATATTTGGTTAGCTGACAAGATGGCCTTATACTTTTGTTTGCTTAGCATTGGGTTTCTGATGAAATAATCAGAAATAATATGAGTTTTGTTAAATAGTGCTTGAACTCTGAGAGGAACAATTCAAAAAGCAAACCCCATTTCATTCTGATAATCTTGAGAAATTTCAATGAAATGTTTTACATGGAGTCATTTGAAAATTGCTATAGGCAGAAGACGATAAGAGTTTATTTGAGTTTGCCATTTATGATTACACTATACTGATGATAACAGCTGATGATCTACAAACAACTGTTCTGCATTCATAAACTAGATTTAGCAAGTTATTAGTACCTGGCCTTTAGCTGATTTTTCATCAGGCAAAGATGAATTTAAAAAAAAAACACCTTTCCTTTGTCTTCTTACCAGTGTATTATCAATGTCAGTATTATTTCCAGTACTAGAGATAATGGGGTGTGTTCTCTGCATTGGTTGTCCTGGTTCCATTGGTGTTGCCAGAATTTCCTAACTTACTAAAAAACATAACAGGGGCTGGGGATTTAGCTCAGCGGCAAAAGCGCCTGCCTGGCAAGTGCAAGGTCGTGAGTTCGGTTCTCAGTACCAGAGGGGGGAAAAAAAGAAAAATAAAAAAATAAAAATAAAAAATAAAAAACAGAACATAGGAATACAAAGCAGTGCTTTATATTTGCATCATGTTTTTGATGGGATTTTGATTCCAATTTAAATCAGTCACTGGAAGGAAGTACAGATGAACTAAGGTAGAACATTATTCACAAATATATGCAGAGTTTTTAGTTCATTTATTTTATATTTCATACAAATTCTATTACTTATGAGAAGAACTTGATTGTGATTTCCAATAAGATAAAGTGATATTTTCAATATCACAAAATTATAATGACAGCTTTTTTGTTTGCTTAAGGAATCCTCTATATGATTTTTTAGGGTATAATGGTGGTTGCGAATGTAGTGTATGTAGTCTGAGCATTATGAATAGACAATGGTAAATGGTGGTTATAATCCTAACTTTTAATATTGGTTTATTCCAGTGTCCTTGAATAAAGTGTAAAGTTGTGTAGGATGAATTTTTAAAGTTATTAAGGAAATATTTCTGCTTTGGAAGTAGCTGTGAGAAAATAATGTGTTTTGAATTTCCCTGAAGTAAAATCGTATAAAGATTTCAAGTATTATTAATTATAGTAATATATGGGAAGTAAAAATATATCTTCAGGGTTTCTAGAAATTAAAAAAGTCACCTTTTAAGTCATGAGTGGACTTATCAGCTAAAAAGTACCTCGTTTTTCATACTAGCTATACACAAAAACAAAATTAAAATTGTTGGAAAACAATTGATAGCTATACATATTAAGCACTAAATATTTTTTGTTTTTATTCAAAAAGAATATGAAGTCTGAACAAAGTACTTTGTTTTCATAATTCCTACATTAGTGTGTGAAAATACTACCCATTGGGGAGTTTTATTGTGAGAAATTTAAAAGAACTCTAAAGCCTTTTGCACTTGGAACTTGAACTTAATGGTTACATGGTTGCTTAAAGACTATGTATTATGTTACTTCACTCTGAGACCTCATGCATAAAAGAATAAGATGTACAAAAGTTCCATGTTAGGATAATAGTATTATACCACCAGAACTACAATAAGAAATGAAATTGCTTCCTCTACTGTAACATCCATTTTTCATTTTTTAATTACTCCAAGAGAAAAACATCCTTGAAAATTTGATGCCCATGTTACATCCGGTTATACATTGCAGTCAAAGATGGAATGGTCTTATGAAATTATCTAGAAAGAAAAACGCAAGCAAGGATTTTTATCTAATATAGACCTCAATCTCCATCTACTTAGAAAAAGTTTGCTGCTCTGAGCACTTGAAAATAGGCTATTGTTTATGTAAACAAGACAGTACTGTTGAGGAGGTAATTAAGAAAGATACAATTTATACTTCTTCCAGAAGATAAGACACCTCATAGAACAATATTTACCTCTACCAGAGGACATTCTAGGCTGTAATGTGTTTTTTAAATTAATCATGTTGATTGGTACATTTTAGGTAGACATAATGATCTATACAATGTTTATGTAGCTAGTTATTGACTTTCTTTTGCATGTGAAGTCCCCATTATATTTTGCTTTTAATTATGTTAGATGAAACATTAATAAAACATTCTGGAATGTATTTCTGGGATTTTAAAAAACATTTTTGCTTCTGATAGGAATTCTTACCAAATGGTATTTTAGTATATAGGAATTGAAACTATGTGTATTTTAAAAATGCAAATTACCTCATGAACCTGCTCACATGATGTTTCCTGACAAACGTTTCTGCTCTTGATAAACACATCTGTTCATATTGAATATATATGTATGCATTTAATCAATTATCCATATTAGAAATAAAAAGCATATGTGAAAGTTGTTTCTGATAGCAAACCTACCTATGTATATTCAGTTCTCTTTGTGTGTTTCAAGAATACATACTTAGCTGATTCATACTGGGCTATTGAGCTTGACTTAACACTTTCCATTCTTTGCACAGTTTATGTAGCTCAATAACGTAATTCCAGTGAATTCCCCGGATGCTAAGACACTGGTAAGATTTCCAAGGATTTTAAACACTTCTTTTCTCCTGAAAAGTGTAAAACATTCCATTTCCCTCTACAAGCAACCAAAGATTTCTCCTAACAGGAAATGAACACCACTGTTTCATTTTCTTTCTTTATCTTTTCTTTTTTCATAACTTCTTTGTCAGCTGAGCAGTTTGGTAAGAATCTGCTGGAAATTCCACAATATCAAGATCTGTGTATATCCTTAAAATGCAGTGCTCAGTTTACAAAATTTGTCTAATTGTATTATGTGCTAATGTGCTTTTATTTGCACCAAGAATTAAAATAAAAGCCTGAAATTTAGTTTTTAAATTGGTTTACACTATTTCAAAGTATTTTTAAAAAATTAAAAGCACATATAACCTTATGTAACATGGATTAATACATCTATTTGAAGTTGAATTCATTCATTTAACATATCAATAAATATAATGTTATGCATGTTATATACAAATGAAATATATATCTCCATACATATCTATTTAATGTGGTTATCTATTGGGTTTCTATACATTATATGTGTTGAAAATGCATATTTCTACTTATTCTGAATGACACATTCATACGGCCTTGAAAACTATTTTATAAAATGATAAATTTTAGACATTCTATTTACCTTAATAGTTTCTTCATTCAGATGGTGTTGTACTTTTAGTACAGCGTTTCTTCTGTTTCCTGTTGTACGGACGGAGTGAGTGTGTGCCCTCCAAATTCCTGATTTGAGATCCTAATGCATAAGGAGATCGTCTTTGGAGCTGGAACCCCGGGCTAACAAGTAATTCATGAGGGTGAAGTGCTCAAAAATGGCATTAGAACCTCAAAGAAAAACAAGAGGATCCAGGAGAAGACTGCCTCAAATGGAGGGATTCAGTGAGCAGGTGAGTCAGGCAATGCTCATCTGGAGCTCACAGGTTTGCGTTTTGATACGGAGGACTTCCATCCTCCTGAACTGTGAAAAACAAGTGTAAGTCACCCATTTTGTTTGTTTGTTTGTTTACTTATGTGCTTTGTATGGAAGCCTAAATAGACTATTCACCGTTATCACTGGAGCACCATGTCCTTATCTGATATGGAGCTTTTTCATTGTTGATCACTCTGGCATTGTATAGTTATTTGATAAAATGCACTCCTTCCTCGTTGACTGTTAGCCTTTATAAGTGTAGTTATCTTGGTTTACTGCCTGTCATATACTTAACCCCTATGCTTGAAGCATGAAGAAAATAAGTCACCGGTAAATATTTTGTGAAATGAATTAATTTATTAAAAGCAAGTTATATGTAAAGCAATGAACAGTCCCTCTGATTAATGAACAACTCGACTTTCTTGGAATTTGCTGGCTCGCAGGTGTGAACTTAGCTTTGAAAACTAGTGTCTAGAGCCTGTCTCTCTCTGGTTACTCTTTTTCTGTCTTCAGAGTGTAGAAGAAAGTTGGTGAGAAGCATGTGGCAAGAGACTTTAGTGGTGCGAGCAAGAGTATAAAAGCATCTGTCACCCATATTATTATCCCAGACTCTCTCCTCTAGCTGTATTGTGCTACCCAAATCTTAAGGATCAGCTATTTATAAGCCATGCATAATTGCCATGGCTACCGCTTCATCTGCAAGATGTGTGCCACAGCTGCCAATCTTCACTATTCTCTGGAACTAGAAGAATAGAAGAATTAGAAGAATAAATTTGTTACAACTTGTAGATGATAAAGGAATTTTCACTAATACTTATTCTTATGGGCATGCAGACCTTAACATTATTCCCAAGTTTATGGATTTCTTTGTAGAATAATAAGGTTTTAGTTTTTAACAGAGTTCTCTTTGAACCATATTTCTGAACTACTTTAAAATGTCTTACATAATATGATCTATAGTATAAAGTTCATGTTTTTACCACAGCTCTTCAAAACTATGCATTTTTCCCTATGCCAATAGAAGTGCAAGAACATGTGCATAGCTTGATATATTTACTGTCTTGTCCGTATTCAACCATTTTTAATGGTGACACATAGCATATCATTTTATGTGGTAGAAACATAATTACATGAATACTTGGGTTGACTTAAGGGCATATGCTTTGAGAAAAATTTGAAAGCTAGTACTTGCATATTTCTATTATTCCATTTTATTACACATTGAAATTATTAACTTTCTGTTACTGAACACATTAGATAAAATGTATTATTTTTTAATGGTCATTGTTTTTTAAAAAAGAATAAAAATAATAATAAAACATTAGAAATGATACAGAATTTCAAAAAACAAGATGATATGAATTCAACAATGGTTTCTATATTGCATATTGGTGTCTTTGGTGTAGTTGTTCAGATTACCAGATATAAGCATGCAAAATTGATCAAAAAATTAAGCATTAATTGTTCCTTTCAATAACCCAATAGCAATTAGTAGTACAATTATCTGAGCTATCTTGTGTGTATGTATATATATTTTTCCCTTCTTTCTTTCTTTTCTTCTTTCTCTCACTTTAAAAGCAGGAACAAGACAAGGATGTCCACTGTCACCAATCCTATTCAACATAGTTCTAGAAATATTAGCCAGAGCAATTAGACAAGAGACAAATAAAAGGAATAAAGATAGAAAAGGAAGAAGTGAAATTATCATTATTTGCAGATGACATGAAACTCTACATGGAAGACCTCAAAAACTCCACCAAAAGACTCCTACAATTAATAAACAAATTCAGTAACCTGGCTGGACTCACAGTTCTTCTTTTTTTTTTTTTTTTGTTTTTCTCCGGTATCGGAAACCGAACTCACAACCTTGCGCTTGCCAGGCAGGCGCTTTGCCGCTGAGCTAAATCCCCAGGCCCTGAACTCACAGTTCAACACTCAAAAATCAATAGCATCCCTATCTACAAACAACAAACAGCCTGAGAGAGAAATTAAGGAAGCCATGCCTTTCACAATAGCATCCAAACTGAAATACTTTGGAATCAATCTAACAGAAGAACTAAAAGAGCTACATAGTAAAAATTACAGAATTCTGAAAAAGGAGATCAAAGAAGATTTCAGAAAATGGAAAGCTATTCCATGCTCATGGATAGGAAGAACCAACATTGTGAAAATGGCCATACTCCCCAAATTGTTATACAGATTCAATACAATCCTGATGAAAATACCATTAGTATACCTCACAGATCTAGTGAAAACATTCCTAAAATTCATCTGGAACTAGAGAGAATAAGAATAGCAAGAGCAATCCTGGGCAACAAAGGCAAGGCAGGAGGCATCACAATCCCTGACTTGAAATTATTCTACAAACTATTGTGATAAAATCAGCACGACATTCGCCAAAAAAAAGACCCAAGGATCAACAGAACAGACTAGAAAATGCAGGCACAATCATAAACACACTCAGCCACCTATCTTTGACAAAGGGGCAGACATTAGATAAAATTTATTCTTGGTAATAAAACATATAAATATCAAATCCACTATGCTATTATAATGTAAATACACAGCTTTGAAAAAGTCACAACAAATGAGATTAATTTTATGGTATACTCAAGTAGTTCTTGATAAAATAATAACTCGATGAAAATGTCAATCAGAATCATGCTTTCTTTCTTCTAGAGTTTGAAACTGAGAAGATTTTTGTAGTGAAACTTACATTGTTTGATTTTTAATGGTGTTTTTAAAAGATACAATTTTGTGACCTCAGTTTTACTTCACTGAAACCCTGTTTACTATGCTTCATCATTAAATTTTGGTTCTCTCTCAAAGTGAAGGTTTTAAATTTATATTTGTTTATATAAGTGATACTGGTGTAGTGGTATTTTAGTTTGGTTCCAAGTGTCACTTCATAGAGTTCATCCCCGAAAAGTGATGGGGCAGTGGATGGCTGTATTAATACACATGCTGTCCTGCTGTGATTACACAACACAGACAATTGGGGTTGGGGATTTAGCTCAGGGGTGTAGCACCTGCCTGGCAAGCGTGAGGTCCTGAATTCAATTCCCAGTACAGGAAAAAAAAAAACAAAGAAAAACCCAAACAATTGATTTCAGATATTTTTTCCAGCTGAAAGAACCTAGTATTTTTTTCTTCAATTCATCATTACCTTGACATTTTTACTTCAGTATTTCTACTTCCTAAAGTTAATCACTATATAACGTATTTAAACTCTCATTTCAAATGCCCTGCCCATCCCTAATTCTTCTGTTGTTCGTGTTTTCTGTCTTGAACTCTGATATTCTTCAGTAATTCCTTAAATAAAATACTGTCTTTTACAAAAATAACTGATTTCAAAGCAATGTAACTAATCATACTTTTGCTAAGTTGTTCTCTAATGTTAGTAAAGGCTGCACATATAGTTGTGTTTTCAAATATTTAATGTTTCTGCTCAGAAGAAGTACATTATAAAGTAGTATAAATGTTATTACTAGGGGTTAATGTTTGATCAATCTGTCTATATATGCATATATAATTTTGAGTTCATACAGAATTAGAATACCAGGGTTAATACTATTATTTCTGCTTAAAATGCTTTCCTTAACATATTACTCAAGTGATATATCTCCAAATCAATATTTCATAAAGCACCTAATTTTAGAAATAAGTACACTGTAATACTACAAATTTTACTCTGAAGTAGGAAATGGCATTAAAAAACAAGCTATAAATAAAAAAAGAAACTTGTTCTATTCGTAGATTAACACTTCTCATATTGCTTAAAATATTTAGATTGATCTTACATTGATCTTCCAAAGACATTCTCTTGTCTTGATAGGCTCTTTCTTATTTTCAGTATCTGATTATTTTCCACTTTAGCATGCTTAGGCATCTCTGCATGTCTCATTTATCTTCAATACTTGGCAGTTTCCTTTGCTCCACTTATATTTATTTATGTCTTTCCCTTTGTATACAGAACATATATCTTCTTTTTTTGTTTTTTTCTTTACTAGCTTTCTATATTTAAAACTATTGTAATTTCCAATTGTAAAACCAGCCAAATAACTGCATAAGATCCAATTGTAAAACCAGCCAAATAACTGCACAATTACATAATAATTGTAAAACCAGCCAAATAACTGACAAGCCTAATAAGGCTTATCTTCCTTTAAATTGCTGAATTTTACATTTGAAATACAATTTTCATTTTTAAAATTCACTTATAATTTTTTTTTTTTTTTGAGACAGGGTCTTGCTACAGCCCAGGCAGGCTTTGAACTCAAGTCACTTCTGTCTCAGCCTCCTGAGTGTTGGGATTACAGGAATGTGCCAGCAAGCCTGTCTAAATATTTTTAATGAATATCCCTCAGATTTAGAGCACAGAAATATATGTGTAATATATATATATATAATAGATATTACATGTATTTACACATACATATACACACATATCTATGTATATTTGTGTGTATGTAGATTCAAGGGAAAATTTTAGCTGGAATATCTCTATTGTCTTATAGGCTACAGTACAGAAAAATATAATATTATTTTCTCAGTGCAGATAGGAAATATCTTGTCTCCGTTATTCAGTACGGAAGATTCAATTCTGATATAAACTCATCAAGTTTTCAATTTGAATACACATATTCAATTTGAATATTTGATCAGTTTCCTATGGGACATTTTATTAGAGCTAGGATGAAAGAAAGTGGAAAAATTGGTATGATGTCAGGTAGTGAGGCACTTTGAAGTCCACGAAGGGTCATACGTATTTTAGTTATAATTTTCTTCATTTTAAAAATTACCTCAAACAAGTATTGAGCATTGTTTATGTTGGAAGTTAGTGACAATTAAGAGAGACCTGTTCATCTAGATAAAATTTGAATAATTTCATTCTTTATCTAAATCCTCATAGAATTTTTTGCTACATACAATTTTAGATCACTTCAACTCTGTGACTGCATACTGGAATTAGTGGACACAAAACCACAAAGTTTTGTACTGAAATACACAACTTTCTACCATGTTCATGCAAGGTACATTATCCTTAACATCTAAAAGCATTGACCAAATATAATTTGAGGGAAAAGTTGGCTAAAACAGACTGAGTTATCTTAGGTAGGGCTTGTTGAATGCAGAATTCAAGCGAGACATGTGATTTATAGCAGGAAATCGATCATCAGAAGAGAAGCAGGACAGGACTGAGAAGGAGCTAAGGAGCTAACACTCAGAGAAGCTGGGAGATCCATGTAATCACTGAATAAAGGGACCTGGGAAAGGTTCCAGCAACATCCACTACAAAAAGTGTTTAATTTTCCACAACAGACACTGTCTCCCTGTAGAGCAACTTCCCACTTCTCCTGGGCAGAAATAGAATGGGGAACGTAAATCACTCTCTCTGGTTCCAAATATTCGATGCTACTGTCCATGGTGGTAGTAGTTCAGTTTTGTGTCCTAGAGTTAATTTAGTTCTTTTAGTTTTAAATCTTATAGTTCAGGATTTCCTGTGCCACAGTATAATTTGCTTGTGATAGAGAATGCTGATTGTTGTTCCCTTTGGTCTTGGCCCTGAACATTATATCCTGTGGCCATTGTTCAATTGTCACCTGGTTGTGATACCTCTAATTTGAGGACAAAAAAACCAAGAGATAAGCATGTAGCTACCTAGGAATAGCAGTTCCATGTGGTGTAACACACATATTTATGGTTTAACTACTTTATTTGTTCCTTTATGATGGAGACAATTGCCAGATACACCATTTCTGTCTTTTAAGTTTAAAATAATATTCTAATTACCTAGCTGTCTATAGGCTTTATCCTTCTGTCAGCCACTAATTCCAGTAACCATAGGCTTATTAAATGTTTCGAAAGAATATTCAATTTGAAGCTTCACTTCCTTGATAAATAGGGTTATGAATTCTTTATTGCTAGGTCATTCCACCCTCACTGGGATCTGATGTACTTCATATATATTAAATATTTCTCATAATTTTGTCTGATAATTTAAAAGTTTTTTGAGGGGTATTACTGAAAAAAAAATGTGAGCTTATTCATATTTTCTACTATCTTTTTAATTTTAGTAGGATTGCAAGAAGAATCAATAAATATAGGTACTTACCAATTTTATTCCAAAAGCCCTGTGCAATTTTCTATCTGGTTATTTTTAGATATCAATATTTTTAGAGTGAGTAAATTATAAATGATAATCATAATTAGACTTGTATATGCAAATTATTTTATTTATAATTATTGGTAAATAGAAGAAAGTAGATTTAAATTATAATTCACATATATTGAACAGGATTACTTAAAAATGTTTTAGAAAATCGATTTAGTTCAGCCTGAACTTGAACTTACTACATAGCCTCGAGCAGTCTCAAACTCTCTGAAATTCTGCTGCCTCAGTCTCCCCAGTGCTAGGATTACAGATACATGCAACCATGCCAGGCCTGGAATCAAACTTTATAAATTACTTTATTTCTACATGTTTTTTCTGGTCATAGTTGTACATTTTTTATAGGAAAAGTGATTTGTAAAATACCTGCAAAATAAAGGAGCATATACATGCCTCAGCAACACATATACTAAAATATAGGAGCATATTTAATTAGATTTTCAAATCTTGTTGACTGGAAGTCTATAGTATCTATTTTATGCTATTTTTCTTTACATCTTGAATAACAACATGCTCTTGATAGTTTTCTGCTATTTATAATTTATTTCTTGAGCCATTTGTAATCTTGGGGCATTAAAATTAAATAAATTCAATAAGTTCATCATGTTACTTTGGAATTCACAAGAGCAATGTAAGATACACATAATGAGAAAAAACTGAAGTTTTGTATCAGAGAATCTAAGAAGACTTCAGGAGATACTTCTGAACTCCAATTTTCAAAGCTTAAATACTTCAGTTCAGTTGTTTTGTAGGAGTGTATAAATTAACACAGTGCATCACACAGAATTTTTAAAGGCAGCTGCTGCCTAAAATCGTGTATATCATATATGTAAATTTTTCTAACTATGGAACCCTAATATTTTTTAAAATAGGGGATAAGAAAGTTTACGTCCGTTTCATAGCAAATGTGCATACCATTAATCGTACTTCTAACCTTCTGTGATTTGTATATAAAAAGATAATCTAAAGATGAAGAAGATAAAACCAACCTACAATTTGGAAGGATATGTTCACATTCTCTTTATATTTTACCTCTGAGACTGAATTCGAAATACATATGTAGGACCAGACACCACAGTAGAAATAGTGAGGCATGGTCTCTGTGTAATTGGTTAATTCTAGAGCTTTAATAACATGGAAAATGAAGAAAGAATTCCAGATGAAAAAATAAAATTAAAGAGATATCACAGGAGAAGTTATGTTAAGGGAGCAAACTCAATATACAAGTATTTTGGGGGGTAGGGAAAGTAATTTAAAAATTCTAGTCTCTGCTTAGATTATGATTTTATAGTTATGACATTTTATTAACGTTGATTATATATTCTTGCGTAGTTATTTCCTCTGTCAGAAATGGTCTTTTTCATTAGATTGCAAACTATCTGGAAGCAACAGCTGTGTCTTATAATAATAATTCTGCGTGCCCCACAGCAAGTATAAGACTGAGCTTCAGGCATTGTACTTGTGCTTGGTATATGAAGGAGTATGAATGGAGGACAGTTTGGACTTTACTTGGCTGAGTATCGATCTTCTGGGAAAATTATCCTTGCAGATAGATATTTCCATAGCTTCTTTTTCAAAAGTATTTTGAACACTATTTGCCTGTGCCGGTATCCAAGACTTGCTGAAAATTTCTTGTGGATTCTAAGAACTCTTATAGGCTTGCAATAATTTTAAAGTTAGCGACAATTTCTGCTTGTTTTAGGATGTGAGCTAGTGGATGACCTCAATACATATATAAGAGGCATTTGCTACTTATGGGTTCTTCCCTGAAGAACTAGATTTATCATAGCAATATTTTCTCTCCAAGAGAAACAATCATGGGCAATTGTAAAGAATAAAGAAGACTTTAGATAACTTACAGCTTCTTTATATGCAATGATGCTTGCACACGTGCAGATATATACAATAAAGTTAAGAAGATTTATGTTTTCATCTTACATCTTCTCTTCCCAGTTTACAACTTCTTATCATCCAAAGAGATACTTTTCAAGACACATTATACTCAGTACTGTCAATACATCAGATTCAGAGTGCCTTACTTTCAAATCATTGGACAAATAATTCACTGTACTCTTTGTGTTCATGATAATAATGATTTTGCAAATAACTCTGTTAAAGAATGAGAATTTCATTATTTTTTAAGCATTTCCTGTCACATACAAATATATTTATTTATGACCTTTATTAATACATTAATCCTTCAATCAGAATATATATAAAATGCATTATGTAATTGTTTTCATTTAGAAGAGCAGCAGCAGCAGGAACCATTGAGAGGTTGAAATAGAACTCCTTTAAATATTTAATTTAAGGAAAGTAAAATTAATGGAAAGGAGGATACCATCAGTATGCAAAGACTAGATAGGAATAAGCTGAACTATACATACTATAAAAATAATTTATGCCAAGCTATGTGACAACATTTAATTTTGAGAATAACCTCAGCAAAAGCAGAAAACATTTACCACACCCTCTTTTAGAGCAAAGTCACCTGTTAAAGCAATTCTTCCAATAATTTTATGAAAGTGCATCTAGGTAAAGGGTTTGTTCTCCTTTCAGTTTGTTAAAGATATGGGAGTAGGTGCTGGGGATTTAGCTTAGCAGCACAGTGCCTGCCTGGCAAATGCAAGGTCCTAAGTTTGATTCCTGGTACCGGAAAAAACAAAACAAAACAAAGAAACAAACCAAAAGATGTAAGAGTAAGGAATGTTCTAATTTTTGATTTAGTTGTTTGTCTTTATACCACATAAGATGAGTCTATTTTGACATAAATAAATAATATAGGCCAATCAGAATGCTGAAGAGCTACTTTTTGCCTGATTGAATTAGATATTTCAGTTAAGATGTAGGCTGCAATAACAGAAAACCTGATTGAAATTTGACTTTTAATCAGGTAGAGCTGCTTTGTCGCTTCTCACATGCTCCTCCCCATAAAGAGCTAAGGGTTCTATCTCCTCAGGGAACTTCACAGGAGCAAAGATTTTCCCTAAGTATTTTAGACAATCTCTCATGTCTCAGGGATCAGCAGAATGCTGTCTCTTTAGAATTCACAAATTCCTGCTTTCACTCATCATGTCCTTCATTATTATCTATAGTAAGTATCTGTATTAAACAATAAGTTCATATTATGTTTATTTGTGCTTGCTGACTAATCAATATAGGATGTTTTATGTTATTCATATTTTCTTGCAATAGTAATCAACATTAACTATTTTTATTCCTAAAAATTATTCTTAGATAATATTGAAAAGAAGAATTCGATGTGAACTAACCATTGTGCATGGGTATGTTGCTAGAGCTTTTTCAGAGTCCTTGTGGTATTCAAACTTTGTGCATTAGAAAACTGACAGAAGATCGTGGGTGATTAGTTTGCATTGAACTCTTATTTTCAATATTTTCTTTCTTAAAAATTGAGTTCACTGGTACAATTTATATATGCATAAAGGTCATATTCATCATAGGAAATTTGTATCTGTGTATGGTATATTTTGATTCCTCTTTTTTTTCCCAATACCCTCCCCTCCCTTCAACCCCTTTTCCCCTCCCTGTTTATAAAGCTTTGCTTCCAATGTATCCCTCTTTATCATTTTTTTTTCCTTTCTTTTTCTTCCCTCCCCTTTCATCCTCCCTAGTTCTTCTTTCCTTTTGAACAGCTTCCTCCTACTTTACAATATCTCTTGTGCATTTTAATCCTTATCTACCCTAATAATTTCTCACACCAGGGAGACAATTCTATGCTTACACATGTGTGTCCAATTTTTTCACTTAAGAGTATGGTCTCAGTGTGCATCCATTTATTTAGAAATTTCCACAATTGACAAACAAATATGTGAAAAAAATGTTAAACATTACTAAGCACTCAAGAGATGCAAATTAAAACAACACTGAGATTCTATCTCACTCCAGAAAGAATGGCTATTATCAAGAAATCAACCAGTGATCAAAGCTGGAGGGGCTGTGTGGAAAAAAAGTACTCTTCTTCACTGTTGGTGGGAGTGTAGACTGGTGCAACCACTGTGGAAATCAGTGTGGAGATTCCTCAAAAATCTAGGATTGGAAATCTTATATGACCCACCAATTCCCTTCTGTGTATCTTCCTTAAAGAATTAAAAATATGCCACAGTGATATATGCACACCCATGCTTATAGCAGCACAGTTTGTAATAGCTAAATCTTGGAAACAACCTAAATGCCCATCAACCAAGAAATGGATAAGAAAGATTTTTTTTATATGATGGAGTACTACTCAATATTTTTTAAGAATACATTTTAGGAATAAGAATGGCTAATACTGATTACTACTGTAAGATAGTGTGAATAACATAAGATGTCCTACCCTCGTTAGTCAGCTCATGAGCTCACAGCTGTGCTCCCTGGGGTATGTAGGAAGCTGCTTAGCAATAATAATGCAACATAAATTAAAAAACACCATAAATTCTAGTTCACACAATAGTTTTTCAAACTCAAATACTCATGTTCAGATATTCAAATGAAATACTTAAATGTTCTGGGGTCTCATGTTCCTGTTTGAGAAACATTGTACTTAAAGTTGCAATTTGGGGAACAGACCAAGTACAGACAACCATAAACACTGGAACAACACTCATGTACTTAGTTTCTTAAAACAGCTACATAAAAAGAAAGATGCCATTTGAAATATGAGGAAATTGGGCTGTTCCCATTTCTCCCATCAATTGTGACTTTGAGAAGGTTGTGACTTGTCCCACAGTTGCTCCATGGGAAACTGTGTTCAGTTAAATCCTCATATGTGCATTAATTTTATGGAATTCTGCCTAACAGGAAGTGATTATTTATTTGGGAAAATGGAAATTGGATCAGAAGAGACTATCTACACCATGTAATCATCTCCTTTTCAGTTTTGTATTGTTATTGGTACACCTTTGCTGTAGATAGATACATTCATTATAAGGTATTGGTGAACGTGAATAGTTTATTCTCAGTCCTTTTCTCTCCCTTCGCTCTCACCTGTCCCTCCATCTCTGGTCTTGTCCCTTTACATAAACAAGATAATGAAAAAATGATAAAATATTTTGTTATTTAAACACTTTTATTTTAAAATAACTTTCTGTGTACAAAAGAATACAAAATAGTACAAAGAATTCCCATGTATCTGCCACCAAGCTTTTCCCAAAGGTATCATCATGTAAAACTTGTATGTTTGTCAAAACTAAGAAATTAACATTGTTCCATGGTATTTAATACTATTGAGATTTATTCATGTGTCACAGCTTTTCCACTAATGTTATTTTTGCATTCCAGAACCCGATCCAGACTCTCATGCTGTGTTTTGCATAATACCTCTTTAGCTATTTCCAAACTGTGATTTTTCTTAATCTATGTTGCTTCTCATGACCTTGACAATTTTACAGGGTACTGGTTAAATATTTTGTAAGGTAGATCTCAACCTAGATTGGATATTCTCTCATGACCAGACTAGGATTCTGCATTTGAGGAAGAATGCTGCTGAGATGAAATATCTAATCATTGTATAATGATGTACAAAATACTAAGAATTTGATTATCCTCAGTTTGTACAATTATTATATTTCTCTACTTATACTTTATTCTTTGGAAGTCAGTTCCTGAATTTAACTCACTGGACAAACTACTTACAAACATGACAATTTTTTTTGTGTGAAGTGATTCTAAAAATAGATAATTTAAAAATCATTGTTTTAAGACAAAACTCTTCTATTTGAGCTCCTCCTATATGTAGTAATTTTAGACATAATTAAAAGGTAACATCTAAATGAGGTAGTTCTTATATCTATGTTGTTTTGGTTGGAAAACGGAAAATTTTCACAGGATTATTTGTGATTTTTAAATAGTACTAATAAGAAGTTAGTCTTGAATAAAAGGTGAAAAGTATGATCAGAAGTGGACTTTTGCAAAAAGTAAATGATTTCCAGTATTTCAGCTACTTTTGAAAGCTGAGTCAATTCACACAGAAAGTGAGATTACATTTAGTATCAAAAGCAGCACACTCTCCCGGCCTTAAATTATTATTTGACACAAGGCCGAATGTGCCTAATTTGCTTTCAGGCGGCACCTTGCTCACTAAAAGAATGAGTACTGTATCAAATATACTTCTGTTGCGTTAGCAAGCATTTCCAAAGTTATTGGGTACAAGTACTTGATCTATCAGAGTACTTTGAAAATCTCAAAGTAAATCGAAAGTATTGCCATATATTGACACTTCTTGGCTGATATGCTCATTTATGCATATTTGGAGAGGAATAAATGAATCCAAAAACATATGAAGGAAAATTTTCATAATAGTAGAATAAAATTTCTTGAGAAACACATTAAAATATATTTTTCATTTGTCTGCACAATGTCTATCATAATAGGCTTCTCAAACACACACATACACACAAATTCTCTTCTCTACTAGAGCTTTTTGTCAATATTACATCTCAATTTGATGTGAGATTTTAAATCATCTTCACCAGCTAGAATCAGTTAGCCATCATTTCATTGATATTGATTTTTCTTTCAAAATAATGCTTTGATTTATTATTTTTAAATACTTTTTGTAGCAGAGATCAAACCCAGGGGTTTTGCACTGGGCTAATTTCCTAGCCGTTTTCTATTTTATCTCGTGGATTGATTGATTGATTGATTGATTGATTGATTGAGAAAGGGTCTTAATAGCTTGCTGGTTTGCCCAGGCTGAGCTTGAACTTGTGATCCTCTTGCCTCATATTCTCAGAGTGCTAGGATTGCAGACATCTCATCACCATGTCTTGCCTTTGCATTCTTCCTGACTTTAACCTTATTTCAAATCTGCACATGGGAAGCATCAAAAGAATTTCCTTCCTAATCCCCTTTCTCAGATGCTCTTTTTCTATCATTTATTTGATTGCTTGTGACGCTATAATGCTATATGGAGTATATAAATCCCTAGTAAAAGTTCTTTAGTGGTTCTCCTATTTAAAAAATAATAGCTCAGATATGCTGATGTCCTGTTTCTTTGTTCATTTGTAAATTATAGTGGATACTTCTCATGCTTCTATGTTGTTCTAATTTTCTCTTTTGAAAAACAACATTCATGTATTTGGTTTTTTTTCACGTTCTATGTTTAGATTCTACATATAGTGAAAACATTCAATATTTGACTTTCTGCTTAATTTGCTTAGTATAATGATCCCCTAGTATATTCATTTTCCTGCAGACGACATGATTTTGTTCTTCCTTAGGGTAGATTGTTTTCCATTGTGCTTATGTATAACATTTTCTTTATCTATTCATCCATTGATAGCCACGTAGGCTTTTCCTATAGTGTGGCTTGTGAATTATGTTAAAATAAACCGGAGTATCCAGGTATCCTTAGAGTATGCTGACTTTAACTCTTTCAGAAACATACTGACGAATGGTGTAGCTCCATCAAATGGCAGCTCTGTCTTTAGTTTTTGAGGAATCTGCACTCATTTCCATAGTGCTTGCACAAGTCTTTATTCTTATTGAGTGTAGAATAGTTCCCTTCTTCTTTATCAGCATTCAATTTATTTATTTATTTGTTTGTTTATTTATTTTTCTGTTTATCTTTGTATTCTTGACGATATCCATTTAGAACGGAGCATGATGCATCTCAGTGTAGTTTTGAGTTACATTTCCTTGAGGGGTAGAAATGTTAAAATACCCTTGTAAGCCATATGAACTCCTTTTAAGAATTGTTTTCTAAATTCATTGGCTCACTTTGAAGATATCAATATGTAATACAACCACCATTGTTAATTCCCTACCACTTTGTTTGTAACTCTGTATTGTCTGTATTGTGCTTGTGATATGTTGTAAAATGTTGTATGTCTGTTAATGTTTCCCTCCTTTTATCTTTAAAATAAAAAATAAATAAATAAATTCATTGGCTCATTTATTGAGTAGGTTATTTGATTTGGGGGAATTAAGTTTTGAAATACACCTTTTCCTGTCTCCTTCTGGGAAGAGATTCCTTTCTTGTCCCAAGTATGCTTGTGCTAGATGACTCTATCACTCTTTCAGAGGGATTTTACATCCTTAGTTTTATGCTGACTGGTCTGAGATTTCACTCCTAGGACATGTAACAGTTGTAGGTCCTCACCTCTATGGTCACAGGTAGTAGCTCAAGGAATAGACATGGTTATAAGTTAAGACATTTATAATCTTTCCCATTTTGTACATGTAACTATGGAAAGAATATTTTAAAACCTTCCTAGGGACAAACGTGGAGATCTGTGAATTGAACACTGATCATTGTCACAATTTCTGCTACATTCCAAGCACCAACATCAAGAAGCCAAAACAATTAAACTGATATTTGAATTACGGAGACTCAGTAGCATTCAAATCCTTGTAGGAAACAAGGCTTGAGTGTGGGATGGAGAGCAAAAAAATCCTTGCCAAAGCACGGAAACAATCTGAAGCAGATAGAACAAGACACTGGATGCCATTTTCAAAGGCTTCATCAAATGGTGTTACTGCTCTTTGCAGCAGAATAAATTCTTAAATATGTCTTTGGGTCATTTTCTCCAGATTTCAGGCAGTGTGGAGAAAGTCTGATTGCCCAATTCAGGAAAGACATATTTAGCCCAGCTAACCAAACTTGAGATGGGGAAGTGTTTCCTCTGAGATTTCTGATCTCGGTGTCAAATTTCTTTTCCCACCATGATTGTAGTAGCTGATTCCAAAATATTAAAAAAATTGACTTCAAAGGAGAGTTAAGAAAAAATGCCAGTATATAGAAAGTCTCAGTTAATTTTCTTTTCTGCCTCAGCCAGTTTTGGTAATTTCAACTGTCAATATGTCTAGATCAACACAATAGACACATATTAATAAGCAGCAGTAACTAACTTGTCTTCAGAAGCATGTATACACAAGATACTTTATATTACATATTAGTTGTTTCATTTAATTTCCACTTTTAACTTCATGCAGTGAAGATTTTTTAAATTAGTTTTGCAAATGAAGAAATGCAAGTTTAATGCCATCAGTAGCCTGCAATAATCTATACTTGTTATAACCTACACAAACACATATATAGTGAAAAAGCAGCAATTTAAATTTAATTTCTTGGGCTGGGGATTTAGCTCAGCGGCAAAGCGCTTGCCTGGCAAGCACAAGGTCGTGAGTTCAGTTCCCGGTACCGGAGAAAAACCAAAAAAAAAAAAAAAAAAAAAAAAAAAAAAAAAAAAAAAAAAAAAAAAAATTCAATTTCTTAATTTTCTTTTAGTACTATGACCTATTGCTACTGGGTGATGTTTTCTTGGGTTCCCTTGAAATTCTTACTGTAGGTCCCAGAAGGTAAACTTCCAGTAGCTTTTGTTTATTCATTAAATATTCTGTCTCCTTGTTCACTGCCTTCTTCTCAGCCCACATTCTTGAACTTGAACATGTGAGTAACACATCCCCTCAGGATCTTGCCTCTTTACTTTCTGAGCATCAACAACCTAATACTTTATTTTTCACTCCTTACCCATTGCCTTGCTGCATACACCATGCACCTCGTTATGAACTGTAATAACTTCCAAATTCAAATCCTGTCTCTCACATTCCCCATGTCCTGCAGTCCCACTTATTTGAGTACTCCTAAGAAAATGAAATTCAGTCATTTGCTTATTTTTATTGAGTTGTAAGGATTCTTAGGTATTATAGATAGTAATTATTAATCACAACAGTTGACTTGAAGGTATTTCCTCCTTTTAACAAGTTACTCTTTTACTTAAATGAATCTTGAAAATAAACTTTGAAGTCTAAGGTTTTATTTATTTAATCTTTTTTATAATGTTTCACTTGTGATTTTGATGTTATCTCTGTAAAGGCTTTGCTAACCTAACAGGCTATGCAAACACTCCTATATTTTCTTCTAAGGGTTTTATACCTTTAGCACTTCACGTTAAGTCTATCTTAAACTTTGAGTTAATATTTTGTGTATGGTGTGTGAAAGGTGTTCAAGGAAGGTGTTCAGCTTCTTCTTCTTCTTCTTCTTCATCTTCTTCTTCTTCTTCTTCTTCTTCTTCTTCTTCTTCTTCTTCTTCTTCTTCTTCTTCTTCTTCTTCTTCTTCTTTTGCCTGTGGATATATAATTTTCCCAGTACCATTTTTTCAAAGACTACTATTTTTCCCACTGAATTCTCTTGGGATCCTTGTTAAAAATTTATTAACCCTGAATATTAAGTGATAGCCTATGGATCACTGTCTTGCTTGCTGTATTCTTATAGTAAATTTTGAAATCAGGAATTCTGAATCCTCCAAATTTGTCCTTGTACAATACAGTGATAATTCTGAATCCCTTCTATTTTTAAAGGAGCTTTAGTTTCAGCTTGTCTATTCATAAATAAATGTCTCCTGAATACATTCAATGTTTACTCCTAACATTAATGAACTCATGTGTTTTTATTGGACTGGAAAAAATAAAAAATTCTCTGTTACTGATATATTTATTGAGATTAGGTTTGGGTAAGTTATTTTTTCAGACAGGTTGACCTTGCACTCCTTATGTAGCCCAGGCTGGCCTCGAATTTACTGCAGTCCTCCTGCCTCAACCTCCTGAGTGCTAAGATTATAAGTATGCAACAACACACCTCGCCTTGGTTAAATTATTATTGTAGAGTTGTTTCAACTAGAGACATTGAGGAAAGAAAGCAGTTGAGAGAATTTTAAAATTTATAAAAGTCATGATTATGTGGGGTACAATAAAATCGTATATATTTGAAGATAATTGGTTATTTTTTCTCTTGAAAGTAACTATAAATACTAGCATGAAAATCAGATTATAACTGCATTCCCTGTCTTTGTTTGATAGCTGGTAGAAGTCAGGTGGTATGATAAGGTGCTCCTAAGAAAAGAAAGTCACAAGTGTGAACTACAATTCATCAGTTATCAGCCTGAAATTAAAGTCTTGGCTTCAGACAGACATATGAATGTGCATTTTTATTTTGGCTACTGTCTTCAAGGTTTGGTTTTTGGTGTTCTATGGAATGGTCCTTCTTCTTTGTCCCATTTTCTAAATGACATTAATCTAAGTGACCCACCACCTGCCTGCCTAAGATGGTGCTGCCTAGCTTGGTTACATACACAAAACTTGACTCTGATTTTGTCAGTCCCTAGTATCTTGGTTACTTTTCTTGCTGCTAAGACAAAATACCCAACATCAAAGGCAGAGGAAGAAAGGAATTATTTAACTCACCTTTATCAGTTTCAGTCCATAGTTGGCTGGCTTCAAAGCAGCATGGTATGGGGAGGAGAAATAGTCCATGGCATGGCACGGCAGGCAGAAAGTAGTGAGCAGCAGTACCAGCAGTAGTAGCAGCAGGCAGGCTACCTTCTTTCTTCTCCTATCTAGGTTACCAGCTCTTTGGGTGGTGCCACCAGAATTATGGTAATTTCAATCAGTGGACTAATTTAATACCACACACCCATTATCTGAGTATTACATGTCATACAGCTAGCCAACTATGGAAAACCCCCACCTATGACTACATAAGGTTTTGGGGAGGACATTTAAATACAAACCATAAACCTGCCTTCACCTAATTTTTATTTTTTCTTTACTGGATTTTTAAAAATAAGAGCCTCTTACAGTTTTCAGTAACCTTTATCTTAAATATAGTACGATTTTTTTCTTTCTTTGTTTCCTTATACTATGAAAGATGCAGGTGTTTAGATCACCTGAAGGTCTTCCATCTACCTGCTGAAATAGAAAACAATATTTTGCATATTTCTGTGCTCCACTTTGGATACCATGAATTCAAATTGAAAACCACCAGTTTCTCCCTGAGCTTTGACAATTTCAAATAGTGTTTACATAACTTTCTGAAGTTCTACTACATATGTTTATTTTAGAAAACAGATCTTAAAGTGATAAAAGATGCTCAAGGAAAAAAGAACAACTTCCACATATTTCCCAGTGTTCATTTCTTAATGAATGGACTGTTTTGAGAAAATGTCTTATAATAGGTACTATTTTCATGTTATAATTAAGAATTATTGCTTATAAATTTACACATTAGGAATGAAGTATTGACATAAACAGGGATATCTTCCTAAATTTACTCTTTTTTATCACTACTGTCTCGATATCTTCTTTCTATCGACTCTGTAAGTCTTTCTTATTCTTTCTACTATTTGACTATAAACTTCTGTCTTGGTTACTTTTCTCTCGTTGCTGGGACAAAATACCTGACACCCAAAATTAAGGAAGGAAAGGTTTATTTCACTTACAGTTTGTGGAGGTTTCAGTCCATACTTGGCAGGTTACAAAGCAGAGTGGCACATGCCAGAGGGCTACAGCTCATAGCAGCAGAACACAACAAAAGCAACAAGCACAAAAGCCAAGAATGACCACAAGCAGCTTCTTCCTCTCCCTTACATATGCAAACTATCCACCCCAGGGCAGGTGTAGCTCTCACACCCATAATCAATCAAACTCTAAAAGCCTGCCCCATGATGGCATGAGGCTTTGAGGGGACACCCAGACACAAACCATAACAACTTCTAATCACAGTTCCTTAGGATTTAAACACAATGCTTTTATAAATTACATAATATACACATTACATGATCTTATTTTTACAATTTTTATTTATTTGGATAATGCTATTCTTAATTCTGTTACTTTGTTTCTAAGGAAAACAGAGAAAAATACGTAATTAACAATACTATTGAATAAGAGTGTAGTATTTGAACTCCTTTTGTTTATTCATGATTTCAGTGGTTTATTCAAGCCTACTTATACTCCGCATATCAGCACTTAAAGGATATCAGATTTTACCATCTGTTATGTCAGAACTTTCCTGAAAACTGGTACATATAAAATATTTGGAAAAATGGTCTTAAAGTTTCTATTCTGATACTTTGCTTTGTAGGGAAATGTGATCATCAAATAAATTTAAAAAACTAAAGCATTTGCCTGACTTTGTATTCACATAGTTGACAGGTTATGTGTTATTTCAGAAGAAAGAGAATCTGTCTTAGCACAATAAGTCAACAGCATTATGAAATGAAAGGGAGCTGAAATTAGCAGAGGAGAAATTTTTGTTTTATCTCTTTCTGAAGATTCCCAAGGGTCTTATTCCACATTCAAATTAGGAAGTTGATAATTGTTTCTCAGGATAGAAATGGGAAGAAAATTGAAGTGGTTGGAACAGACTGTAACACCATTTTAGATTTAGGGCTATGGTAGACACCTTGAAGATAGGAAGAGATACAGAGATTAATCAGGGAAAAAGGAACAAATGAGTGGGTATTACAAAAATAAGAGTGTCCTAACAATTGATATGAGGAGAACTTGAAGTACCTCATAATTGTGTTTATAATTTTGGAGCAGAAAGTTTAATAAAAGTACAGAATGATACTGTAATGTCATTTTAAAATGCTGATTACCATAGAATTTTTTTCCATAGTAGTTACCAGAGACAGGGCCAGTGGAAAATTGTTCACATACTGTAGGCGCTAAAATTTTATAGAAAGTTGATACTGACTCTAAGAAGAGAGTAAAGAGGTGCAGTATGCCAGAGACTGGGGGAATGAGTCAGGCAGCCATGTTGGGATTCTGGATGGAAAGAGTAGGGCAAGGAATAAACGACGTAGTGCTGGCTCAGTCAGCTATGAAAACATTCTGTATTCTGGGGTGGATTTGGATGAAGAGTGTAAACTTGTACCAGAGGAGAAAATTTTGAAGACGTTGTGAAAACATCATAATGAAATGGATCAGATAAGATTCATAACATGTCACCAGAATAGTACTTTGAAAACTGTCACCAGATAGTACCTTGCCTGAAAGTAGAATGACTACGTGTGTCTATAAGCAATAGTCACATTTTGGGGAAAAACTTAAGTAATCAGCAATATTCTTGGTGAGCCGGGGATATAGCTTAACAGCAGAGCTTCTGCCTGG
>NW_004955488.1:3612996-3622188 GCF_000276665.1 Chinchilla lanigera | reverse complement strand
AATAATAATAATAATAATAATTCTAAGCTTGTCTATCAGTGAAAGAAGAAAGAAAGTAGTTCTTCATTTTTAATCATCTATTTTTTTCTTTTTAAAACATGAAAAAGATGATGAGTAGATGAAGGGGGAGTGAAAAGGATAAGGGAGAAGATGTAGCTTGGAACCTGGAAATCTAAGATGAAGCAAAAGCACTGAGTCAGGTACCACTGCATATATTCTGTGTGACTGACTCCTTTTTACATGAATTTAAAAAGAACAAAGCCAATAGCTAATAGTAGAAGAGAGAATACCTTTTAATACTTGGGGATAGTAAGTGAAGGTATACTGTAGGGCTAAGTGATAGTCTAGTTCTTGTTATAGATGCTGATTCCACCTTTACATGTATCCATTTTTCGAGAATTCACTTGGCTGAATGCTCATGATTCATGCAATATTCCATATGCAAGTTGTTCTTCAATACAAACTTTATTAATTTGAAAATCATGATTACGTAAGTATAGAAAGGGTGACAAGAACATGAGTAGACAAAGTTGGAGACAAGATCAAGGCAATGAGACTGGCATCAGGTTCACTCGCTGGGAAGAATAGAAATAAACAACTTAGCTCCTACATCTGCTCTCCTGGTGTGACTTGAACTGGAAGGGTCTGGGAGGTGGGGGAGTTTGTTATTTATATGTACTTTCTGTTTCAGAGCACTGGAATGAGATTCCAGATTTTAACTTGTCTTCTGTCTTCAGTTCTCCTACTTCAGCCATTTATTAATCCTAGCTGGAAAATGGATGGAAAGGGAGCCTGACTAATGAGTTCATGGTTATCAAGAGCAGAGAATAAATCAGAATGAAAAAAATAAAACACAATATTAAATGAACATTTAATACCTATCAAAACAATCCATGAGTACGGTCTCAGTGTACCTACTTATTAAGAATGACAGCATGCGCCTGGGCTGGCTGGCTTAAATGACGTGCTTGATGCTGTGACTGGACTGAGCCAACTGAGTTTTAAAAGGCTGCTAAGAGGCAACAACGCTGTTGGAGTGGTGGGGAAATCAGAGCAATCTCACAGCTTTAGGTTGTGTTATGATGGGCAGTTTTGATTCTGTACTCTCGAGTTATGTGCAGTTGGTTTCTGTGTTTTCTCTTTGATTACAGCTACGCTCCTCTTTAGCTACCTTTGTTCAGAAATGTCTCCCTAAATTAAGATGCCACTGCTGAACTGCCAACAGCTGGAAATGTGTATGTAATTGTTTTTCCAGGAGAGAAAATATGTTGCACCCATCCCACTGGGACCATTGGCTTGCTTGCCTGAGATGGTTGACCGCACTTAATGCGTGATTTGTGTTGGTAGAACATCTTTGTTGTTGTTGATGTTGATTTTTTTTAAGCAAAGCTAATTGTTTCATACAACTAGATCTATAACCTTCTGCTATTAATAATTTTCTAAACAACTGAGAATCAACCTATCCCCCTTTACTTAAATGGTTACAGTTCAGTGTGAATTCTCACTTATTATGTAAGTATTTAATCATGATGACTTCTAAGTGATAAACTGTCTAGGTTTCCTATGCCTTAATTTATAAAGCAAGTGATAATTTTATTTATCCTAAATATACATGTACTATTTCTACTCTGTTTACCCTTCTAGTTCCTTTTTTGTTCTGCACATAGGTATATGCATATTTCCTTTGTGGCTTCGTTCCTCTAAAATCAAATATAAACTACTATATGTTTAAATATTTATCTTTATAAAGGAAAATTTGAGATGATATTTCCTTTATCACAATATGTGTATATGTGATTTGCTTGTACATTATATTGTTCGCATATACATTATATTGTACATTATATTGTACATTATATTGTTCGCATTATATTGTTCGCATTATATGGTTCGCATGGACCATTAACAATCATAGAAACCACTTGAATATCAATAAATTAATTGCAGTTCTCTTTGATAAAGAACTCATTTTAATGTTCCATGGACAAAGGTAAAACTATAGTTATAACTCAGCATTTCACTGGCAAAATTACACATGATTACAGAATTTTCCAAAGATAAAACATCCAAGCTTGCCAAGCATACTTAACTGCTACTCATGAAAAAACGCAATTTTACCAAATATCTCAGTATTTAAATCAATAGTAAATTTATCAAACTTCTAGATTACAATATGCTTGAAATTCTCCCCTAAGAAACAATTTAATCAAAAAAATGCTTTAATACTCCTTTATCCAACGAGTAAGGTGCTATAAAATATCCTTAATGATCTTCAGATTTTATCTACTCAAACATCTAAGTCAGGTCACCAATAGTAAATAAGTTTGGCAGTGTTCAACTCAAGTGGTGTAACACCTTGTACTACTTGGTTTCAGAGGATCAGATTCATATAAACCATTGTTTTTATGCTTAGATTGTATATATTTGCCTCATAGGAATTAAATAATACTTAAATTATAAAAGGTAGTTTAAAATACTAATAGTAACAGGTTCTTTAAACACTTACAGCATGATTATTCCCATGGGAATGTATTTGAGGGAGTCTAAGTAATTGAAGATTATGACATACATATAAACACTCAAAGATTTCTTTCCATTAGCTTACAAATGAACACAGTTGTGGTTTTGTTTCTACTGCTAATCACCATGTATGACATGTTGTTGGTTCTTCATATATGTGTACTTTATGAATATGTACATATAATCTATGCATTGACAAACAGAAAAAGGACTGATTAAAGGTCAAACGACTAAAATGATACTCACAAGTAATGTAAACGCCCCTTTAAAGGTAATAACATTTTCCACAAATGTGATTTCAGCTAAAGAAAGCAAACACAGCTAGCACAATTGACTCAGAAATTTATAGCTTAGGAAGTTAATTTATAGATTAGGACCATCACAAACATAGCAGATCATATGTATAAGGTATTCATGAGGTAATAATTCAGGTTGACAGGTAATTTGCTGGAAGCATTTTTAATGTACATTATTCTCCACTTTAGAAATTAAATAATAAAATAAATAAAATGCCATTTTCTCCTTCAGTTCTGTCTAAGGCAATACTACCCTGATAACCTCACCCCAAAGAGATGATGAATTGTTTAACAGAACCATGATATAAATAGCTAAAATCTCTAATGTGCTCAGTTTCTAAATTTTCTGGATCTGTTCCCTGCTCCCAGATGAGTTTACCTGGTTTGAGTGCAGTACCAGTGGAAATTAATTTTCTTTCTCTCTTGAAACTTAGTACTGCATTAGATCCCTTGACATAGATAGATATCACGATTTTAAAATGTCAACCGCCAAATGCATTATAGGGACAGTTTGACCTATTTAACTGTGTTGAAGTAATTTTTCTTTCTCAGTATATTAGTTTTTTAGTCTTGAAATTGTAGTTCATAGGTTAAAATAATGGAGAAGTTTAAAGACTTCCTAAATATGTATTTCTTTCTTTTGCCTTGAAAAAGGGTCATTTCTTTCCAGAATATAGAAAATAAATAGGAGTGTTATATTGTTTGCAAAGAATTGTATACTCTCAAGATTTGCTGATTTAACTTACAACACAGAAAACTTAGTAGTAAAACTCCTAAATGATTTTACCATAACTAGAATGTATGGCTTATTAACTATAAGCACATATGGGATCTCTTTAAAAATTTCTTTTTAAATTAATTTCTTGGTATAATTTAGATATACATAATGATCATAGTCATTATAGAGAATTTTTACCTGTATATGATATATCTTACTTCCTCTTTCACATCCAATCTCCTCTGCTCCCTTCAACTCCTCTTCCCCTCCTTATTTACAAGGCTTAGTTTCCATTTTATCCCTCTTTCACTGCTTCTTCTTTTCCCTTTCTTCTTTTTTCCCTTCCCCCTCCCTAGTTCCTCTTTCCTTTTGAACAATTTCTTCCTGTTTCTCAATATGTACAGTATATTCTTCCTGTTTCTCTTATGTACTCTTTCAGTTTCTCACACCAGAGAGACAATGTGATATTGACACACTTGTGTCCCATTTATTTTATTTAATAATATGATCTCAAGGTGCATCTATTTACCTAGCATGGTCTCAGGTTTATCCTTCTTCATAGCTGAATAGTACTTTATGTATGAAAACCACAAACTCTTGTTTGTTTGTTTGTTTTTTTCTGGTATTGGGAATCAAACTCATGACCTTGCACTTGCCAGGCAGGCGCTGTGCCACTGAGCTAAATCCCCAGCCCCTAAGCCACAAACTTTTACC
This sequence comes from Chinchilla lanigera, assembly GCF_000276665.1. Classification (NCBI taxonomy): domain Eukaryota; kingdom Metazoa; phylum Chordata; class Mammalia; order Rodentia; family Chinchillidae; genus Chinchilla; species Chinchilla lanigera. The sequence continues at coordinate 3,617,940 of NW_004955488.1, read as the reverse complement.
TATTCCTTGATTGATGGGCATTTGTATTATTTCCAAGATTTAACTATTACAAACTGTACTATTATAAACATTGGTGTGCACATACAACTGTGGTAAGATGCTTTTAATTCTTTTGTGGTTACATAGACCCTTTCATTCTCATCCAAGTAATATATACTAGCAATTATGAAATTATTTCTAATAGCTGGACAGTGCTAAAATAATTAATGATACATTATTATTTCTTATGTAAACTACAATTCTCTTAGGCACCAGAATTTTACTATTTTCCTTTCAATATTAGCTATAAGAGGACTGTAACAAGCAGGAAGCACAAAATTTGATAACAGCACCTGGGAGACAGGCCACACGCAGCCAGGACTACCAAGTGATCGTTCCTGTTACTATGATACACCTATCTCCCCAGGATGGTTGTTTAAAACCAGGCAGACCTTTTCTTGACAGGGTTTCCATGGGTGGGGTTGAAATCTGTGTATGCAAATCCACAGTTCCTGACAATAGAATTTTCATGTTAAAATGTTTTCCCAAGAAAAGATAACTGTAATATTTTCCAGTGACAGTATTTGATTTCTAAGTGAAAATAAGTATACATTAAAAATACAAAGAAAAGATAACTGTAATATTTTCCAGTTACAGTATTTGATTTCTAAGTGAAAATAAGTATACATTAAAAATACAAAGAAAAGCAAAGAACATATAGTGCTGTCCAACGTGTAAAACAACAATAACCTTACAGTCATAGCAGGCAAACACAGGCCTTTGAAGGAAGTGAGTTGGAACCTCATTCTAGGCAAAGGCTAAAGCATCACATTTGAAGGTGAACTGCAGTAAAATCAAAGCGGGGGATAAATTCCTCTTTCAGTAGTATGTAAATTAGAAAACATTCTCTTTTAAAACCACTAGAAGTGATGGGAAAAGCCCTTATTTTGGAAATTTTAAGTAGCTGAGCTCATAAAAATATGTACGAAATAGTCACCAAACTAAAACAAAGATGGAGTTGAAAACCAGAGTGTTGACCTCAGGAGCTCTTACGGTGGCTTTTCTGGTAGGGCTTTGCCACCTGGGGACTCAAGTTCAAGCCCCACCCTCTGCATATCAGAGGCCTGGAGGTGACTCTGCTGCCCAATCCAGAACTTCTTAAAAGCTACATTGACTATCAGTCCTTTATATGATCTAGGGAAATAAAACTCACTGGCAGAGTAAGAAATCAGTGCTTTTTGTCTTTTATTCTTAGCTATGAGATGATTTTAAAACGGAAATGTACCACACCTGATTTTGTGTTATAAATTTAACTACACCTTCATGACCCAAGATCTAGAACAGGACACTACCAATGATAGCAAGATTGTGCTGTGTATGAAAGAAACAAGTGCAGAACCTTTGTGGTGGAAAAGTTCAATCTAAACTGAAAATATTTCACAGCGTATTCCTTAAATGAATTTTGGACTCTAAAGTTTTGAACATGAAAGATAAGATCATTTGAATCAAAGAATTTCGTGTAACATTTTTGAATAGATATCATCCATCCATCATCTATCTCTGTCATCTATCTATCTCTATCATCTATCTATCTATCCATCTATCTATCATAATTTGTCAGAAGACACAAAAATTGTCTTAAATACCATCAAGGAGAAATTCTAAAAATTGAAATTTTAATTGGTAAAAATTTCTAAAATGGTATTCTATATGAAAAAACACAAATAAATTAAAGGAACTAAAAATATCAAAAATGAATCAAGAAAACAGAGTAGGAGATCTGGCATGTGCTCATAGGAGTTACAGAAAGGGACAGTGGAAGGAATATGGGGAAACAATATTTGAAATTTTCTAAAATGCTAAGAATACATTAATTCTCATGTCTGAAAATCACAAGTATTAAACAAAATGAAGTTAAATGGAAGACAGTGAGGAAATCAATATATAGGGCTGTGACTGTAAAACTAAACTCATCGAAAATCAAAGTGAAGATTTTTAAAAAGCAAGAGAAATCACCTTGAAAGAAATAACATAGTGACACCACCACCACCAACAGAATTTAGATCTCTCCCTATTTTTTTCTTCCTGGGAATTGAACTCAGGACCTTGTGCTTACCAGACAGGGGCTTGTGCCACTCAGCTATATCCCCCATTTGAAATTAGACTCTTATAATACTATTCATAGGGTGCTGAAATAAAATAATTGTCAGCACTGAACGCTACTCCCTGTTACACTATCATACAAAAATAATGAAAAAATAATGATTTTTTGGGAGGACATTGAAAAAATACTCTAAACCTACAAAGAATGTACTAATGAAATACAGTTACAGTGCATTATTTCATTGAAGGTGATCTCCCTTGCTTTCTTAAAGATCTCCACTTTATAAATGCTTACATTTTTTAAAAAGGCAATAAAATATGAATGAATTAAAGAGATAAAGAAGGAGCTAGAGTGTAAGCAGAGAAAAGTCAAAGAAAGGAAATAAACTAGAAAAGTTAAGCAATAAAAATGAAGCTATAGCTGTATTTGAAAGAAGAATTCTGTTTATTATATATTTTAGTAAGAACTAGAAAGAAAGAGTTCAAAAGTTCAAACATAAAGAAATGATAAATGCTGAAGTGATGAAAATTTATAGTGTAAAACTCATAGATAAGAGTAACTAGACAGACAAACCCAGATTGTTCCGATATTGTAAAAATCATAGAAACCATTCAGATTTTCAGTGTGAGGACTAACCACAAAACAATATAATAAAGACTATATTTTTATAGTTTATATAGTTAAATGATACTCACTGCAGAAAGATTTAAATTGAAATATCAAAAACTGAAAACATAGAGCAAATTGGAAGACAAATATTTTCTCAGTATTATATTTTGTTTTTGTTCTTATTTTTATGTCATGTTAGGTTGCTATGATTTCAAAGTAGCTTGCTATGATCATAAGATATTTTTGAAGACTCACAGTAACCAAAAGGCAAATATATATATATGTATATATATATATACACACATATACATATATGTGTATATACATATACACACACATATATATGTGTATATATATATATATATATATATATATATTTGAAAGAGTATTCACCATGATCAAGTGAGCTTAATCCTGGAGAAGCAAGGATATTTCAGCAAATGCCAGTAAGTAAACATGACACAGGCCATCAACTGGATGAAGGAAAAAGCCCATGTGTGTATCTCAATTAATGCACAAACAGCATTAGATAAAATTCAACATCATTTCATTATGAAAATCGTGAATAGAGCAGCTATAGAGTAAACATTCTTCAATGTAATAAAGACCATATATGGGATATGATTGAAAACTACAGTTGATGTTTAAATTAAAAATTAACTATAATAAAAGACACATTGCTATTAATATACACAAATATAAACATGTCCATCCCATTGCATCATTTTTACCACTTTACTAAAGAATTCTGGCACCCTTTTTTTGTGAGCATTGTTGTGGCTGCCATGCTGTCTTAAATCCTTTATTAATCATTTTGACTTTGGACAGAGTCACATGGTACCAGATGTTTTTATGAATCTCTCTTTCTCTTAGGTGACACGCAACAACAGTATTCATTATGTTCAGGATCACACCTTGTAAAGACAGTCATGAAAATAGGACTTCCACAAGTGACCAGATAGTAGAAAAATAACAGGATAAGAAAGTTCATAGAAAATGGTAGCATTTTGAGTGGGATTAATTGCAATGTGTCATATACTATATTAAAGTTTTAAATTTAAGTATTCTCTGTGTTTTTGATTACACCTCACATAAGAAGAGAATAGCTAACATCAAGCGGAGTTGGGAAAAACTGAAAGCTTTCTAAGACCTAGAAGGAATCTCACTTCATAACTTTTACCAAAAAACAACATACTAGCAGTACTAGCCAGAGCAATAAAGCAAGAATAAGAAGTAGAAGGCATCTAGATTGGAGAACAGACTTCAAGTTGCTGCTGTCTGTAGATGACGTATCCCAATATATAGAAAATCCCAAAGACTCCATCAAAAAACTATTAGAATGAATGAAAGAATTGAGAAAAATTACAGTGTACAAAATCAACATCACTCTTATACATCTGTAGTAATTAAGGAAAAAATGGATTTGTAATAACTACAAAGATATTAAGTAACTAGGAATAAATTTAACCAAAGAATGTAAACATTTCTGGAACTAAATGTGTAAAACATCAATGAAAGAAACTGCAGTAAACACATACACAGAAAATGGGAAGACAAACTCTGTTCAAGGATTGGAAAAATCATTATTGTTAAAATATGCATATTATCCAAAGTGATCTACAGATTCATTTCAGTGCTGTTGATTTCACTTTTTCAATTATTTTTTGAGAATTTTGGAAACTATATTCATCAAGGAAATTATCCTATAACTTTGTTTCATTATTTCCTGTCTTGATTATTTTTTTTTCATTGCTGAGACAAAATCCCCAGTATCAGAGTTAAATGAGGAAAGGTTTATTTGGCTCACATTTTGTAGACGTTTCAGTCCATAGTTGGCTGACTCCAAGGCAGCATGGCATGGCAGAGGGGAAGTGCAGGAGGAGAAAGATTTCATGGCAGGCAGGAGGAGAAAAACATTAAGCTACAAGCAACAACTGATGACCCCCTTTCTGTCCTTACATCTTGTCTAGGCTACCTGCCCTTAGGGTGGGTAGTATCACATCCAGAGTGAAGCACACTTAATCCTACACAGAATTATGCCAAATCAGTGGACTAATTTAGTAATCATACAGCCTTGATCCTAACATCACACCCTCCGGATCCAGTCACCTCTGAAAAGCCTCAGCTGTGATAACATGAGACTTTGGGGGTACATTCAGACACAAGCCATAACTCACTCTTTCTTTTTCTTTCTTTCTTTCTTTCTTTCTTTCTTTCTTTCTTTCTTTCTTTCTTTCTTTCTTTCTTTCTTT
>NW_004955488.1:3564973-3612896 GCF_000276665.1 Chinchilla lanigera | reverse complement strand
TTTCTTTCTTTCTTTCTTTCTTTCTTTCTTTCTTTCTTTCTTTCTTTCTTTCTTTCTTTCTTCCTAAACTCTTTCTTTCTCTCTTTCTCTCTTTCTTCCTTCCTTCTTTCCTTCTTTCTTGCCTTCCTTCCTCTTCCTTTTCTTCTTTTATTTTTCTCCTCTTGTCTCCTTTCCTCCCTTCCCTCCCCTCCTTTCCCTTCATTTTTTCTTTTTTGTGCTCTTTACTAGTTTTGTTATTAGAGTAATGGTGGCCTTATAGAATGTGTCTGAATGACTTCTTTTCTCTTTTTGTGGTAATAATTTAGGAATAATTGATATTATATACTCTCAAATTCTTTGGTAGAATTTAGATTTAAACCTACATCTTCATTGCTTTTCTTTGATGGAAAATTTTTTTATACTAATTGATTCTGAAAACTGCCAATGATATCATTCACAGAACTAAAAGAAATTAAATTTATGTTAAACCATCAAAACTCTAAATAGCCAAACACATTTTAAGCAAAAATAGCAAGGCAATAGACATTATGCTATTCTACTCAAAGAATGAATACTGCATACTGTGGTAGGCTACATTGCATTTTATTGATATAAAGACACACATAGACCAGTGGAACAGAATAGACAGCCCTGAAGCCGATCAATTCATGTTTAGCCAGTGGTTTTCAACAAATGCATTTACATACAGAAGAATGAAACTACATCCTTGTCTCTTACAAAATACAAAAATCAAACGAAAGACCTGAAACTAGAACAATACTGAAAGAAAACATAGGGAAATTGTCTCAGGACATTGGGAGGGCAGTTTGAAGAACTGAGACAGACCTCAAATATATAGGAGAATAGTGCAAAAATATATCATGAGGTTATATCAAACTGAAAATGTTCTTCACATCAAAGTGCAAAGCAAGAAATTAACAGAGTGAAGTAACAATTTAAAGTGTGGCAGAAGATATCTGCAAAATGGTTGTTTTGTTTTTGTCTTTTTTGAGACAGGTTCTCATTATGCAATTCAGGTTGGTCTTGAACTCACTTTGTAGCCCAAGTTCACCTCAAACTCATAATGATCTTCCTGCCTCAGCCTCCCGAGTGTTGGGATTACAGGCATGTGCCACCATGCCCGGCTGTATATCTGCAAAATGCATATGTGAGAAAGGAGCAATACTAAGAATACATAATCAAATTAAAAATGAGCAGTAGATCTGAATAGACATTTTTCACAGAACATATATGAATGACCTATAGGTACAAGAAATATGTTCAATATTCCTAAGCATCAGAAAAGTTTAAATTAAAATAATTAAAATCATTTCAATATAACAAGAATGTCTATATCAAAATTGTTAAAAAATAATATATGCCAGATGGGACAGTAAATGTGTAGAAATTAGCCTTTACATACTCGGGAGTAGTAAAAATTAGTATAACCATTACAGAAAAAGTCTGGAGATTGTCCTCCAAATAAATAATGGACATATCCCATGACTTGGAAGGAATTTAAATCTTTTATGTTGAAAATATATCTGAACTCTTGTGCTTACTGCAAAAGTATTCCTTATAGCCAAGAAATGGAAACAATGTAAATAAATACACATTGATGAATAGATAAAAAGTATGGCATATACCCTATGGAATGCTATTCAGCCATAAAGAAAAATGACATCTTACTATTTGCAATAACATAGATGGAACTGCATCTCATTATATAAGCAAAATAAGCTAGACACTGAGAGGGAAGTATTACATGATCTTACTTATTAGGGTAACCTAAACATTGATCTCATTACAATTGAGAGTATAATCGTGAACATAGGAGTCTGGGCAGTGTAAAGTGAAGGGAGGTGAATGTGGATAGGTTCATCAATGGAATGGAAATCACAGTTAGATAGGAATAAGACGTTTTGCTGTCTTATCGTACAATGGTATGCCTTTACACAATGTACTTTATATTTCAAAAGAGCTAGCAGAAAACTTTTGAGTGTTTTCACCATAAAGAAATAAGTATTTCATGAAATAGATACATTTCATTTGACTCCAGTGTTTCACACTGCACATATGCAAGACAATATCCCATTGAGGTATTTTCATATGCATAATTTTTATATTTTATTCAGTTTAAGGTAATGTAATAAAAAGGTTGCACATATTTTGAACTAAATATTTGAGAACATGTCTCATTATCTTTTCAAATGTTACATCAAAATTATGTTAAGTTTATCCAAAGGGTTTTTTAATTAAAATTCATTCCTGAAAATCACAATAGCAAAACTATTATGAGATTTTAAAAGTATCCTAAGATTACCTTAACAGATACATATATTAAGATTCAATCAGGTTGAAACATAAAATTGGACAAATAGAAATACTTAATTAGAAAATCGAGAAAATAAAACCAAACTCACTAAGATGTAACTTTGAAAATCTTTTATCTTTAATAGCATCAGTTTGTTATCATATACAATAAAGGTATGTTTTAGAAAAAGCAGTTAAATTGAAAATTAGTTTACTTATTGGAAACTACATTCAGTATATGCAATATAAGTGAAGATACAGAAAATTTGAAAGTATAAAAATTTTTAAAATATTAAACTGTCTTATTTTCATCCATATACACAGATATGATCATACAGCATGCCCATTCTTTCCCTACAAACGTTGAAAACTTGTAAAAGTTAAGCATGAAGTACTTCAGAAAGTTTTCAAGTTCTTAAAATATATTAGCACATGGGCTTCTATCTGCATCTCTTATTAAAACAAATTTCAAAATCTAATAAAATGGACAAACTCAAAGATTTGATGGATGAGAAAGAAATACACAAATTGGTCAAGACATACAGAATTCTACTGCACCCCTGAGACTTACTGTGGTAACTGAGAACCTTATTCTGGTATCTAATAATCCAAGCCACATCATCAAATTGATATTAGAGAATTAAATCCCAGGCCAGCACCCCATAACCCATCGGTGACATACAAAAAACAGCTACCGTTGAGTGTCCCAAAAGTCACAACAGACCCTTTCACTCTTGTCTTTCTTAGTGCCCTGGTGAAAAGAGTATTGTCTGAACACTCTCTCAGGATATGAATGGGGTGGATTAGTTAAGAATACACAGACCCTTTCTCTATTTCTGTCTCTGTTGGTTTTCAGCCAACTTCTTGCACTCACTACATATCAGAAAAACTTAAACATATCAGTCATATATGTATAAGTCAGCTTGACTACAGGTTTCAGGTTGGCAAGTTCGCAGACTTTTAAAAATATAGATATTTTTATTACTATATGTTTGCAGTACAAAATGCATATATTTCCCACTTGGTTGAGGCATTCCCCAGATTTTTAATCACCATCCTTACAAACATTCACAAAGTAGAGGGTTCCAGAACTGCTTCAGTGTCATCAAGAACAATGGCATAAGTGTGTTTGAGGAAAGGTGAAATATTTCAAGTAGGATTAATGGCGATATGTGTTTTGCTATAATGAATTTTTGAAAATTTATATTGTCTCCACATCTTGTGATTACATCTTGTATCAGCTACCCTCATGAAAACTTTTATTATTTTGTAATGAAGAAGAAAGCTCGTACTGGCTGGGAAATGGAGAAAAGAGCTGTATTCATCTCTCGTGAAAGGAGCATTTGATTAAAGAGTTGCCAATCTGTGTACCAAATCCATCAGCAACTCAGAGTTGCCATCATTTTTTTCCAGTGCTTTTGATTTATCAAGAGACTATGCAGCGTGAATATGTATTTGACACCACAGCCATGTATCTCTTGTCAGCCAGGCAAGGATCACTTCACGTTAGTTACAGAAGATGGAGAACCAGTTGCTATCAAGGCTAGTTGTTCATTCCTACTTTTATTTGCATATAGACAGCTTCCCTCTCCTCTCCTCTCTAGGGTCATGAGATCAATTGAGACATGATTGTTCTTGTCCCCATAATGACTAAGTGCTAAACATAGCAGGGTCTCCTTACATTCTTTCAGTTTGTGCACCTACACACGCCATTTCTGAGGTCACTGGAGGAGGAGTAGTGGGACTATGGAAAGAGGACAGAGCAGTACTAGAGTGTCCTGACAAAGTGTTACTTGTGGAGGAGAGTTGTATTTCTGCTGGAGGCGCAGGCAACCAATCCAAACCAGGAAGAAGGGAGTGGGTAGGTAGTGGTTGATACATTGTGTCCACTTGAAAAGTTTAGAAGTGTAACGAAGTGCCTCAGAAGGGCGCCAGGGTCCTCACTTTGTAAATATCCTCCTCTGGTGCAAGGGAGACGTTGTGGGGGTAAAGGGCCCCCTCCCCTTGGGCAAGGAACCTGCATACAATAAAAGGGAAATGAGGAAGGACTGATTGTTGGTTCTTTGGAGAAGCTCCAGTCTTCACTTTCAGCTTGGTTTTCCTCTCCTGGTTTGCAGTGCAAACTATTCAGCTTCCACCTGGGACTCTTCCGCTTCTGCCTGAGACTCTTCCGCTTCCGGTGTAGATTCTTCAGCGTTCTGTTGCAGACTCATCAGCCTCCTGATATAGACTTGCACGGAACACTGAAGTGAGCTCCAGAACTTGAACTGGACCTTTCAGACTCCAGCTCCAACCTCCAGCCTCGAGACACACTCTGCACCCTTCCTTGTCCAACTCTGTGGCTGACCATAGTAAGCCAATAATGTAATTTCTTACACATTTGTACATCTTGTGTTACGTCTGTTTCTCTAGTTAACCCTGACTGATACAGGGTATAAACTCCAAGAACTCACATATCCTCTTGCCTCTGTCTTTCCCCTCGTGTTCCCATTGCCCAACCCAAGAAGTCAAAGGGTAAGAGATTCTTTTGATATATATCACAGCTACTGTTCAGAGAGTGACTCTGGGTTCACAAAAAGAAAATGTCTTTCATATGGTAAGATTATAAATATGCAAATCACCTATGTTGGATTCAGAAGTCTCAAGTCACATTCTTCAATATTTCCATCAAGGGGGCTGGGGGTTTAGCCAGCGGCACAGCGCCTGCCTGGCAAACACAAGGTCATGAGCTGGATTCCCGGTACCAGAAAAAAAAAAAAAAAAAAGCAAAAAACAAACAAAAATATTTCCATTGAGTCTTTCATAATATGGCAATTTGCATGTTCTATCAGTTAGTCCATATATGATATATCAAAATTTGATTCAAAGCATAAAATCTTTTAGAGTAATATGAACTAAGTCTTCAGGCAGTACTACTGCCTATGAATGCAGTGAGATATGTTAGCCTTCCATTTAAATAAGACTCATGCTCAATTCTTAGGATTTCCAAGTAGAAATGTAACTTTTCACTTCTCACACTTAGCATTTCATGTATTTGGGTCTTAATTTAACCAACAACAGAATTTTTGTACTAGAATTCATCTTTATGGGCTGGGGATATAGCTCAGTGGCAAAGTGCCTGCTTAGCAAGTGCGAGGTCATGATTTCTATTCCTGCTTCAAAAAAAAGATAAAATTCATCTTTATGAAGTTTAGTGCTAATTGACTGAAATCTAAAAACGATGAAGAGTTAGCATAAAATGTGAAATTTTAAAACAAAAGGGTTCAACAGATATATTAACTGACTTTTGTGTGTGTAGGGGGGTGCTCATTTAAACACAAGGCTGTATATATGCTTGGAAAGTGCTTCTACCATTGAGCTCTACCTCAACCCTGTCTGTTGTTCTTATATCTGTAAGTTCCAGCCCAGAAGTGAGAGATATCACCTAATATCAAATAAGTAGACATATTTGTTCAAGGCTTAAGTATTTCCAATAATTTATGATTTAAATAAATCTCCCAAGTCTTCATGAAGACAACTATATACTTTTATAGAATATGAATTATGTGGCATAGGTCAAATATCTTTATATGCATTGCTTTAATCCTAAAAAAAAACCCTGTATAAGTGTGTATTTAAATAGCATTTTTGTATCTTTTAGATAATTAAAGCTGAAGATTCTGCCTTCAGTATTGACTATTACAATACAAATGAAATATATATGGTCACTTTTCTAGTTTAACACCGATCTATCGAAAATGTTTATCTCCTTTGGCTAATTTATGCATGCATGCATTTGTGCACACTTGTGAGCTGTGGTGAGAACACTTTAAATGTAAATTTTCACAAGTTTAAAATTAATCTCATTTGTCCTTCTCTATAACTGAGTATTACTCCTTTGTATAAAATACCACAATTTTTTTAGCCATTCCCAGTTTGATGGGTTGTTTCCAAGGTATAGCTATGACAAATTGTGCTGCTATAAACATGGGTGCATGTATATCACTGTGTTGGTTTGGGGCTTATTTTGCAAGGGGAACAACATAATACAGGACACATACTTTATATGATTATTTATAAGTCACCCAAAGAACAGTATACAAAAGAGTGCAGGGAATCTGTCCACCCACTAAGACCAAGGAATCCAGCTGAGGGCCTGGATACCACAACAATGTCCTACATGAGTTGAGCTGAATACCCAGAGCTCATAACAATGCCTCCCATGAACCCAACTGGAGGCCCAGAGCCCATGACAACATCTCATGCAGGCCTGTTTCACAGAACTGCTGGGAAGGCCCAAAGGTCAGTAGTGGAATCTACAAAGTCTGTGCCAGCAGGAAGAAGGACCAATCAATCCACTACAATCACGGTGGTATGATGTTCTCAGTTCTTCTGGAAAAATACCCACAAGAGAAATAGTTGGGTTGAATGGGGACTCTAATCTTACATTTTGAGGAGATCCACAATTTGGGGAGATCCACAGTGATTTCCACAGGGGTTGCACCAGTCTAGACTCCCACCAACAGTGAAAAAGTGTTCCTTTTTCCCAACAGCCCTGCCAACATTTGTTAATGGTTGATTTCTTGATGATAGGCATTCTGTCTGGGGTGAGGTGGAATCTCAGGGTTGTTTTAATTTGCATTTCTTGAATGACCAATGATGCTGAACATTTTTTCATACATTTATTTTCCATTTATATTTCTTCATTTGAGAAGTGTGTATTCATCTCAGATAGGTAAATGATTGCAACTAGAGAGAATACTTATAAATGGAATAAATAAGACTCACATGTGGGGGCTGGGGATTTAGCTCAGTGGCAAAAGCGCCTGCTTGGCAAGCGCAAGGTCGTGAGTTTGGTTCCCGGTACCGGAGAAAAACAAACAAACAAAAAAACAACAACAACAACAACAACAAAAGACTCACATGTGTAAACACCATATTGTCTCCCTAGTGTAAGAAACTAAAAGAGTAAACAAAATCCAAAACTGATAAAAAGAGCAAAGAAGTTCACGACATGTTGGCTAAGGAGATGATTGAACAGAAGAGATAACAATTATGAACATATATGTGTTAAACGAAGGCAAACCCAACTTCATAACACAAGAACTACTGGACATAAAAGATAAGAAAACAAACAGTTATGGCAGAGGACCTTAGTACTGCAATATCACTATTCGATCAATTAGACAAAATATCAGCAAAGAAATATCAGAGTTCTATAATACCTTCTAAAAAATGGACTCAATATAGCTACAGAGTGTTCTATCCAACAACAGATACAGATTCTTTTCAGCAGCATATTAAACTTTCTACAAAATATACCACATACTAGCCGTTAAAACAAGGTTGTGTAAATGTGAAAGACTGAAATTATATTATGCGTATTATCAGATCATAGTGTAATAATGCTAGAGTTAGCAACAAATGTAAACACAGAAGTTATGAAAATGAATGTAAAGTGAACAATACACTCTCAACTGAACAGTGGGCTATAGATGAAATCAAGGAAGAAGTGACAGTTTTGAGAACTAAATGGCAATGCCAGTACAACATGACAGAACTTGAGGGACATAATGAAAGTGGTCCTAAGGGGAAAGTTTATAGCTGTGAATGTCTGCATTAGAAAAACAAAATGAGCTCAAATAAAGAACCTAATGATTCACTACAAAGTTTTAGAAAAGTAGGAACAATCCAAGACCAAAGCTGGTAAAAGGAATGAATTTAAAGATCAAGACAGAAATCAGTGAAATTGAGGCTAAAAAAATAAAAGTCAATGTATCTAAGCTTTGGTTCTTCTAAAGAATAGACGAAATGGGTAAATCTGTGGTCAATCTAACCAAAAAAGAAGAGACAACACCAATGCAATTACAAATGAAAACAGTGAAATCACGAGAGATACTTCCAAAATTAAAAGGGTTATTAACAACTGCTTCACAAACATGTATGCTAATAAAATAAAGAATTTAAAAGTAGATAGATATTTATGAATTACCAAAACTGAACTGAGAAGATTTAAAAACCTGGAATAATCCTATGATAGGCAATGAAATTGAAGTGTAAAAAAAACTATCAACAAAATTCCTATATCCATATGGACTTATTACTCAGTTCTACAAAACCATCAGGGAAGAACTAACACTAGTACTTCTCAACTAACACTAGTACTTTAGTGAAACTGAAGAGGAAGGAGCAACCCCAGTGTCATTCTTCGAAGCTAACATTACCCTGATTCCAAAACCAGGCAAAGATCTAACCAAAAAAGAAAATTATAGATCAATGTCTTTAATGCATATAGATGCAAAAATCCTCAAGAAGATACTAGCAAAGAGAATGCATCAAATCATCAAAACTACAAGACACCATGCCCAAGTAGGCTTCATCTTTAGGGATGCAAGGATGGTTTAACATACACAAATCAATAAATGGAATATATCACCTAAAATGATGCAAAAAATCATATGATCATCTCAACAGATGCAGAAGATGCCTCTACAAAATCCAACACCTTTTCATGATAAAAAACAGTGAAGAGAGTAGATCTAGAAGGCCCTTTTCTCATTCAGATAAGAGCTCTTCATGACAAACTGCCAATATGATAATAAATGCAGAAAAACTGAAAGCTTTCCCTCTAAAATCAGGAATTAGACAAGCACATTCACTATCACCATTCTTGCTCAACATGATACTTAAATATTAACAGGACTCATTAGGCAAGATAAATAAGTAAAAGTGATATATAGGAAAGGAAAAGGTAAATTATCATTGTTTGTAGATGACATTATTCATTTTATACAAGGCCCCAAAAATCTTGGATTTAATAACCTAATTTGGTAATGTAGCAGGATGCAAAATCAATACACAAAAGTCAATAATGTTCTTGTACACTTATAACTAACTCACTGAGAAAAAAATTAGAAAAAAAAATATCATCCACAGTAGCACCAAGAGAAATGAAATAATTAAGAATTAATCTGACAAAGGAAGTGAAAGACCTCTGAAATGTAAACTACAGTAGTCTGCAAAAAGACATCGAAGAGGACATTAGAAAATTAAAAGCTATCAGCTATTCCTGGGTAGGCAGAACCAATATAGTCAAACTAGCTATACTTCCAATATTGATTTACAGATTCAATGCAGCCCCAATTAAATACTACAGAATTCTTCACAGAACTGGAGCAAACTGTACTAAAACTGATACTGAACCAAAGAGATGTAGCATAGCAAAACCAATCTTGGGTAACAATAGCAATGTCGGAGGTACCACAGTCCCAGACTTCAAGTTATATTGCAAAGCTACAGTGAAAAAGACAGCACGGAAATGACACAAACATGGACATGAGAATCGATGGATCAGAACAGAGGATGCAGAAACACCCCCAGGCACACTCACCTATCTGAACTATGACAAATGGATTAAAACCTATAATGGAGGAAAGATAGTGTCTTTAATAAGTGTGTTGTGAAAACTGGCTATGCACATTCAGAAGATTGAGTCTGGATCCGTATCTTTCACCATGTACTAAATTACCTGAAAATGGATCAAGGAATTAAATGTTAAAATAAAAACACTTAATGTACTGGAAGATAAGATATGTAAAACTCTTGATATAGTAGGTATAGGCAAGGACTTGATGTAAAGAATACCAGTTTTACAGGAAATAACACTGACAATCAACAAATGAGGTCAAATTAAATTAAATATCTTCTGCACAGAAAAGAAACAACTAACACAGTGAAAAAGGAACCTACAGAATGCAAAAAAGCCGGCTCTTCTTCAGAGGACTAATATCTGTAATATATAAAGAACTGAAAAAATTAAATCCCCCCAAATGAAAGACTAATCAATCAAAAAAAAGCACAAACAAAATGAATAGAAGTAAAATTTGTACCTCTCAGAAGTATAAATACATAAAGAAATGCTCAACATCATTGGTTATCAAATAAATGCAAATTAAAACAACACTGAGAGTCTGTCTCATTCTGGAAAGGATGGCCATCATCAAGAAATCAAACAATAACAAATGCCAGTGGGGCTGTGAGGTAAAAGGAATCCCCCTATATTGTTGGTGGGGATGTAAACTAGTAGAGACTATGGAAATCAGTGTAGTAATTCCTCATACAGTAAAACTCAAAAATCCATTTTTTCCAGCTAATCTCCTTCTAGACATCTTCCCCAAAGAGTTCAAGACTTCACATTATAATAGTACATGCATCCCATATGTATCACAGCATGGTTCTTAATAGCTAAATCTTGGAAATGACCTATATGTCCATTAACAAATGAGTGAACAAATAAAATATGGTATTTATACACCATAGAATACTACACTGCCATAAAGAAAGATAAAACTGAGTTATTTGTAGGACAGTAGATGCCCCTTAAGATCATAATGTTAAGTGCAATAAATTAGGCACACAAGCTTTAATGTTACATGGTTTTTCTTGTATGCGAAACACAAATTATAAATAAAGAGCAAAATAAAAGATAATAGGAAGTAGGGAGGTAGGCTTTTCTCAAATGGGAAGGGGCTCAAGAGATGGAGGGAGGCAGAAGGGGAGTGGAAGGAGATGAAGAGAGAATTGGGATGTGCTTTACAAATGTACGAACTCCCCACAAGGAGTGTGAATATTATGTACTGCACATCTATGAATAACATATTGCACAGGATCTCATTATTATGTACTCTTTTTGTGCTTTTATATATCAGTAAAAAGTGATTTTTAAAAAAAGCCAGAGGAGTGGGAGACATAACTCTTCACCAAGCAAGGAAAGTGCTAGATTAAATTATTCCTGTATGGTCCCTCCACAGTGATGTCAACTTAACAGTGACAAGTGTTCAATGTAGAGAACTCTTTCACATGAGAAGAGGGTGTGCAAAAGCCTTAAAATCAGTTCCTATTTCTCACCTCCCGAAGAGTCTCCTTGCAAAGTGGGGAGGAGGTGCGTGGGAAGAGGTGTCTGATAAATGGATTTCCTGGTTCCAGTGACTCAGAGGGTGAGAAGCCTTGTCCAACCTGGCCAGAGGTTTCACAATCCTCAAACATCTCTTCCCAAACTAAGCAATAATGCACAATTCAGTACCTCTACCTCCCATCGGTCACATTTCCACGGAAGTTTTGTAAGTATCTGGCTTTCCTATGCAACTGGCACCTACATTATATATAGTTACAAATGAGTCATCTCTGTATTTCTTTCTAACATTTAACATAAAATTTTTCCATAACAATTATTCAGTAATATTTGTTTTCTAGGTCATTATGTTCCCAAGGTCATTTGCTTCAGGGAACTGCAGTCTCAGGGGCAGAGGGATATTCTTTCAATGGTAACTTTGTGTTCCTTCAGCAGCTGTTGGGTAAAAACATGCCTAAGAATCTTTTCATGCACTCAGTTATAAAACAAAAATGGATGCAACTCAAGAGCATACTCATAAGTGAAAGAAATCAGACCCACATGTGTAAACATCTTATTGTCTCACTAGTATGAGAAGCTGAAAGAGTAAATAAGATTCAAAATGTGCAATAGATATTGTGAATTGGGAAGAAACTGTTCAAAATAAAAGAGAAACTGGGACAGGGGAAAAGGGAAAGGAGGAAAGGGAAAAGAAAAAAATGTGTCTTACACAAGACAATTAAGATAGTTATACAGCTAGTTTCTCTTAGTTCATTGAAAAGAACGGTTTGTGCTAGTATTATTTGGACACTATTTCTTGCCTATATCTTGTACTCTGAATAACTAATATGAAAATAACAATGTGAAATGCATTAAATATTGTTAATGTCCTACTAGTCTGTTTTGAAATTCTGTTTTATTGTTATTTTTGATTTTTTCTTTCTCTTTAAAATAAAAAAGAAATTAAAACAACAACAAACGGAGGCAAAAATTAATTGCCCAGTTTTTAAACCTAATTTCTAAATAGATAAATTCTCTCTTTCTGTTAAATAGGGATAAATCTCTTGTCCTTCAGTGTTCCAAGAACATTACGAAATGTTCCATGAGCAGCAAGCTTAGCAACGGTATGAACATTAACATGGATCATCTCTGCATATACTTTTAGGATAACATTTTGCAGTACTAGTAATTATTTTATGGCTATGCTAAGATTTACTTATATTTATATTAATCTTGTTTCTCTTACAAGATGCGCTTCGATGACAATGTGTCTCAGCATTCTATTTTTAGTTTTCAGAAATGCATTTCATTGAAAATAACACAGATCAGCTAACACATAGATTTATTTTTCTCACTTAATAGAAAGTCTGGCACTGAGAAGAGAATGGCGTGTAAGTTCAATGTTGGTATCAGGAACCAAGGACTTTTCAGTATTTCTGTGTGCCATTTGGGGTACGGCTTTTCCCCTGCATGTTGCTAGACAGCTTTATTTATTTATACACTCTGGGCAAGAAAGAAATGGGGAAGTGCAAAAGAGGCATGCCTGCCAACCTTCTTGCTTTTTAAGAAGACATCTTGGAAATTCTTCCCGGAGAGCACAGCATTTTTTTGTGCTGACCAGAACTGTGTTATATAGCAATTTCCTCACTAAATGATGGAGAGAGAAAAACACAAACACACTGTGAATACTTTGGTTGATCATATAATCTATTTATAGTACATGTCTTTCATCATTGGTCACTATACTTGTGCAACACACTTTTCCCAGATCTCTGTGGTCCTGGATTCAAATACAGTGCTGCGTATTATTGATTCAAATATTTCTATATCTTTTTATAAGGCTTCTTTAATCATGATGATAATAAACATTGGAGGTCATACTTACTAGTACAGTATTTATTCAGTGCTATAGTAGTACTCTGCATGTTTACTCAGTAATCTTTATTCTGTAGAGTATCCAGGAAGAAAAGGGTCTGAGATTAAACATGTTTATCAGAAGTTAAAATTCTCCCCTTTTGAGATTTTAAGCATACATTAACTTTTTCCTCTTCTTTCTCTTCCTCTTCATCCTGCACATACCATCGTCATCATCAATCTTTCCATCAGGAAAGAACTTGCTTTAACAGAAGACAGTACTAAAGCATAGTATTTTTGAAGTGTGTTCCTAATATTCCAACTGATATACATTAAGGTAATTACATGGTCAAATGATTTTTAAAAGTACTGCATAAAGAAAAACTCTAATTATTGGATCACGTTTTTTTGTTTTTTTTTTTTTTTTTTTGGTTTTTCTCCGGTACCAGGAACCGAACTCATGACCTTGTGCTTGACAGGCAGGCACTTTGCCGCTGAGCTAAATCCCCAGCCCCCTATTGGATCACGTTTACTTCTCAGTTAAATGATATATTTTTGAGGATGGTGGATGAGTCTGTGTCATTTTTACCTATAAACCTAGCATCTGGTATAGTATTTGGTACAGAGTAGATGGCAAATAAATTACTTTTAGATGAATCCTAGGTTTGTTACTATGGAATGAACTGAGGGGAAATTTGAGAGAGGATGCCTTGTTTAAACCTCAGCTTACCAATATGATTATCATATGATTTTTTAAAATGTTAAAGTTTTAAAATTTACAATGCAAACTTACATGAATTTCAGAGTATAAAAAAGTAGAAGCATTCTATCTATTTAACCTGTTTTCCAGCTGCCAAATTAATTTTCCTAATGGTAACCCTTTGTATCAATTTCTTGGCTATTTTACCAGAGAAAGTCTATGTGCCAGTGTGTTTGTGTGCACACACATACATGTATAATTTTACTACTCCCAAGTGAAAGCTACTGCATTCTTGCTCAGTAACTTCATATTTTCACAAAATGGCATCAATTGTGCTGTATTTCAGAACACACATGGTTAAATCATTGTTTTACCAGTGGCACCGTATTTCACTATGGGGTTTGAATATAGCGAGGCCTATCCCTGCTTAGATGGTTTTCTCTGCATGTTATGAGCATTTCACACATGTAGGATGAATTCTGAGGTGTGAATTTATTGAGTGAAAGTGGATTTGAATTATAAATTTAGTGGATTGTCGAATTGTCCTCCATCAGGTTGTATGACTCCCTGCTTCCCTCATTGGAGCACACAAATCTGCATCCCTTCATCCACTTCATGATAATATTGCATGTCGTCATCCACTCCATACATGCTTCATAAATAATTGTTGAGCAAAGTGATCTTTTATGGGCTTCAAATTTATTCTGATGTTACCTGCAGCATTATATCCTGTTTCACAGTTCATGCTTTTATTTTCTTTTTACATCACACTAAATTCCTTTCCACTTTCTTTCCCTCTGCCCCTTCATCTTATAACTTAGTAATCTCTTTTTTTATATTTCTAATGTCTCCTTTTTTCTAAATGTGTGTGTGTGAAAGAGAAGGGGAGAGTACATGGCTTGTTGTTTAAGTAAGCTATTTTAATTCATTATAAACACATGTTTTTATGTTACCCTAATGTTAGACAAAAGAAGGAAGCAGTTTCATAAAGATTTAACATTTTATTGGAGGGTACACTTTATTGGAGGTAAAACTGTTTGATTTTAAATCTAAACTCTCTTCTCTGAAACAGGACCATTTGATTATAATCAAATTGTCTACAGAGTTTTATCCATAATTTGTGGTATAGTTTATGAGATCGAAACACTTTAACTTAAAGAAAGGCTGTATGTTATTCAGTTGAGCACTGAAATACTATCAGGTATAAACATTTCATATAATTCCACTGTAGTACAGCATGTTTAACTTTGTTCCACCATGTATGTAAACATTTTCAAGAAAAAAAGGCTGGGATCTTTACAAATCATTAAAATGGAATTAGACATCTGGAAGGTACTCACGATAAAAGCATGAACTTTGAAACCGGATATAATGCTGCAGGTAACATCAGAATAAATTACAATGTCTATTTCCTAAGTACAGAGCAGAAACTTTCTTAGGGACTTTCTTTCTTTTAAAAAGTTGCATCCTTACACAAGTCTATGTGGTATGAAATACGACTGTCCCTATTTAGCAGGTGAGGATCCAATGACAGTTAAGTACCCATCTTATTGGGACAGAAGTTGGAATTTCTCAAAAAAAGAAGAAGTTGGCATTTCTTGTAACATACAACTGAAATCAAAGCCCCCATTCTTACCGCAAAGTAATAATATTGTCAAACTTTGTGGAATAAAATCGAGTTTTTCAGTGCAAAATGTGCGAATTGATCAAGGGGGCAGTGATGATTGAGAGGGACTTAAGTGATGATACCAATTGTTTATTCTCAACCTAAATTATGCCTGATAAAGGGAGTCTATCATATAACAGTCAAGTGTCTGAGGTTTCTGGCCATGAAACTGAAAACAACGCCTTTGTGGATACTATGAGGACATAATAATGATAATTTAAAACCACCAAATAAAGACTGTAGTGCCCCCTCAAACTTTCAACTGAAAACTGATTAAAGTCCACCTGGACTAATCAGAATTAAATGACACTTGTCATCCATTGAAAAAGATAGATTAGGTAAATTTAACTATTAAATGTAAATTTTCTGAAATATTGTCCTAAACTATAATTAAATCTGAAGAGTGGTGTGTTCTTAAATGTAGAACTTGCTTAGTTTTCCTTCCAAAAATTTCCAGTTTAATGTAAGAAGTAACTAATTAGTGTTGGAATTTCCTAGGAGAGAGAAATCATTGATATTTGAATTAAAATCAAATTAGACATTGTGTTATTTTGTTAATATTATAGGGATTATTTAAGTAGGTACATTAATTACATATATTTTGTATATGAAGGAGATGCATTTTTAAAGTTCCACTTTCTGTAGTATACCTTTTTTATCTAATGGAAACCTGCCTGTTTTCAAACCATGTATGTTAATGTTTGTTCTTTTACCTTTAAAATAAAAAAGGCATAAAATTTCAAAACAAGATTGTAAGAGAGTAACAATGGTTAGTCCACTGAGTATTGTTATCTTCAAAGTAGCTAATCGTATTACAAGATATAGGTATGAAAAATTGATCAAGCAATATAGGCATAAGCCTTTCCTTTTAATGAGCTGATAGCAAGTAGTAGAATAACTATCTTACCTATCTTGTGTGTGTAGGAAGGGAAAAGGAAAAAGATATATGTATATATGTGCACACACGATAGCTCCTCAATACTCGAACCTTGGCCACATGAGCAGTTGATTCCCTACTGCTTCCTGCAGCTCATCAGTACCCACCGCATGAAGCTGTGCACCTAATAAAATCCAAAGACTCCATGCCTCGTGGTCTTAGCCTGTCATTGGGCTTTGACCATCCTGGTGCTCCTGGTAACTAAAATACGTGTTTTGTCTGTGTTTTATTCCATCGTCCTACCTCTAAGCAGGAGATTGGTAGTCCTAGGCCTGAGCCTTGATAAGTATGCACTCAACTGTAAGCCTAAGACCGGCTAATATGATGTCTCTCTTTGGAACAATTCAATAAAACTTATGCAATCCTAACATCACAGCCAAGGGAATTGAACAATTCATTTCTTCATTCATTTAATCATTTCAATTGTCAATTATATTTAGTGTCAAGTAATTTTCAGTATCAAGGTTTTAATATTTGCTTCTCACAATCCTCTTTCCCACATACTCACTTGATGGATGCTGTCTTCTTTGATCATCCTTAAAGCCAGCACGAGTCAGGCTTCCCTTCATTGGGAGCAATATCACGGACTGTTTTATATTTTCTTGCTTTTTTATGAATTATTTCACCATGAAAATATAGACTTTGCAAAGGTCAGCGTTTGTGTCTTTGTTTATAACTGCACACATAGGGTTTCAATTTATGCATGACATATTGCATGAGAATACACTGGAATAAATGATTAAATAAATTATTCCATGTAATAATATGTCTTTTTAATTTGTGGTTGTCATAAAATATCGTCTACAATATCTGTTAGTGTCAATATGTTGTTTTGTGTTTATGAATACAAAATAGTTAGGATATTTTGACTTTTAAAATAATGCTACATGAGCATCTTTATACATGAATATTGCTGCCTGATTCTATTGCTTCCTTAGGATGAAACCCTCAAGTGGCATAGCTTGATTGAATGATTCACATTTCATGACTTAAATATTTTGACACAAGCTGTAGATTTTTTGGAAGCAGCTAGCCCAGTACTCTTCTGCTAACAACTCATGAGATATTTGTTTAATGGAGTGTGTAATTTTTTAAATAAAGAAATGAGTGAGATATATATAGGAAATTTGAGAAATGAGGTGGTTTGGGGAATTCTGTGGTAAGCACTTGAATATTTAGCATTAAAATCATGAACTGTGTCCAATATCAACTGCACAATAAATAGGACAATCGGTGATAACAACTATGTATGAACCTGGTGGAAACAGAAGGTAGAAAAAAAACATGATCTAAAAAACCACTGACTGAACACAAAATAGTTTAAAATGCTCAATGAATATGGTATCTGTTTTAGACTCTATTATAACCAAGATTAATATTAATGTAGAATGATTTTTAATATTTGTTCTGCTTAACATACTGTCATATAAACTGCTATCTAAAGTCATCTTTTTAAAAAATACAAAATGTTTTTTGGAGCCGTTTTTCACTTAAAATAAAGCATTATGTAATTTTCTCATTTTGTATTGTTAATAGGTGCCAATCAAGAATTTAAAATTTTTCTGTTTTCCAAAGCATCAGAATACCCTCAAATTCATTTATGCTTGCTAATAAATTAGTCAATAATTCTACAATGCCCATTTGTTACCCACATGATGAATACAAATATACTCCACAAGTTGTTATCTGACTAGAATAAGGTGAGTCAAACTTCCTGTCCTTGGGAGACTTTCATCTTTTGGGGAAGAAGAAATATAATTAGAAGAAGTAACAGAATGAGGGTTGAATAACTATTTGAGGCAAGAGGAATCGATGCAATAGGCAGTATTGGTATTCCTAATAAAAAAGCTGAAATTGCAAATTAAATTTAAAAGTCAAAACTGATAACGTAATTTGAATGTCCAGAGAAGACTTCCTGGAGAAGGTGGGATGAGTAGGATTTGGAGAAGGTAGATGAAAGAGATGGTGTTATGTCAGAGGACAAAGAATGACAGGGAGGAGCAAGAGGTGGTGGAAGAGAAGTAGGAGAAGGAACACTAGGGCAAAAACAAGGAGAGGAAGGAGGAGAAGAAGGAGGAGAGAGGTACAGAAAGTAAGCAGGGAACCACAAAGCTGTTAATTCTACGAGGCTTAAAACTTTACCTGAAGTGGATGGTAAAAATAGAAAATCAAGGGCAGATGACACTGAAAGAAAATAAACACAAAGCTAAGGCAACACTTAACAGAAATCTTTTAAAACACGACTGTTCCTATACAATGGCTAAGCCTAGTCATTATGCATGTGATATTTTAATAGTGATCAACACACCTTTCTAGAGAGTCCTAAAGATTGGGGTTGATTCCTGAAGGATATTGACATTCATTGGGTTTTCTTTTCCCCTCGAAAAGCAAGGTTCATAACATGTTTACTATTTCATTCACAGCCGTGTGAATACACAGTGGTAAGGAGGGCGTTTTGTAAGTCCTGGGCAGATCTAGAATAATTTAATGGGCTGAAAATATTTCATAAACTCTGAGGTTGCTATTCTTAATCCTGCTCTTACAGTTATCACAGTATGTGGTGTTTCTGCATTAATTTCTCTGGTTACAAAATAGCTGTTTTTCACAATTCCCAAGGAGATCCTATAAAATCAATTGAATAAGGACAGATAAGTACTTTGAGCTTCTTAGAGAGAAAGCTAAATCTTATAATTGCCTTCTTCAATCACTTTCATTTTGTTTTATACAGTGAACTGGAACAAATATAAGAGTTGGATTAGTCTTATCCTCCTTTATTTTCTTTCCTCAGTACATTGCACACATAAAAAAGAATTGTCACAGAACTATAGCATGTAGACATTGCGTTCATTAATGATAAACATGTAACAGTGAAATCTCTTCTATGATGCATTCAAGAAATGAACACAAATCCGAAGTTACACTTTTATGTTATAATTAAATTTTATTTTTTCCATTTTTAATTTTTTATTAATACCACATGTCTGCAGTGCATGATTACATTCCTTATGTGGAGTTGGTACATGTCCATACCACACTTTAATTCTTTTACTTTTGTATACCCTCTTCTCCCTCCATAGCTTGGTGATTTTCCATTTTGAAAAAGTTCTGTTTGGAATGATCTGTATATGGTCTTCTGCTTTGCCAAAACATAATGTACTTTGACTGTTTTGCCTATATTTTCCATATACATTCAAGTTTCACTGATTTTCAAAAATTGGCTAATTGTAAATATGCTATTGTTGGGCGTGGGATAGTTCTCTGTGTTGCCATAATGAGTTAACTGTTTCTTTTGAAATTATTTTGGTATGCACAATAGAAATGAGTGGGTCTTTCTCTACTTCTATACTGAGGAGACTTATAGACTGCAAGGCAAAGAAATATGGGGGGAGCAGAAAACCTGTGCAGTGACAGGTATTGGAATAACTCCACAGGAAAGAGACCCAGGCATATCAAAACCAACGTGTCGTCATTGATTTGCCTACACTCCCATGGAATCTCAGTCTGCATCTCTTTGAATATGATCACAGTTCTTAGGCATAGGGGAAGCAGATTGGCCTACTTTGGATGAACCCTCTAATAGTTTGATCTAGTGCTGTGCAGAAGTCAGGGTCACAGGTATTGCTGATCCTTTGGGAACAGGAACCTCTTTTGAGTGCTTAGGATCCAACACATCTGGTAACCACTGGAATTCTCAATAGCAAAGACAATTTTAGTTTCACATATATAAAGTTTTCTAGGTGTCTTAGTTACTTTTCTTGTTGATAAGACAAGCACTCAAAGTTAAAGAGGGTAAGGTTTATTTAGCTCACAGTTTGTAGAGGGTTCAGTCCATAATCAGCTGGCTCCAAGGCAGGATAGCACATGACGGAGGGAAGAGGAGAAACAATTCATGGCAGGCAGAAGATAGAAAAAGCAAGCAAACAAGGGGCAATACAAGCCTCTTTCTGTCCCTTATATTGTATCCAGACTACCAGGATAAGGGCAGTGCCAAACCAATCAGTGGACTGATTTAGATACACCCTTAATGCCAGCATAGTTATCCTAGCATTGCACAATGAATCAATCACACACTCTGGATCCAACCACCTCTGCAAAAAGCCCACCCATGGCTACATGAGGTTTTGAGGGGACATCTAGACATAAGCCATAAACCAGGAAATTCTAAAGGTGATTTGAATAAGAACTATTTGAGTAGTTCTAAATGCTGTAGGAAACATAAAGCAAGAGCTTTCTGCAGAACTAAGAAAAATAAGTTTTGTTTTGTTTTTTGTTTTTCTCTGGTACCGGGAATTGAACTCATGACCTTGCGCTTGCCAGGCAGGTGCTGCACCACTGAGCTAAATCCCCAGCCCCCAGAACTTTAAAATTTTGAATGGTTGACACTCTTAAAGAAAGGCTTTTGATGCACAGTATAATATTACTCATTTTTGAAAAATAGAATGTTGGGGCTGATGGTATAGTTCAGAGATAGAGTGTCTGCCTATCATGCCTGAGCCCATGGGTTCAGTCCCCAGTGCCACCTACACAAAAAAATTATTAAAAATAGAATGAAATCTTGTCATTGCAGAACATGATTGGTAGGAGGTCATTATATTAATTGTCATAAGTGAGTCACAGAAAGGCAAATACTGTATGTCTCACTCATTTGCAGAAATAAAAATATTGACCTTGTAAAAGAACAGAGTTGAATATATTCGCACCAAAGTCTGCAAAAAGCAGGAGGGAAGGGGAAGGAGGATGTGTTCGTTTGGGGCTTGCTTTGCAAGGGAGAACGGTGTAATACAAGACACATATTTTATAAGATTATTTATAATAGTCACCCAAAGAACGATATGCAAAAGAGTACAGGAAATCTGTCCATACACTAAGACCAAAGAATCCAGGTAAGGGCCTGGATCCCACGGAAATGTCCTGCATGAGTCCACCTGGAGGCTTGAAGCTCATAACAATGCCTCTCTTATGAATCCAACTGGAAGCCCAGAGCCCACGACACTATCTCATGCAGGCCTATTTCATGGATCTGTGCTGGGAAGACCAAAAGCTCAGTGGTGAAATCTAGAAAGTCTGTGCCAGCAGGGTGAAGGTCTGTGCTAGCAGGCTGAGAGATCTGCACTGGAGCCAGGAAGCAACATGCAAAGTAAGAACTAGAGCTCCCCCCAAAAGTACCACAGCCATCCTCAGCAACAGTGAGGTCCTGAGCTCCTCCGATGATCAAGATGGCCAAGTTCCCAATAGGAAAGCTAATGCAGCAAGCTTCTGTAAGAGACCGGCAGTGCACCATCTTCCCCTCTGGAGCCAGGAAGTGATGCTCAGAGTGAGGATCAGAGCTCCCTCAAAGTGAACCAAAGCCATTCTCAGTGCCAACAAGGTCCCGAGCTCCTTGGAGGATGAAAACAGCCAAGTTCATCAGGAAAACCAGCATGACAGGCTCCTCCAACAGAATCAACAGCTCCTTATAGCGTCCGCCAGCTCCCAACAGCCTTTTTCAGTTCCCAACAGCCCCTTTCTCCTCCAATTCTGCCTGTTATGCTGCTGGCAACAGTCCCCAGGTGGGTCTCCCACACCCAGCACCATGCTTACTCATTTCAGCTGGGGGTTATAAGTTGACCACCAGTTGTCAGTCCAAGAGGAAGTGAGGTAAAGGTACCAAAACATGCTGAAAGAGCAGGAAAAAATAAAAAATCTATGATGTATGTTGAAATAACTAGAAGAGTAGAGTATAGAAGTTTCCAACACATTGCACTGATTCATGTTTAAGAAAATAATAATTATCCTCATTTGATCCCAACATATTGTGTGCAGGTATCAAATTATCACACTAAACCCCACAAAGGTGTACAAATACCATGATTTGATTATTTCTAAAAGTTTGGAGAGGTAAAATCATTTAGAAAAAAGATAAAAAGTAGAAAGAGAAATAGAGAAAACAATGGTCAGTAGCTAAATTCTAGTATATCACATAAA
Source organism: Chinchilla lanigera (assembly GCF_000276665.1). Taxonomy (NCBI): domain Eukaryota; kingdom Metazoa; phylum Chordata; class Mammalia; order Rodentia; family Chinchillidae; genus Chinchilla; species Chinchilla lanigera. Next base: position 3,590,614 of record NW_004955488.1, on the reverse strand, counting down.
GTAACAAAAATCTAGTCAGAAAATATACTGAGCCTAAATGTTGACATGAAAAGTAGAACAGCTAATGTGTAATATGAAAAAATAATAGCATGAATCATTTAAGATCATTTACATGCATCATGGAAACTTTTAAAGAAAAGTGTCCTAGGACTACAATATTTATATAGTTTTCTTTTATAAAATTGTGAGAAAAAGGCCTGCCAAGGAGGTTTGCATGAAGGGGAATCCCTGGATCTCAAGGTGGGTCACAAGAAGAACATTTGTGGGGAAATAAAGTAAACCATAATTAATATTGCTATGAACAGAGATGGCCGTTCACTCAGCCTAGCATGCTTCTCTGTGAGAGACCATGAAACTGTCACAAGGGCAACTTTCAGTGTCATTGTGAGACTTTCCTGGCAGTACATCTGCTGGAAGTCTTGTTTCACTTAAAGCAACACATTGGACAAATCCAACAGTATTAAAAATGTGCTCTCTTCAACAATATGTCAGTATTCTCTTGCACAGAGTAATCCTCTAACTCAGCCCAGACCTTTGAACTTCACCTACGATCACCAATTTCATGGAAATAAAAACACTCACCACATTATCAAATAGATGTTCCATGCTCTGTTGGGCTTGACTGACACTGACTGAGGTTTCCCAAGATGATTGCTTCATCTTCCCCTCATTAAGAGGAATTTTGTTAATTTTCTAAATCCCATGCAATGCAGGACACAGCAGCTACTTTGACATTTTCTTTTCTTTTCTTTTTTTTTGCTGCTCTTTCTAAACCATTACAATCGAAAGTACATGGAAACAGGTGCGCTTTAGTGCATGTGACATCTGGCTTTGTCACACCATTCTTTTTTCATCTCTACTATCTAATGACTATTTATCAATCTGCCACTTCCCTATCTATTCTCCTTAAGGTCCCAGACCCCTGTTAATAGTTATAAGCTATGTTAAGTCTTGATATTATTCTGGGGCACATTGGCAAATCTTAATCACACTGTTCCATTACTTTGTCTTCAACCTCTACAACTCTACAACCCATTTTTATAATTTCACTTTAGTCACTCCCAGATCTTTGGAAAGTTCTGACTAGGTTTTCAGATGATATTTTTATTTTTGGAGTCTTATATCTTTGTTCTCTGGCAATTTCTTCAAGCTACACAGTCTCTTATGTTCTTTACATCTGTTTTCAGATCACAGAGATAGCCTGTCTTTGATAACGTTATTTTTTCCAGCTTATTGTGAAAATGCCTTTTCTGTTCTTATTTCACTGAGTTAGGTTACATATTCTGCATCAGTCCACCCCTTATTTGCTAATCCCACATTTTTTCTCTTGTCAACTCTTACCTGGCTTATTAACTGCCAACTTTTCTACTTCTGCATCCAGTTTATGGAGGAGAATTGGAAAGAAAAATAACCATTTCAGATTGTTGTGAATAAATGCTAAGACTTTATCATTTCTCCTGATCCCTAAACACTACCTGAAACAAGTTCTACATAATCCCAATCATCTCCCTTTCCTAAGGGCTACAGCATTTAGGAAATGTTAAACCTTCATTTACAATAACATTAAATGTGTCATCTCCCTCCAGTCAAATAGAAAATAGAAGTCCTTGAATTACAAGTTTTTAAATCATTATTGTGGGTATGTCAGAAAGGGTACTTTTGCCTGGAATTAGCAGAATTCCTTACCAACAGCATCTTTAAAGAGTAAGGACTTTTACAAAGGGAGTTAAAAAAACTGAATATTTAATTAAAAATGCATTCCATTAGAAAACACATTGCGTTAGTCTTCCTCAAACTGTCTCCCCTTCTTGGAACACAGTTATCGCAGTGCGCTTGCGACTTTCTGAGCATTGTAGATGTCGTCATTCTTGTGTCTTTACCAGGTATAATAAAGTACGGTGAATAGTGCGGCTGAGTGCCATCCACAGGAAAGGCAGGCTCACCAAGCAATTATGGTGTCTCTTCATCCACTTTACTCAAACTAACAGCATGGGACTTCTGGCTTTTCTCCAAAGTCAAAAAATCTATGAAATGTAAAGGTTTTGATTCCTTTCAGGGTACTGAGACAACCGTGATAAAGCAACTAGAGACACATTTTCACTTCTTGCTTCTGAAAGTGGCAAAAATAGCGTATTATAAGGGAGGAAGAATATTTTGACTGCAAATAATGGCAATGTATTTTCCTTTCATAGATTTTATTTAAATATAAACTGTAAATTTCACCCCTTGTGTTGTAGTATAGGAAAAAAGTTCTGAAGTAGGTGAATCTAGGGTCAGTTCAGTGGTATAACACTGTTACTGGAGACACAGCTATTTCCCATTGCGGTGGGCTGAGTCACACAGGCGCCCTACTCCTCTGCCTTCCTGTGCCCTTTGTTGGGTGGGAGTGAGACATACAATGTGCTTCTAATCATAGGATGTGGACAGAGTGACACAATATTGCCTTCATGATTGCATCAGTGACTCCGCAAAGTAAGGAGAAGTCGGCCATGTTTTGTATGCGCCTGAGGTAAGACCTCAGGCTAATTCTGGAAAACAAGAGGCAGTTCCAGATAAAAGGCAGCAAGAAACACCTTTCCTCAGCCTAAAGCTTTACAATTTATCTTGTCTAAGTTTGTCAGCATAAACTCCCTCAGAAGAGCATCCTGATGGACACACAGTCTGATTTATCATAGCCTTTGGAGACCTCAGGCAGAGGCCCGCTCATGCTGTGCCAGGCTCCCGATCCATCAGAGCTGTCAGATCATAATTGGGTGTTGTTGTCAGCTACTGAGTACAGGGTAACTTGTTACCTAAAAGCCATTCTTGATTCTCCTCGCCCTCAACACGCACACCCAGCTTGTTCACCATTCCTGTTGGGCTTACCTTCAGATGTAGAAGATGCAGCTAAGTGGTGGAGATGCAGCCCTGGAAAAAAATGAACCCACTCCTTAAGACCTCCCCCTTCATTTTCTTCAGCCAAACTAGGATATTAAAGAGCCTCCTAATTATTATCCTTGCTTCTGTTCTCGCACATGTCATGGTGTAATCTGTGGCCAACAGGAAGAGTGAACCTCAAACAACACAATTAAATTATGACACACTGGTGGATCAGTCTGAAAAACCTGACAAAAACTTTCTATCGCTGTGGAACAAATTTCAGATTTTTACTATGTTACACCAAACCTCATGATCTGGTCACTAATTAACTCCTTAACCTCACCTGCTTCCATTTTGCCTGAATTAAGCCTACTGCATCTGCACGGGCTTTCTCAGCCATTGTAATCTTTAATTTGATGTTCTCTTTCCATGGAATATATTCCCTGCATTCAACTATAAAAACAGAATTATTAAATGTTCATCTTGTGCCGTACACTAACCACATGGTAGATATTCACTTGGAAACTAAATATTTTAAATCAAAAAGTCATAGCTTATTGCCTAAATGAACTACTGAAATTATCCAACTGGATTCAGTTGGAAATATATTGGGCACTGACCTATGAAGAGAGTCTAGCATGGACAAAGAGAACAGTTATTCATTTGGCATCCCTTCAGCCATAAATCCAAGTCTAACGCATGTTTGTGGATATCTACAGTGGAACGGGTCAATTGTCAGTTACCAGGGATATAAAAAGAGCATGGCATCAGTATTTTCCAAACTTTCCTTGTTATATATGAGTGCTGTACTCCTTGGTGTAGAACTGCCACCCTCCAAGTAACATTTTTTCCTCCTAACTCTTTTCATGTAACTAATCAATTCATTAAATAAATAGCTTTCATATGTGTCCTGCTTTATGAACACACCACAGACCCTGCAGTGCAAGCCCTATCAGAATACTTTTCCTACTTCTTTACCATTAGTCATATAGCAAATGACACAGCATCTTATAGTTAAATACAAGCAGTCAGATTCCACTCCCTCCCTGTTCCTTCTTTCTTCCATTCTAGAACTGGGGCTTGAACCTGAGGCCTTCACAGTGAGCTACGTTTTATGTTCCTAGTCATATTTCTTATTTTGAGACAAGGTCTCGCTAAGTTGCTAGATTGCTGAGGCCGGGTTTGAATTTACTATCCTCTTGCCTCAGCCTCCCAGAGTGTTGGGATTAAGGGTGTGTAGCACAATGCTCATCTTCACACAGACTTTCCTTTTTAGTCTCTGTGTCTATGCTCTTTGATAGTTTGTTTTTATTATGTACCCAAAAAGTTACCAATGATTAACATACTTGTCTTCCCTATTTGAATGCCTATACCATACTCATATTTTTCCAGAGTTGTAAAAATTGACTTGTGCAATAGCCATACTTGAGTATTTTTAGAGATACTAATGTAATTAATTAGCACTACCATAAAAAAACCCAATTTCTACATTCCACTCATGCATATTGCTTGCAAACCTTTATTTACAAAAAAAAAAAAAAAAAAAAAACACAATTACTAGTATTACTGGCAATATGATGCTTGCTCTGTATTGGTTTTTATTAAAAACTACTAAGAAATAGTTTAAATATTTACTTTTAATGGTGACATTAATATTTAGGCAGTGGGAATGGAGAAACATGGAAAAAATTAGATCTGATGGTTTTAAAAAAACTGACATGTAAAAGAATTAACTAGACAGAAAATGTCTGAGATAAAGTAAGGATACAAGCCCTGTATAATTTTCCTTTTGTTGCTTCTCACCTGGTTTTTCTGCTTAGCTGTATTTCAAGGCTATGTCAGTTTCATATGGCAAGTGCTCCAATTTATCATTTATTAATTACTTGGCATGGATTGTATTATAAAGACATCCTGCAATGTGCATGCAACTTTCAGGTGGTTTTGAAAATGACTGTCTTCACAATGCACTTTGTTATGCAGATCTTAGTGATGCTGGTGGGAGAAAGCACAGGAGGCCCTTCCTTGAAGAGCTCCTGCAGCCTGGCTCTGCTCTGGATGATTAAGGGCTTCTTCATGAAAGGACAGAGTTTATAACAGGACACAGTGTACTCGTGTCAAAAGCGACATGGTTAGAAAACTCAAAACACTGGTAGTTCAAGGCCATAGCATATTTTCTAATTGATTTGTGTAGTTTTCTTCCCAAGGGGCAACTGGTGCAAGGATAGTTCTTTTCCAGTGAGTAAGTGTGGCTGTCAGAGAGAGAGAGAGAGAGAGAGAGAAAGAGAGAGAGAGAGAGAGAGAGAGAGAAAGGAGAGAAAAGGGGAGAGAGAAAGAGGGGAGGGAGAGAGAAAGGTCTAGGGTAGAGGAGTTTTGAGTTTTTCCTTTAGGATAGTTCCTACTAATCTATAAGAGGTACACAGAGTAGGAATAATACTAAAAGTAAAAAAATGGATTTACTGGTTCATCAACCTGTTTCCAGGTAAGGATCCCCTTATCATCTTTCTCCCCACATTTCCCCAAACTCCGAATTTAAGATGTATCTTTTCTACTATCTCTTCTCAGGCGCAAATATCATTACAGGAGCAAATGTGACATCCACTATAATAATCATGACAGACAATATGTTATAATTCAATTATATATATATACATATAATTGAATTATATATATACAATCTGTTCTCAATATACATACTTCCTTAATAGTTATTTCCCAATCCCAAATTGCTAGTCATTTTATTATAAAATATAAAGTGATATGTAGAATATTTGTTGAAAAGTAATAACAATGAGAGGAATTCTCATCATTTATTTCCACTTTTTCCAAGATTGGGCATTGAAGTCTAGAAAATGATATTTCCTGTATATGTTAAAGAGATCTGATGCATAAACAGGATCATAAAGAAAAATCATAACGTCCCCATTGTCTCTCTTTTTACGCTCCCTTTGTCTCCATTCTTTACCACAGATACAACATTGTTTTCACAGACCAATTCACAAAAAATTTCTCAAAACTTTCAGTGAATAATCCTTGACACCTGAGATGAACTCTTTCCTGTATAAGTTCATTGAAATCTTCAGAAAAGTTAAAAAAATTATTTTAATCCTGGAGTTTACTTCAATTCTTTTCCTAGGGGAAAAACCAAAACAAAAGCCCCCCCCACACACAAATGTTTATTAAGATTTTCCTGAATCCCTGAGCAGCACAGCCTGTCAAACAGGTGATTTCTGTGCGGAGGGAGGAGCACGATGTCCTCTGGGGTGCTGGGCGCGGGGTTGCACTGAGGGGCTGTGGAAGGGAGGAGCGAGACCCCAGGGAGATATAGGAAAGTGTGGAGGAGGGGAGAGACACTGGGGTCTGTGCTCAGCCTGAAATAAGAAGCTTGACCCACGTTTTTCCCTTATTTGAGGAAAGTAAACGGGTTAGATGAGGTGATCTGTTTCCTTACATTAGGCTTCTCTGGGAGGCTAGCTGACATTCTGATGAAAAAACTGCTGTGATAGCCAATAATATTTCCTATATTTTTCCTCTCTGGTGTAAGCAGGGGGAACACTTCAAACAGTATTCAAGAGGGTCAGCCTACCGGCTCATCGCGCAATCCAAAGTCGCACTTAAGGTAGTGCCAGAGAGGGCCAATTGCTTTGTTCTAGGGATCTATCCTTTTACGAAAAAAGGATTATATATTATTTTACGTATTTGGAACCCACATGTAAAGGTATGTACCTTACGGGTGTCGGAAAAGCATATCTTTTGTCTTCTCTTAAATTCTGTATTTTTGTCTCTATTACTGAAACTAATGAGCTTCTCAATTTTTAAAAGGGGTGAGAGGCCGGAAGAGGCGGGGGGGTGCGGGGTGAATAAAGGAACTGAGATGCGTTCTGCACATGCGCCAACTCCACACAAGGAATGTGATCAATGCGTAGTGCAAACGCGTACTGACAACAAAGACAGAAAATTTACCCAACGTGTCTAGAGAGATATGGGAATTAAATTTACTCTCTCTCTCTCTGTGTGTGTGTGTGTGTGTGTAAGTGTTCAAGCAGAATACAAATTAACTGGCTTTAAGTATATAAATTGCCCCGCCTCACTGCCCTGCCTGGTCATTTGTTCTCCTTGTTTCTGCTTCTTACCGTATGCTTCTGCCTTATAGTCCTACGGCATCACTAATGGTAAGAGGCAGTGATAAATTTAGAATAATTAATACAAATTGTTCAAAAGAAGCTGTTCTGTTTCACCTTCTTCCTCTAAAATAAGTGACCCAAGTTTCTGACTTGGCTTGCACTGCCTCCTTTCCTTAGTGCCTCTGTGCTTTCACATCTGCTTTTTATCTTTTCTTTTCCTCATGATATTAAAGTCACGTGCAAGGAGAAGAGAAGTCAGAGAAAAACCAAACCCAACATACATCTATATTGAATTATTGCAGAGCCTGTCAGTTATGCTCTTATCTGAATAGATTATTTTTGTACAGGTTAATTGTCTAAATTGACTTGAATTCATTATCTCTGTCATGGTTATTTTGATTCTAAAGAAAAACACAGCAATGAATCACTTCATCATGAATCATTTTCTTCCCTATAAATATAAAACTCTAAACAGAGTCAAGCACGGGGAGGCATGGGGACACTTGTATTCATTTCATTTTTATTAATTGGTTTTTGAGGTATTTGGGAAAGTAGAATCTTGGAATTTTCTATCACTCACACAAAATACTGTCTCTCCATGTATGTTATTATGTGTTGAATGTAATGTCCTATTAGTGATGGGGTTTATCCATGAAATATAGGTCCTAGAAATGGTATAGCTACTGGTCATCCCATTAAAAGTTTTTTGGCAAATATTGATAAAAATTTGCATGTTTATTTGGACCTAATTTGGTCCACTGGGTCAGATGACAGTAAAATTCCATGCACAGGGTATTTAATCATTGGTTTTATTTTATGTTGCCCTTGACAATTTTCTCCAAGGGATTCATTCTGAGGGCCATGTTTTTGTGCCCGTGTCCATGTTGGGAAAAGCACTATAAGCAAGTAGAACTGGCCGTCTTCGTGTTTATACCACCCACTGCAACCTGGCCCTGACCACTGCTCAGCATGCCTTGTTTCTCCTTCATTAACTCCTTGGCTTATGGCTCTCAAAATTTCTCCAAATCCCTTTAGCCCATAAGCTTCCAATTTTTCTTTTTCACCTCAGAGTAGATCACTTACTTCACTGTCCATGTTGGGATAATCCAAAAGGACTTCTTTTACTATCTCAGGATTTCTTGCATTTTTCTTCTATCCATTCTTTTATAGTCTCAGGAATAAAATCTACTCTCTTGCCCAAAAATAGGCACTGTAGGTTTTATTCCTTTCCTGGCACACCAAGGAGCATGAATGCTTGGTATTTCCTTGGAATTTGAATACAACCACCACTCTGAATACAACCACCTTGAATGTCATTCTCCTAATTATTTTTGTCTATTCATTCAACTAGCAAATATTTACTCAGAACCTACTGCATTATTGTCCATAAAGAAGAAACTATAAGTACTTGAAGTTACACAGTTCACAGGCTTATATTTAGATAATTATAATATCTGAGTGAAATATGAATATAAACAAGTATTTCATTGAACTCTGATGATAGCCAGTTATTGCATTAAATTAATAAAGTTCTGTAGAAAATGTAATGAAATAAAAACATGTGCAAAAAGCTATATGTTTGTATTTTTAACTAACTATGAAATTGAGATTTTGAGAAGTTGACTAATTTGTCCAAGTAGACAGGAATAGAATTCATATTTGGGTCCATATCTTTCTGATTTTAAGGTTCATATGTTTAAGTTACTGCATACTGTATCCCTGGAGAGAACTGCAGAAGATTCATGGACTAAACTGCTCAAAATTAAAGAGCAACTGGGAAGACGGAAAACAGAAAAGAAAGAAGGGGAAAACTATGTATATATGTATGTACAGGATAGCTAACATAGTTGTACTACTGACATATCACTTTATTAAAAGGAACAGTTAATGATTAATTATTAGGTCAATCTTACATGTCTATATTTGTTTTCCTGAGTAACCACTCTGAAGTTATCAATATGTAATACAACAACCATTGTTAATTTCCTATCATCTTGTCTGTAATTCAGTATTGCTTGTATTGTTCTTGTGCTATTTTGTCAATGGATGTCTGTTTGTTAATATGTTTTCATTCTTTTATTTTTAAAATAAAAAAAGATTCATGGACTATAGGAGTGTCTCACCCATCATGGAATGTTACAAAAGACTTCATAAAGCAGTTATACTATATGTCTTACTAAATGATAACTGGATTTAGATGGAACACTAGCTGTTTCTCCCTTGGAAGTTCTTCCCCGAAGTACCTATGGAAGTGATAGAATCAAGCATAGTGACAATCAGTGGCATTAATCAAACAAAAGTAGTGTAACACAGGCAGAACGTAAAGTCCAAAAACATCAGTAGTGGAAGATTATGCTGAAAAGTAGACGGAATCCTTATTCTGGAGGGTTTCCTATGGCACAATGGGGAGTTTAGTTTTCATAAAAAAGCAGCTGGGGGCCAATACAGGTAGAGTAAAAGAACGTACAAGGTCATATTTGTATTACCATTCATCATTCTACCTAGAAATGAAAAGAATAAGGAAAAAAAAGCAGAAGCAAGTTATGCAATTGTTCCAATAACCCAGGTGAGAGCTGATTGATGAGGGTCCTGTGGAGCAGTGGCGTTGGCATCAAGCAGGCCTGGGCTGGCATTCCAACTCCGCTACCGACCAGCTGTGAGACTTGGGGCTTGTTTTTGATCTTTGCAATTTCTGAGCTCCTAAAATGCACATGTGGGTCACAGTTCCCCAATGAAGTTATTGAAAGGAATATATGTCATAACTCATGTAAATGGCTCCACATATTGACTGGCACATTTTTAAGTATTCAAAAATTTTTGATGTTGTTCATACTGATGTTATATTTATTTGCAAGTCAATGCCAAGAACCCTCATGAGGAGCAGGATATGGATAATTAGCACGGGTTTTTGTCTTAGAAGTCAGCATATGTTGTGCAGTTCATGGAGCAGAATGAATACGAAAGGTTACAGAGATACAAACTATTTATACAAAACCTATATATCAAATAGGAATCTTAGTGGACAAAAGAAAGTGATATGTTAGAGTATATCAACTCTTCTCCTCGGGTTAAAATTTCAGCTTTGGGTACTATTGCAGCTTCCGGCCTCTATAATGTTCCTTGTGTTATAAAACATCTAACAGAAGGGTCAGGTCCTTAATTTGCAGTCATGCCATTATTTCATTGGATTCTTCTGTTACTTAATGCTATGACAAGAGATGACTGTCAAAAACTGCTCTTGATATTTTATATCAGTTATATTATGCTGTTGTTGCAAAACCCACTGTATGTGTATTATGTATATAAAACTTCCTGTGTGTGTGTAATTTTTCCCTTGCTCATTCTACATATTCACTCATTTTAGGTGGACTGTAGAGCTCTGCTCTGCTTAATGAGCACTCTGGAGCCCATACACTAGAAGCATTCTGCGTGCCTCATAAAGGCTTAAAGCTTATTTCTGAAAGTGGCATATAACTTCCATTTGTATTAAACACTGACCAAAGCAAGTCATAAAGACACAGCAAAGGGCAGCAAAAGAAAACCCTGCCATGTACCTAGAGAGAGAATCAGATATATTTGAGCGAAGCCTACCACAGACATCAATCACACTACACTCCTCACAGGTTTGTGCACGGGAACTTTTAGACTCTCTGTTAGTCTGGAAAGTGTAGTGCACATTCTCTACTGCTTTATCACAGCTAACTCACCCACTGAGACTTTGTCTCCCCTTTGCCCAGAGAATGTCCAGAGACTATCATCCAATGGGTGCGCTACTTTCGCAACTGGTTCACTTCCGTTTTTGCAACTCACCTTTCCTCACAATGCTGAAATTTGTAAATTCTGCTTTAATCCTATTAAGTTTTTTTTAAAAAAAGTTTAAGAGAGCTTCAGCTATCACTGACTCATCTACCCCATCTCTTTTCCTTGGCAGAGAGCTCTGAAATGAGAAATAAAAGGAATTCCATGAGATAGCAGACAGGAAAATGTCTTCAGAAGTGAGAAAAAATATTACAGGAAGGAGCTCTCAAAACTGTCCTATTTTAAGCAAAAACCAAGAGCAAATAAATCATAATCTGTAGTGCATATGAATTGTCCGAGTTCCAGAAAAAGTGGAGAGGATCTGGCCAGATAAGGAAATAGAAACTGGAAAGCAAGCTGGAGGCAGAGTCAAAGAGAAGGAGAAGGAGAAGACCAGCTTCTCTGCATTAGCAGCTGTGGCGCTTCGTGAGGTTGGCAGGGAACAAGCCAAGGACACGGAGTCTTCTGATGAATGGGTTTGATGGTTTTCGTGAATGGAGGAACAAAGGATGATTTCCACCTCTAAGTCTGTTCCTTTGCTTGCTTACTTGATAATGTGAAGTAGGAAATATTTATCACTTGAATAAGAGGAGCTCCAGCTTGTATTGCTGCATTTGAATCATCTATGAAGTAATACATAAATACATATGGTAGTTATCAACATACACAAGGCTGGATTGGAAACACGCTATTTGTTGTAGAAATTTTTAAAGATGGGTATATAAGTGTTCAGTCAAGCCAAATAATGGATGAAATAGCCCATGGAGCAGAAGGGGACATAGAAAAAGCTGAGAACCATTTCTTTTGCACTCAAGGAAAAAATCATTTTCAGTGTTTACCATCACAAATACTGCCCTCTTCTCCCTTGACTTCCCTTCTTGAACCATTTTTCCCTTCTGAAAGAATGTTTTTCCCATTTAAAAAAAATTATTACTCATTTCTTCATATGTGCTGAGAAAATAAACTAACCAGTGAAGAAAATCTCTAAACATTGCACAACTGAAGTAAATGATACTACTTCGTCATCTACCAGGTAAGTAATTGTAGTACAAAGATATTATACTCCTTGTCATGTGCCAGGTATTAGTTTAAGTACTTCATATACAGTTGATTTATATCCTCAGTTAGACCCTTTTTTAAGTTTATAGCATTGTTTTCATTTTCTTATGCAAGGAAGTACAGCATGGGTTTAAAAAGTATAAATTGATACAAAGGAAAAAGGTTAATACAAAATTTAGACTCAAATTTGTTTATTTTTAATTAACTCCTACAACATTCTATATGCTAGGTCATCATCAATGAAGTTGTGGATTTGTTAATAATTTATAACAAGTATTTAATATTCACACTAGCAATTGTATTTATTTTTTCAGAGGTGAATTACTGTCAAGACAATTTTCAATGATTTCTTTCAATCTAGTTATCAAAAGTTTGATAAAGATAATAGTTATATGTATGAATTTCCCCCAGTTTTACTAGAGTAGTAAACACTCAAATCCTCAGGTTTCCACTGAGCAGTATCTATCTATCTATCTATCTATCTATCTATCTATCTATCTATCTACATTTTGTTACTGAGAATCAAACTCAGGACCTTATGCTTGGCAGACAGGCATTGTGCCTCCGAGCTATATCCCCGGCCCTGAGCAGCATATTCTGATGCTTAAAATGATGCAAGATACACCAGCCTTACTACTGAGAAGAATTACATTGGATGGACATTTGTGAGAGTTGAAGAATAGCAATACATATGGACAGTTTATTGCTGCCAAACTGGTAAGTTTAGTAAAAGCTTAACTCAGTTTTGTAGGCTTTTCATAATAAAACAACAATAATTTATTTAAGAGGCCATTGCCAGGTTTTAACAGACAATTTCATTTTCTTTTTCACTTCCTTTGCTTATGTGCTACTTGTCTTCATAGGTCCATGTTTTTGTGGACCTCACCTGGTTGAATTGTGTAGCCTTGGTAAAAGTCTAGTAGAAACACAAGACTACTATGTCTTATCATGGAACTCCTTCCACACTGGAATGAATCTCAGTTGCATGACAGATGAATTAACGAGTGCACCAAAGCCAATGGTTAACCATATAATTTATTCATGAAAACTCATCTTGGTTTATTTAGCCCTGGCTTAAATCCTTAGATATGGGCACTGAGCTGACCAGCACGTTTTCTCTGACTGCAACAAGATTACCTCTAACTAAAAGGCAAAATAGGTTATTTCAATGGAACCTTTGTTCGTGACATAAAACTGTATTGTCAGCAAATAGATTATGTGGTCTTTGAGTTATCAAGATACAGTCATTTACCACAAAGTTCCTCATTTTTTTTTCTGTGTAGTTCTTATAGAAACTAATACCCCTGTATACAGAATCTTAATTGTTTTAGTGTTAGATTAAGTATTTTGTTAATAACTACAAGCTGTGATATACTACCATATTTACTGGGAATTTAATCTTTTTGCAAGTAACACATACAAGTTGTCAAGTCACCAATGTTCAGTACTAATACATGCAAATTTAAGTGCCTTAAATGGACACTTAAGAAAGTTTCACCTCTTCTGTGTATGGCAACTATGATGAATTACTTCAGAATAGATGCTCACATTTAACACACTTACATCTTGGATGTTCACTTGAAAAGAACTCTTAGGCTGTACATTGCAAGACTGATAGACTGGAAGTGAGTGAAATATCTGTGTTTTTCCTACTATTTAAATACCTTTGATTTTAGTGTTAACATCCTTAGTGAAATCTTTGAGAGCTGTTAATCATTGTTCTTGTCTCTTTGATTACCCTAAGCACTTGAATGTCCACAAGGAGAAATCATGTTTCCAATGTCAGTGGTTACAGTTTCCAGAGTTACTTGCTGATATCCTTTATAAGTATCTTATAGGATATACCTCTTGTGAAAAAGATGAGTGTAGAATACTGACATAAATGGGAAATTAGTGAAATCCTAAATTTTAGCGTGTATTGCAATCACCTGCTATGCATGTTAGTGCAGACTATCAGGCCTCACCCATAGGGTTTTTAAATTAGTATGTGTGTGTGTGGGGGGGATAAGAACTGTACTCACAGGAGATATTGATGCTGAATGGCTACTCTGGCTACTGCACTTTAAGGACTATTAGTATTGAATATTAATATTTCCAACTGTCTTCCTAAGCTAAAATGTGCCCAGTAGTTGCAAAGGTTTTGGAAACACTGTAGACTAAGATTCATAAGAAATGTTTTGAGAAGTACTAATGTTAAAAACAATTTAATCCTCCTTATAGTCATACTTTCCCAAAATATTTAATAAAAAATAAAGTTCATCACGGATAAGTAATTACCATCTGTTTGAATACTCTTGAAAGAGCATTAAGAACATTCATCTCTTAGCACTGTTGGATGAGAACCTTACATCAAGGGAGTTCTGGCTTCTGCATCCATATGTGAAGAGCTTAAAAGTCATCATTCTGCCCTAACAAAAATAAAAAGCTGAAAATGCTGAACAGACAGCGTGTCTGCTTTTGATACATAACAGAGGGGAGACAGAAGGCAGACCTCTCCCTAGGATGAGAGAAACAGGCAAATGCAGTGTCAGCCCTCACTAGGGCAAAGTTTTATGAGCTAAAACCCACATAGACAGGAAAATCCAAATTGCAATGATCAATTGCCAAGGATGAGTAGAGAGTACTCTGAGTTGGTTCTGGGCAGCCTAGAAAGGAGAGAAACATAACAATGTGAGATTTACCTTCAGGAGATCAACCAGATTGCAATAGTAAACACGAGATAAAAGTCTCCTCATGCTACTGGTTGGGGCCAAGGAAGAGGGATGATTTTAAAATATGCCAAAATACTCTGTTCTCCCTAACCAAGCCTGCTTCACACACTAACCTGCCAGTGTATTATCAGAGCCCAAGCTCATGCTGCTGCAGTCACCCTCTCCTACAATAGAGCACAAAAACCTGAGAAATGTTTGCATGAAATTCATAATCCAGACACACAGGGTCACTAAAAGATTGAGGCCAAACAGCAGGACCCTTATTTCAGTCCCATCCTCCCACACCTCATCACTACATTACTAAAGGCCTGAGGACAGCAGTGATACATATGTGTTACATCATGCTCGCAGTTCAAGAAGAAAATATATCAGAAGGCAAACAGAAACCCAAAACCATCTGCGGAGGAAGAAGGAGCACCAGATAATATATGGCAGGACTTGGTGAAATCATTAGACAGGAAATTTGAACTGATTCAATTAAATTGGTTAAGGCGCTAAGGACTGTAATGGATGAAGTAAATAGCATGCACGTACAGATGGGCAATGTAACCAGAGAGGCAGAAATCTCCAAAGGAGAACCAAGAGGAAGTACAAAGTATTGGAAGAGAAAACAAGACACATTTGATGTGCTTATTCATAGATGAAATATGACAGGGGAAGAAACACTGAACTTAAGCCTATACCAACAGAAACTTTGAAAACTAATAAGATAGGAAAATAAAGGGTCACAACAACAACAACAGAATGGGTGAGGACTATAGGACAGTGATAAAAGATGTAGCATGCATGTAGCTGGTATGCTAGAAGAAAAAGAGGCAGAAACCAAATGAATATTTGAAACAAAAATAAATTAAAATTTCCATAAAGATCTGTAAGATACAAATTACACAATCAGATGCTTAGACTATCTAAGAGGATAAGTCTTGGAAAAACCAAACCTATGTATATCATTCTCAAAGTACAGAAAACCAAAGATAAGGAAATTGTTCTGAAAGAAGCCAAGAGAGAAAAGCATCATAATTAGCAATGAATAAAGATAAAAATTAAAAATCATATGGCTTCTATTTAGAAGGCACATAAGCAAGAAGAAAGTAGAGTTCAAAATTTGAAGGAGAGAGAAAAATAGAGACAGAGAGAAAGACAGATAGAGACAGAGATAAAAACACTAACCTGGAATTTTATATTCTGTGCAATTATCATTCCAAAGTGAGAAAGAAATAATGATTTTCTCAAAGAAAAATTGTTCTTAGTAGACTTGTCTACTAAGATTGTGCAAGAAATGATAAAGAAGTTATATAAAGAGAAAGAAAATAATGAAGATAGAAAACTCTGATCACATAAAGACAAGAAGACTATCAGAAAATAAATAAGTAAAGGTAAAGTCAAAACATTTAAAAATTCTTAATTGATATAAAAGAAAACAGTCCTTATTCAAAATAATAATTATAACAAAATATTTGATTGCAATGCATATACACACATATATATGTATATCTGTATATATATATATTCTCATGTATGGTGATATTAAATTAAAAGAATAGCAGCAATGACACTAGATGCAAAAGGTGAATTTGGGTTGTTTTTACCATTATAAAGTAGTCACAAGAACAATGAATAATATAATGTTATTTGAAAAGAGAGTTAGATTTTTATATGTGTATTGCAAACTCGGGAACAAAAAAATGCAAAGAGATAAAAACAAGAACTATAACTGATAAGAAGAGAACATAAAATCATAAAATGCTGAATTAAAACACTGAATTGTAATCTTAAAGATTCATAAGAAGTATTTCATGAAGCTCTAAAGTTTAAAAAGTTTAATTTTTCTAATCCATATCTTTCAAATTATTTAATCAAAAGGGAGAATAAGATTTGAAGACAAAAGCGAGTAAAGAAATAGTGCAATGAATAGAACATATTGATAAATGTAATAATTTTAATACAATTATGGAGAATAATCATAGATGTAGGAGAAGGCATCATTACAGATCGTATGAATAGTCAATGAGTAATGAAGACTAGAGGACCTTTGTGACCACCAATTTGATACATTATTGAACTGCAATGAACAAAATCAATGAACTAATTAAATGGCAGGATGTTCTATGTTTATAAATAGGAAGGTGCCATCTTGTCAAGGTCTCAGTCTTCTCCAACTTGATTATAGATTCAATGCAATATCAATCAAAATCCCATCATATTATATTTTGGATGTTACATAATTTGTTATTATAAAATTGACATGTGAAAGTAAAAGCTCCAGAATACCCAAAATAATATC
This sequence comes from Chinchilla lanigera, assembly GCF_000276665.1. Classification (NCBI taxonomy): domain Eukaryota; kingdom Metazoa; phylum Chordata; class Mammalia; order Rodentia; family Chinchillidae; genus Chinchilla; species Chinchilla lanigera. Next base: position 3,573,782 of record NW_004955488.1, on the reverse strand, counting down.
AGAAGAGAAGAACGAACTCAGAGGATTGATGCTACCTGAGCTCAAGACAATATAGAAAATTACAATGAATAAAGCATTTTGGTACTGGGAAAGTAATAGACATATGGAGGGGTTCCTGCCAAAGAGAGAGGACTAGAGGCACCAGAATAATAATATAGAGGTAAAACAACAGGAATGCAGATGCTCAGTAGGCTGAGGGAACAGGGAGAAACTTGGAGTTCAGCAGTGGAGGACACGCTGGGAAAAACCCAGTCCCTGAATGCTCTATTAAAAGTTGAAACAGCACCACATCAACAATTGTACCAAGTACAGTGGGTCCAGAGGAGAAGGCGGGAGAGTCTCCTGAGCACCATTAGCACAGGACTCAGCATCCTGCAGAAATATAGGCTGAGCATACAATAGTCCTGCTGAGGGTTTGCATGGCGAGCTGGCTCCTAAGACGTCCTTCATCGTTTCACAGTCCGCAGAAGAATCTCATAGTACTGTAACTGGGTGTATCTTGAGGAAGGCCTTATTGTTTGAGTTTAGAATCAATGTCTTCTGCATTTTCCTGATGCTACTCCCCTAGGGCAGTGTCACAACAGTACCTCAGGAGCAATGGCCTAGAGATTGCTTTGGTCCAGGGAAGAGATTGATGAAAGTTCACTGGGAATTCCGAGGAGCTTGGGAGCAGATTGTATCACATACAAGGTGCTTCCCTCTGGAGGCAGTGGTTGGCCAGGTCAGCTGGTGAAGAAAGCAGGCAGGTGTGAGCAGGCTCACAGGAACCGGGAGTGGAAGCAGCGCTAGTGTGGACAATGGATTGCACAGTACCCACAGGCATGACCCCCAGCAAAGACTCTTGAGACTGCATAGCCTCTCTTCACCCTTGGGGGCTCACATCAGAGCCCATCTTACCCTCTCCCTAGGGCACAGCCTGAAAGCTGTTGAGTGAAACCTGGTGAGTTCTGCATTCCACCTGAACCACTTGAGATGCCCAGCGTCAGCATCTACCTTGCTCTCTGAGCACATCACTAAGTAGCTCCAGAGAGAGTTTACATCTCTGCATTCTGCCCTCACTCCTTCCAGCACACTAGGCAGCGGTAGTCCAACTGACACCAGTCACAAATCACTCCTGCTCGTCATCTAATGAGCATGAGGACAGAAATAAGTGGGGGTAGGTGCCCCCAGCTTTGCTCTGCCCAATGAGTGCACAGCCTAAAACCCAGAGCTGCATGCAAAGGCACAGGAAATCTGGTCAGTGTACGAGGTGCATTTCAAACTTCAAGTAGATAGGGCCAGGAAGAATCTTTCCATGATGGATTGTGGTTAAATTCCTGAAATGAAGACTATTAAAAGCAGTAATAAAGATGTGCCAATTCACATTTAAAGGAAAATCCATCAGAATAATAGTGGATTTTTCAACAGAAACTTTAAAAGCCAAGACGGCATGAAATTATGTATTTCAAATCTCGAAGAAAACAAACCCCAAGCAAGATTACTATAGCAAGCAGCAAAGTTATTTAAAGTTGAATGAAAAATAAAGACCTTTCAAGATATTCTTCCTAACCTAAAGGAATTGATAACTACTATTTTAGACCCATAGGAAATATTCAAGGAGATGCTATACTCAGAAAAGGAAGAAACATTAACAGTGTCACAAGAGCAATAAATAAATAAACAATAAATCTCACTAGAAAAATGACATACATGCAAATGTGAAATGCAAAAGAATCAAATAGTATCAATATATTAAATGATCAAATGTCTATGATGAATAAACTATAGGGATGGAAAGATGAAGTCAGCTGTCTTTTAACCTACAGTAAAAGTTAAACTGCTAGGAGGAACTTCAAGCTAACATCTCAGTGTTTTGTTATAGAGGAGTAGAAAAAAGGTGGCGATAATAATGAAGAATAAATTAAATTAAAAATATTGGGCTGTTGGTGGAAACAAGGAAGGAAAGATTGAAAATGGACTGCCACATTCTTTTGGCTACTTTCTGCTATGGTGGAGGATAGCTTAGAGTTATATTTTTTTCCCTCTGATAAGGTATTTGTTGCTATCTATTTGTTTTTAGTAAAAGGATGTTCTCCATTATTGTTCAGTGAGGTCTTGGACTATTGTTTGGATATAATACATCATGATGTACAGCAGGAATTGCCCCACCAGTCCTGGATCTTGATGAGGCTTAGTGAGATTTCACGCAGGCTCTCTTGTCGATCCTGGGATGAGCTTTGGTAGAAGGTGAGAGAAGTGGTCAATTGTCCCACCCTGGTGGCCACTTCTGTGGGTACCTCTAACATTGTTAGAAGGGGAGTTGGGGTGACTGCCCTTTTTTGGCCAGTGTGGTCAGTGATGGTAATGGGAGTGGGACTGGTTGTGGAGCCACATTGATACTGGGGGACAAATAGGCTAGGCAATATGTCCCTGTCTAATTACTGGGCAGACACAGGTAGCATTGCTGGTTGCAAAGGAAATGGGTACCTTATTGGAAAAGACAAGCCATGAGACATAGTGAGAAGGTATTGCGAGGCAGAGCTATCTGTAATTGCAGGACTTTTCCAGATCAAGATGGCACCAGGCAGGGAGACCTCCATTTTGGGCTGAATTAATAGAATTATCAGATGGTGAGATGTTAATGAGATCCCATGGGAAGAGTTTAGAGGTTTTATGAGTAATTAGACTTGGGGAAGAGATTGGGATTGTGAAAAGTCTGGAAAAAAGCATGGATTGAGTGAACTTTTCAATTTGTCTCAGGTGAGATATCATAACTGACCTGATGAGATTGATAGACTTGGGGATTTTCATAGCAATCGTCTGGCTTAACTGAGAAGTGTTTTCCATGGAGGATCTGTCAAGGATTGACTTATGATAAATGTAAGGAGGGCTTGATATAAGAGGGAAGTCCAATGGTTATGAGAATAATAATTGAACAGGAAGCTATAGAGAGTTTAGAGAAGTTAGTGAAATATTTCTGAGTTTTTTGATTCTGTCTACCAAGACTGTTTAGTACGATTTTAGGAGGGTATTAGCTGTATCTTTGAAGGTCAGGCCTAAGTTCTTTTGTAGAGCAAATTGAATCTAGGTGTTTACCTAGGCACCACCAGAAATCTTGGGCCAGAGAGGAATTTGTCTCCAAAGTTGAAGATGAGATTGAGGCAGTGTTCTAATTATTGGCCTAGAAGTAAATGCTTTATAGGGGCTGGTGTTGTTGAGCAAGAGAAGAGAGGGTAGGTCAAAGAAGATTGGGTAGATAATTGTAAGTTTGAAGGTGGATGAATTGAGACCCAGTAGTGTAGAGGGGTTCTAGTTAGGTCAATAGGTTGTCAGGAGAAAAATTTATGAAATCTCTAGTTGGTAGTCTTTGAGGAGTAGCAGAATGAGGTCATAGAATAGTAGGGGATCAGTCATGTGTTGGATCATAGATTGTCAGTTTGATTATGTTCCTCGGATTTTTTTTTTGATGGTTTTGAGGAAGAGAGGTAGAAGTTAGGAGTTGGGATTTACACCTGCAGGAGTGCGTCAGTTTGGATAATTTTTAGGCAAGTTGTACTCTGGAGAAATGGATTTAAGAGGGAAGATGTTAAAGTTCTGTAGGTGTTGGTGTGGTAAGGATAACTGTTTAGGTACCTGCCATTTTGGGCAAAGGGGCTTGTGACTGAAGGTTTTGAGGTAGACTCTATCTCCTGGCAGGGAAGTGATGTTGTCAGCAGGTTTAGGGAGTGACATTTTAGCAAGTTTTGCAGAGGCTGATAAATTAAGAACAGTTGTATGTAGCCTTCAAAAGAGGATGTATTGGGGGAAGTGTTGTCAAGAACGAAGGAATGTTCATGCATCAGTTTAAATGGGCTGAGGATATGGGGTGAATGTGGAGTGGCCTGAATGTATAGGGGGGCAATAGGCTAGAGATCCACCCATTTACGCTGGATTTGTAGCTTGTGTTTGGTAGTTAGTCTAGGTATAAGGAATGAGGTATACATATAAAAGTTTGGAATAGGACAAGCCTGGAGCTGTTATAATTAGGAGCTACTGACACCAGAAGTGGAGACACCTTGGCCACCCCAGGATTGTCTGGATTAACTGTTTTTGAGGAGTTGTATTTTTGTGCTAAAGGGCTGATCTAGGAGCTCAAAAGTGATTTTTCCTTTTATATATAGGTGGAAAGGTTTGCTGGGGTTGGAGAGATTGAGAGCCAGTGCAGAAGTGAGGGCTCATTTGAGTTGGTTGAAAACAGAAGACAGAAGAGGGAGAATAAGGGGTGACTGAGGCCTCTTGAAGTGACCTTGTATAAGGGTTTAGCTATGAGACAAAAGTATGGGATTTGTAGCGAAAAGCAATTAGTGTATCCCTCTCCCCAAGAAAGGAGCTTAGATTTTGATTGTTACAAAGGAATGAAGCATTTGAAGTCTTGGTGATTCCCTTATAAGTAGAAGTGATATAAAGGCCAAAGCAGGTGACCTCAGTATTGAAAAACTGTCCCTTATCTGGAGATACTCGGATATCTTATTGTTAGGAGGTCAGGGAACTGAACAGTGTCTGTTATGCACAGAATTAGAGCAAGCGTTGTGCACTCAAAAACCAGAAATATATTGGATCAGACAGGTAGGATTGTAGGGGAAGAGACAAGAGGCCTTTGGCTAGAGTTTGTTTAAAAAGTGTAAACTGTTACAGAATCCCAGAGGAAGTGCTATTTAAATGAATTGTTGGGACTTTTCACTTTCAAGATCTGTTCAGGAAGAGATAGAAAGATTTTCAGATCTGAGGTCCAGAGGGATAGTAAAAGAAAAGCATCTTTGAGGTCAAGATAAATGAAGTGAGAGGTATCTGGCAGTTTTGGGGAAAGAATGTTGTATGAATTAGGCACTAAGGGATGATAGTTAGGAAGGCTTGACTGACAGTATGCAGGTCCTGGAATGGATAATATGTGTGTCTGGTCTTTTTAATGGCTAGGATAGGAATGCTGTAAGGAGAACTGGTGGTTTTAAAGGTTGGGGGGAGGGGAGAAGTTTCAAGAGAGTGGTTTAGAGATCCCATATATGAAGGGGGTACTGTGTCTTGCTGGAGAAGGAGGTAGGGCCTCTGAGGGTAACTTTTATAGCAGTGTGATGAGAAGCATCTGAGGGGTGTTTGGTGTCCCACATGATGGGGTTGATTTTTTTGGAGTGGAATGTGAGATGCAGTTTGTATAATCAGGATTGAGGAGTGGGGTGGGTTAAGAAGAAGGGTAGCTATGGCTGGGAGCTCTGGATGGTGATGGTGGAATATAATTTTGAAAGTACATCTTGTCTCACTAGTGGACTGGGATAGGCTGGAAGTGCTAGAAAGGAATGTGCGAAAATTGCTTTCAAGGTGCAAGGCAGAGGCTTGGTAGAGAATGCCTTGGAGATGAGGCTATCAACTTTCATAATACACAGAGGAGGGAGTTAAAAGTCCCACATATTTCTGAAAACTAAATACATTGTTCCTACATTCAAAAGAAAAGATACGAGAACAAATTTCTGGATACATATGACTTATTGAAACTGAACTAAGAACATATTAAATAAAACCTAAAGAGATCAAGTAACAAATTATAAGATGGAAGAAGTAACAAAAATTCTCCCAGCAAAAAATGCATATCATAAGGGCCTGCCTGGCAAGTGCACATCCTGAGTTTGATTCCCCGTACCAAAAAAAAAGTTTTTTTAAAAAAGTGCAAACGTGGGGACACTGGACCAGGTGTTCCATGATCAGCAACCACTGCTGTTGTCTCTGGGCCCTGTCTGCTACAACAGCTGTTTGGAGACCCCAGGAACTGTGGCTTGTGATCTGCCATCATCACACTTTGCAGTTGAGCCCCGAGAGAGTCTGGTACACTCTATTGACTTCCTGGAGACAACAGAACAGGTGATCCATGATCCTGCTGCCATTGCAGTCTGTATCTGGGCCCTTTGTGCACCTTCAGCTGCCTGCAGGCATGGGATCAGGTGATCTGCAATCCACTGCCACTGTGGTTCAAGTCTGAGAGTTAGGAGAGCTGGGTGCACTCCACCAACTGTCTGGTGATCCTGGACTGAGCAGCCCATGTCTGTGACCACTTATGGGCAAGTCTGACCCCCAGGAAACCTAGGGTCACTAGGGACCTTTAGTGAGCTTCCAGGGAAGAATGAGATTGAACACTCTGCCTCCAGCATCAAAAATGACAAGACAAAGGACCAAAATGCAATCTCAGGACTCCACCTAACTCAGAATAAGTCCAGGAGATATCAACATAGAAGTTGGTAATCACACACCTGAAATCATTGATATGACTGCAGCAGAAGTAAAGAAACAGTTCCATCAGGTCATAGAAGAAATCACATCAGAAATAATCTCTCAGGAAAAAATTAAATGACAACAATAATGAAAGAATTACTCAGCACATCTAAAGAAGACATATATAAAAATAGATGAGCATATGAAAATGATGGATACATTAAATGAACAATATAGGAAATAACTAGAATGCACATAACAGATTGAAAGAGATATCTAGAAAATCAAAACTTCCATTGAAATCTGGTAAAACCACTTGAATGAAGCAGAAGATAGAATTTTAGATCTTGAAGACAGCATTTCAGCTAGGGATCACAAAAGGAAGGATCTCTTAAAATAACAAAGAACCAGGAAATATCAATTCAACAGTTGCAAGATGATGCAAACAGAAATACTGTCAGACTAATAGGTGTGCATGAAACAACAGGTGGCAGCACAAATGACACAAACAGAATATTTACAGAAGTAATAGCAGAAAAGTTCCCAAACATGGAAAAAGAATCCGACACATAGTTAGGGAGGCATATAGAACTCCAATTAGCCATAACCCAAATAAAACTACACCTACATATATAATAATCAAGATCCCAGAAATGCAGCAAAAGAACAGAGTATTAAAAGCCATTAGAAAAAAGAAACAGATCACCTATAAAGGAAAGCCCATCAGATTCATGGCATATTTCTCAACACAAACCATCCAGGTGAGAAGAGCTTGGAGCTAAGTGTTCCGGGTTCTGATACAAAACAGCTTCCAACCCAGATAGATGTATGCTGCAAGTCTGTTCTTCAGATTTAATGGAGAATTAAAATATTTCCACAACAAACAAAAACTGAAGAACTTCATGAGCACAAAACCAACCCTACGAAGAGTACTAAAAGTTATTCCAGAAAAAAATGAAAATGACCACAATTTCAAGAACAACAATAGAAAGGAACCACCAAACAGAGCAAGCAATTAAACACAGGGGAAAAGTAGGAAACCAACAGCAAGAAAGTAACATGACAAAGATAAGACAACATATATCAGTTATAACCACCAATGTAAATGGCCTCTATTCACCAATAAGAAGAAACAGACTGGTAGAGTGGATCAAGAAACAAAATTCAAAAATATGCTGTATATAGGAAACACATTTAAACCAAAAGTAAATTCATAGACTGAAAGTCAGAAGATGGAAAAAAATTCTGCATATAACAGGAACCCAGAAAAAAGCATGGGTATCTATTCTACTTGCAGATAATGTGAAATTCAAAACAAGAACAATCAAAAGAGATAAAGAAGATCACCACATACTTGTTAGGGGAAAACTGCAACAGGAAGAGATACCAATCATAAGTATGTATATGAGAGCACCCAAATATGTAAGGCAAATCTTAACAGACATGAAAAACAAATAATTAATAACACTATTGTAAAGGGGGACCTAAACACCCCATTGACACAGAGAATTAGGTCAACTAGAACAAAAAACCAGCAAAGAAATAGCAGATTTTAAATAAATCTGTGAAAAAATGAACTTAGTAGATGTTTACAGTGTTGCACCACACAACATTAAAATACACATTCTTCTCAGCTGCATGTGGGACATGCTACCACATTCCAGCCCATAGAACACACTTAAATAAATGCAAAAGAATTGAAATTATCCCATTAATTTTATCTGACAATAGCATAATGAAATTGGAAATTAAATGAGAAAAGAAATGATGAAAACTCCATAAACACATCAAAATTAAATAACAACCTCCTGAACAACCAATGGGTCACAGATGAAATTAAAGAAGAAATTAAACAATATCTACAAATAAATGAAAACATAAATACAACTTATCAAAATCTGTGGGATGCACTGGAGGCAGTCCTCAGAGGTAAATTTATAGTGGTGAACTCACACATCAAGAAAACAGAAAGAGAGCAAATAAATAGCCTAATGCTGCATCTCAGACTTTTAGGAAAAGAAGAACAAGTCAAGTCCAGGGAAGGGAAGAAATTATAAAGATCAGGGCAGAAATTAATGAAATTGAGATGAAGAAAACATTACAAAAACTCAATGAATCAAAGAGTTGGTTCTTTGAAAGAATAAATAAAATTGATAAACCCCAAGCCAACTATATAAAAAAAAAGGAAAGGAAAAACTCAAATTCATGCAATAAGGAATGAAAAGGGTCTAATCACTGCAGATCCTATATAAATTCAAAACAGCATCAATGTCTACTTTGAAAATCTTTACTCCTATAGGATAGAAAACTGAGAAGAAATGGACATATTCCTAGATATATACCAAAGTTGAATCAAAAAGACATAAAAATCCTGAATAACCCAATATCAATTAATGAGATTGAAAACTTTCCCTCAAGGAAAAGCCCAGGTCCTGAAGGATTCACAGAAGAATTCTACAAGAAACTCAGAGAAGATTTAATGCCAATATTCCTCAAACTCTTCAATGAAATTGAAAAGGAAGAAATTCTCCCTAACTTATTTCTGGAGGCAAGTATTATACTGATACGAAAACCAGAGAAAGACCCAACCAAG
>NW_004955488.1:3557937-3562368 GCF_000276665.1 Chinchilla lanigera | reverse complement strand
TTTTGGTTCTTTTATCTTTAAAAAGAAAATAAAAAGTGCAAGTGTGGATGTGTTTACTGCTGAAGGTTACTAGAGAGATATTCAGAGCAAAACAAACATTGGTACTCCTCAAATGATTCCATAAATTAGAAAGAATAGGATCCCTTCCAAACTCATTCTATGAAGACAGTATCAGTCTGCTTTCAAAGACTGTTAAGGACACAAGTAAAGCAGAAAAACATACACCAACATCTATGATGACCACAGATGGAAATATGTCAGTAATAGACCTACAAATCAAATTCAACAGAACATTAAAACAAAACCATACAGCATGATCACTTTGTTTTCATTCCAGGAATGCAAGGATGGTTGCATATAAATAAGTCAATATAATACATCATATAAATAGAATGAAAGATAAAATCCCATGAATATCTGAATAGATGCAGCACAAACATTTGATAGAATTCAACATCCTTACATAATGAAAGTTCTGAATAAATTAGACATGAAAGAACCATACATCACATAATGAAGGCTATATATGACAAACACATAGTTAACATGTTACTGAAGGAAAAAACTGAAAGCATTTTCCTCTTAGATGAGGAACTTTACAAGGGTTTCCACTCTCAGCATTCTTATGATGCATATGTAGTATAGTGTTGCAAAATTTAACCAGAGAAAATTCTTAGAAGATAATGAAAGAGAGAATGTGCTCACCCTTGGATAGGGAGATGAATTTTTAGGACAACATCAAAGACAATACATGAAGGAAATAATGAGATGTAGTGGTTGATTGATTGTGTCAACTTGAGAAGTTTAGAAGCTTAAGTAAATCGGCTCAGCAGTTCTACACCCTAGGGTGTAGAAGACTCACCCTTGAGTGGCTCCTCACCTGGACAGTGTAGAAGGAAAATAAAGAAGGACAGATCTGCTTCTGTTCCTCAGGGGAGGTGCAGTCTTCACCTTCAGCTTTGATATCATCAGCTGGCTTCTAGTGGAGTCAGTTTACACAAGGGGAACATAATTATTTTATCCAAAGAATACATTTGGAAAGTAGCTTTTATAGGCACTGTAAGAGGGATAGACTGGTTGAGAGGGAAGAAAAAGAGCTGCTGTGGACTTTCTGACTCAGAGATTTGTATATTTTGAGAAGGTGGGCAAATATAAACAGTTGTGGGAAAGTCCGTTTTAACTTAAAGTCCGTTTAACAGTCCATGTAATATTCATTACAGAATATTACCACAGTGCCATGTGTTTTAAAAATATTGAAACATTATCAAAAAAACGTGCCATAGTCAAGCAATATGGCCCTGTCTTGGTCAGATTTGGGAATGTTATAAGGTACCAGAAGCTATGAGGTTTAAAGAAGAGAAATTTATTTCTCACAGTTCTGGAGATTGGGAAGCACAAGATAAATGAATTGGCTCCTTGACCCATTTTGTTCCTGGTGAGGGCCCTCTTCTTATTTTAGGGATTGATGTTTTCTTGCTGTATCTTCAAATTGAGAAAGAAAGAGACAGAAAGAAGGAAGAGGTGGAACAAAATGAAAGACTAATCACAGCCTCTCATGAACTCCTTACTCTCTAAGGACACCACCACTTCCTAAAATTATCTTATTGTGGTTAGTATTTCAACACAGGAAGTTTGGAGAGACACACTATGCAATTCATAGCAGACTCTTTAGGAAAAGCATACTAAGCTCCCAGCATTCCTTACAGCCAGGATGGAACAAGCAAGTGACTTAAAGTGTTCGTTAAAGCTGGGTGTGTTGGTGAAATCCTATAATCCCAGCTACTTGGGAGCCTGATGCAGGAGAATTGCAAGTTTGAGATCAGCATGGACAACTTAGCAAGACCCTGTCTCAAAGTAAAATTTACAAAAGTCTGGGGATGTACCTCATTTGCAAAGGTCATCCCTAGTATGTGCAAAGCCTTGGGCTTAATCCTTAGTACTGCAAAAATAAATAAATAAATAAAAAATGCTCCTTGAAAGTGTATTCTTTGGGAAACTGGCTTGCTCATCATTTTATAGATTATATCGAATATTTACAATTAATAAAATAATCTACTCATCACAAACCGATGCCCAGTGCTCTAATTTTTCCATCTTTATGTCCAGATAAGACCAGTCATTTTAAAAGAGTGAGCATATTTCCAGATAGCCAAAAGGATTGTGGTAACTGTATTCATTTGCTACTGGAGGCAAAACATATTAGCTCACATTTAACCACCTGGCACAAGTTACTGTCTCCCAGTTTTGTGAGTTAGGTATCTAGCTGGGTTCTCTGCTCAGGGTGTCCCTGGCTGCAGTTTTGGTGTTCAGCAGGCCACATTCTCATAGAGAAGATTACCTGGGAAAAGATTTTCTTCCAAACTTCCCCTTGGGCTGTTAGTAGAATTTGTCTTGCTGGCTTTCATGGAGGGTCATCCTTCTGTCATAGAGTCTGCCTACAAATCCTTACTGTGTCCCGTCTGTAGGATTCTTTAGTGATAGAGAGAATATCTTTGTCATTGAGAAAGGTCCGGTTCCATTTTTTAAGGACTTGCCAACAATTAGGAAGCACACACCTAAGATAATGTTTTTGGTTGAATCAGAATTAACTGATTTGGAATGTGTAATGTCTGCAAAGACACTTCACATTTGTCATTTTCAGTAGGCTTGAAAAATGTCTCACCTACATTCAAGTGGAGGAGAGTATATAGGACCAGAACCCCTGAGAGTAGAGGACTTACTATTTAGCAGCACAGTAAGTTTAGGCCATATGTTATTTTAGTGGCAAAGAAGTCTTATTTAAGTAGGAAGGAAAACACTTTCAATCAGTCACTGTTAATGCGAGGTAGAAATGCATGGGAAGTTTTAGGATGCACCTGTGATCGGGCCTTTCACCACAGCTTATGATTGGATTGTGTTCTTATCCCTAACCCAACTGAGGTATGAGACAAAAGAAAGCTATGTATTGAACGTGCAATTTTCATGCAAATTTTCTCTCAGGCTCCATATAAATTTTCCCTCAGGTGGTTATGACTGCTTTCAAGAATCAGAAAACAGAATGGAAGCGATAAAGGGTTTGCTTCAAAGGCATACCTATTTGGTCATTAGAAAAAATAAAGAAAATTGCCTAACAGCCATTGCACAAAAGCGACTACAGTTTGAGAATAATTTTACTCATCTATTGGAGAGTGTTGAGATACCTGGATTTTAATTTCTTTGTTATATAAAATGTTTAAGTTTTAAAAAACCAGGTTTCTCACCTCTCCATGCTACCTTCATGTGTGAGAATTCAGTGGGGGATGAGAGAAATTCTGTCATGCATTGAAGGATGGAGTTGGCACACTATGTGGGGATGTGGTGTTTGAACAGGCAGTGGGAATAGTGACCCAACTTTGGGTTTCAGCATCAGATCAAGGGAGGAGCATTCATATTGGGCTGTTTCCAGCAGTGGATATTTACATATGAGCACTAACTATATTTACACTGGCAACTACTGAAGAACCAATGTATTTTTTCACTGCTCGAGAAATGTGTTCCAAATATGGATTTGGATTGTTTGATTTTTAATTGAAGTCAGCAGTGTTAATTGAAGTCACACATGTACACACACATTCATACACACACAAAGACACACATGCACACAAAGCAATACTGGATGAGTCTGGGAGAAGTGAGGCCCAAATAGCAATGTCTTCATTTAGTACCTTGGCTTTGAAGCACCGTTGTACTGAAAGGAAGCAAGTCATGTTGCTGATTCCAACCACGAGGCAGGGCTTGCTTAAGTTGATCCTGGAATATGTTATTGTAATGTTCCGTTGTTACAAGATGTTGAGGGTGTGAAAAGAGGCCAAGGAAGAGAGCTTAAAGAGATTCTGATTGTTCAATGACGATTTCATCATCAAAGTACATGAACATAGAAATTATATAAACACATGAACACATTACAATAATAATAATCTGGAACAGCTGGCAACCTCATTTTAATATTATACCATACTTATTATTGTTGGGCAATTGAAAAGCTTGGATGGGCTTCCAGAACAAAATAGCAAAACTTCTAGGAACTCCAGAGCAAAATAATATAGAATTGGTAGCTTAACAAAAATTTGCCATGATATAACACTACAGGCTCCATGTCCAAGATCAAGTTGCTGGCAGGACTGGGTCATTCTGAGCCTGATCCTTGGCCTGCAGTTGGTTGCCTGCTTGCTGCCTTTTCACCTGTAATCCCTCTGTGCACCTGCAGTCTTGCTGTGTATTCCTGTGTCCAACTGTCATTTTCTTCTGAGGACATTTTCCCAATTGCATTGCATCAGTCTCACCCAAGTGACTTTTCCTAACTCCCCATGTCCCTAGACACTCACTTTCTGAAGTAGTAGGGGCTAGGTTTCAATATATGAGTCTGGGGGAAATATAGTTCAGTCCATAACAGAGGATATTACTTTATAAGTA
>NW_004955488.1:3555725-3557837 GCF_000276665.1 Chinchilla lanigera | reverse complement strand
AGCAAATCATCAAGAAAATGATGCACCATGAGCAAGTAGGATTCATCCAAGGAATGCAGGGATGGTTCAATATATGAAAATCAATAAATGTAATACACCAGGGCTGGGGATTTAGCTCAGTGGCACAGAACCTGCCTGGCAAGCGCAAGGTCATGAGTTCAATTCCTGGTACCAGAAGAAAAACAAAAGCAAACAATAAATGTAATATACCATATCAATAGAACTAAAGACAAAAACCATGTGATCATCTCAATAGGTGCAGAAAAAGCTTTTGATAAAATCCACCACTCATTCATGGTAAAAGCCCTACAGAAAATAGGAATAAATGGTCTGTACCTCAATCTGATGAAAGCCATCTATAGAAAACCAACAGCTAACATATGACATAAATTAAAAACTGAAAGCTTTCACTTTAAAATCAAGAACAAGGCAAGGATGTCCACTGTCACCACTCCTATTCAACATAGTTCTGGAAGCATTTGTCAGAATAATTTGACAAGAAAGAGAAATAAAAGGAATAAAGATAGGAAAGGAAGAAGTGAAATTATCATTATTTGCAGATGACATGATGCTCCACATAGAAGACCCCATAAACTATACCAAGTGACTCCTAGAATTAACAAATTTAGTGTATCTGGATACAAGATCAACACTCAAAAATCAATAGCATTCTTATACACAACAAACACACTAAGAGAGAAATTAAGGAAACCATACCTTTTACCACAGCATCCAAGAAATTGAAATATTGAGGAATCAATCTAACAAAACAAGTAAAAATCTATACCGTGACAACTATGGTACTCTGAGAAAAAGAGATCAAAGTGGATTTCAGTAAATGGAAAAATAATCCTGCTCATGGATAGGAAGAACCAACCTTGTAAAAATGACTATACTCCCAAAATTGTTGTGTAGATTCCATCCCAACTAAAATACCATGAGTATACCTCACAGATCTAGAGAAAACATTCCTAAAATTCATCTGGAACCAGAAAAGACACAGAATAGCAAAAGTAATCCTGAGCAACAAATGCAAGGCAAATGGAATCACAACCCCTGACTTGAAATTATACTACATATCTACTGTTATAAGATCAGCATGATATTGGCAAAAAAAAAAAACCCAGACCTAAAAATCAATGGAACAGACTGGAAGATGCAGTTACAACCACAAACACACTCAGCCACCTTATCTTTGATAAAGGGGCCAAACAAGTTCACTGGAAGAAAGATGGCCTCTTTAATAAATAGTGCTGGAAAAGCTGGCTGAAGACTCAAACTAGACTCATGTTTATCAACATGCATCAAATTAAAATCAATATGGCTTAAATATCTAAATATTAAAACAAACATTAAATCTACTGGAAGAGATAGTAGGTAGAAATCTTGAAGACATGGGGTAGGCAGATAGTTCATTAACAAAAATCAAACTGCGTGGGAAATTCTTCAAGAATCAACAATTTGTATCTCATCTTATTGAAAAGTTTTTGCATATCTAAAGAAATCACCAGCAGAGTAAAAAGAAAACCCACTAACTGGGAAAAAAACTTAGCTAACTGCTCCTCAGACAGAGGACTTTTATTTCGAACATATAAAGAATTAAAAAAAAATCAGGCTCGCCAATTTCAAAGACCCAATCCAAAAATTGGCCTTTGAGATGAATATACACTTTTCAGATAAAGAAATACAAATGGCAAATAAATACATGAAAAAATGTCCAATGACATTAGTTATTTGAGAAATGGAAAGTAAAACAACACTGAGATTCCATCTTACTC
Organism: Chinchilla lanigera; assembly: GCF_000276665.1. Taxonomy (NCBI): domain Eukaryota; kingdom Metazoa; phylum Chordata; class Mammalia; order Rodentia; family Chinchillidae; genus Chinchilla; species Chinchilla lanigera. The sequence goes on along the minus strand of NW_004955488.1, from coordinate 3,556,059 downwards.
CAGGAAGAATGGCTATCATCAAGAAATCAACCAACAACAAATGTTGGAGGCTGCTGTGGAGAAAAAGAAATCCTTCTCCACTGTTGGTGGGAGTGTAAACTGGTGAAACCACTGTGGAAATCAGTCTGGAGATTCCCCAGTCAAATAGGATTAGTGGTCCAATTGAACACAGCTATTCCTCTTCTGGGAATTTTTTCAGAAAAATTAAAACATCATAGCACAGCAATGTATGTGCAGCCATGTTTTAGCAGTGCAATTGGTAACAGCTAAATCATGGAAACAACCCAAGTGACCATCAACTGAGTAATGGATAAAAACTTGCAGTATTTTTATA
>NW_004955488.1:3406147-3550654 GCF_000276665.1 Chinchilla lanigera | reverse complement strand
TGGTCTTTTTGAGACAGGTTCTCACTATGCAGTTCAGGCTGTCCTTGAGCTCACTTTGTAGCCCAGGCTGGTCTTGAACTTGCAACAATCCTACTGCCTTGGCCTCCCAAGTTCTGGGATTACAGGCATGTGCTACCACACCCAGCTAGTACTAATTTCTTAATTCTCATAGCAGATCATTGTTGTCTTAGGGAATGGCCTTATTTTCAGAAATTGCTCACTTAAGAATTTGGAATTGATGGAACTTCAAGTCTTCACCTATTCCCAAATGGCTCAGGACAAAAAGTTATCCATGCTACATTTTTTCTTTAAAGAGAATGAAAGTAGAGTTCATAGGAAAGAGTAAGATGTGGGCAGAATTATTGGAGAGGCATCAATTGATTCTGAGAATAAACGGGTGAAAGGTGACCTTTATTATGTTATCACTTGTGTTCTTAGAATTTATCCTTGTCTCAAAGCATAGGAAAAATGGATATATAGCGAATCACATTCTTTCTCAGACTGTGAAAGAGATCCAGGAAGATAAACAAATGAAACTCTACAGTTAACAAGAAGAGATGAAGCTCAGTGTAGTCAAGAAAGATGAAAGAGTTTTGATGCCTGACGCATGAACCTTCACATGGATGTTTGGAGTCTGAAACAGCAAGCCCTGACTGACAGTAGAAGGTACAGTTTTGGCTACTGCTGCATAAGCTGCAAGTATCAGAGTCCAGAGGAAGTTGAAATGATTTCCACCACACACGGAAGCTACCCTCAATACTAATTAATAATTAATTGCAGTTGACAGTATATAAAGAGAAAACACCTTGTTTTTCCAGCTCTGATCTTTCCTTCTCTGAATACTGCTACCATCTATTGAGTTGCAGTCAGCACAATGAACTGATCACTGTCTAGACTTTGTGTATGATATTCTAGGGAACACAGCACAGGCTTTCTCAAGTGAAGGACTTACCATCTGGTGGAAGAGATTTCAAAATATGTTCCAATATTTTTTACACAAAGTTAAAGCCTGTTTTGTGGTTGAAGAGAAATGTGGGGGTCCAGGAGGTGAGAAGGTGTGGATCTTATTTAGTGGGCTGTGCTGTCCTTCCTCTGGCCATTTGTGTGCTGCAAAAACCCTTTCTCCCTTTTCTTAGGCCTCCTTTTTTTTGACTAACTCCTGCTCAGCAGTAAGTGCCTAGCCACATGCATTCTGCTCTGTAGACAACAGGAGAGATATTATACATTTGCAGGCAGAGGGCTGGCATAATCAGACTTCTAATAATTAATTAAGAGATCATTAATTAAGGAGTCATTTATTAAATCCTAAGCCCACTGGGCTTTCCATCTTCCAGGCAGCATTTCCTGACATCACAGAGCCTGGGTTAAATGTCTCCTGTGTGCATTATGCAGAACTCGGTGTTTAGAGCTCATAAAGCTTCTGGATCCTAGTGAGCTGCTTGTTTGTTCAGATACCCTGCTCATCTGTGAGTCCAGCGGGCAGAAATCACTCACTGATCCTTTGCACTTGGCTTGATGCCTTATTCATAGGTGTTCACAATGACTATTTTATGAATCGAAGAATGACTACCTGCTGCAAATAATTATAACCAGAGGCTTGCAAACTCTTAGACCTTTCTTCTACTTGGAAAATTGTTTGTGGTTTAGGTGGAACTTTAGCTGGTTCCTGAAGTATGAATATTATTTGACAGGACAGAGAAAAAGGAATGGGGGTTGTAGGCTGAGATGAGAGTATAGTATCCAGACGTTCAAAGTTCAGTTATATGCAAGACAATTTGTCTTAATTTGATTGAGAGTTTAGTCTAAGAGAAGTACACATTTTTAGGTATTGCATTAGATGTACTTGAATTGAAAATACGGGGCTAGGTTTAGAAGATGTGAGTAATTTGCTTAGACATGAAGCCAGTGGTGCAGGTCTTGAGAACCCACTTAAAAGTTTTCAGAAGACTGGCATTACCTGAGCTCTAAATTGAGGTTCATTTATTGCTTCACTCACTGTTTTCTGGAGTATTTCCTCCATGTCAGATTTCTAGAAATAAACCAGAAGAATTGTAATGGTAGGCACTCTGAAACACACACCAAAACTAGAGAATTACTAAGGAAAGCAAATGAATTACAGTAGTAGTCATATAGTCTAGTGAGAAGCCATGAGATCTGTACTATACTATTGACAGTGAACATTCTTGAAGTTACTTTAATAATCATAATATAATGTAAGGAAAAAGCAAGTAGATGCATGTTTTTGTCAGTATTAAATCAATTGTCCATATCTGGAAGAGGTAATTATTTTGTAGAACAATTTTGTACTATCTCAGTTGATAATAATCAGTCTCAAATCTGCCAGACCTGTTAATGTCCAACTAACTGAAACACATCTAAACAACAGGCATTTAAAGGGTAGAAGCTGTTTATTGAGTTCATGAACAAAAAGGGGAAAAAATGGCTGTTGCATGGATGGATGCTTCCATGCTTTCTTAGGTTACTGGTCTACACCAGGACTTTGCTCTCCTAGCTTCCTTGGTAACCGGAAGACTGCGCCCTCTGGTGGCAGTGGTGTTACTAGACGGTATCTCCTGTGAATCCCACAAACTTGGTTAAAGCCGGCGAGAACCAGAGGCTTGGGATTAGATTTTAATTGTACCTACATTATGAGATGGTCTTACCCAAGTAGAGTAATCTTGATTAATGAACATGATTCAGACATTTAAAAATATCCCCGGAGTCCCTACTAATCACAGTAGGATCAACTTTCACCGTTTTCCCCTCAAAGGCAATCGTATCAAAGTAGAGCCTACATCTCATTTCTCTCTTTCTTTTTAAACTTCTGCCAAGAAATGTACATGAAGTGGAGGAGGGTTAATTAATATTGATGGAACTACTTGGGCTGAATCTACTTTAAATTGCTTAAGGAACTGCACCTATTAGATTAAAATGTATTTCTGGCTTTTTGGTTTTGCTGACCTGTATAAAGAAAGCTTTGATTCATAATACATTTTGGGCTAAACATATTCACAATCTGATTGTAAACTCCACTTCCAATCTTAAGGAGAGAAAAGGATACCACTATTCTGACCAGAGAAATGTCCCAGTTCTTTACTTTTTATCTCAGCTCAAAAGAGTGGCTTATTAAACATAGGACTTAAAGAAAATATCAGCTATACCTTAAAATTGGAGGAAAAAAATAACCTGGCTCAGGATTGGCGGCTACTGGAATTATAGGCATAACTACAGAAGAGGATAATGAGCTTCTGAGGTGATCACCTTGTCTTTCTTCCCCCAATGCAATGATAATGAATGTCCCCAGGATTGTCAAATACTGTCCATTTCCTTTTGTGCTTCATCGCAGGTACAGCAACTTCCTTGCCATCACTAAAAATTAACAGAGCTACTTTGCATACTTCTGTGGTAATGATGCATCTTTAAAAGCCATATCAAAGTATTTCTTAAGGAAAAGCGTATATCTGCAGTTGAATATTATTAATGTCAGTCATTGAAAGACAGGTTTAAAGAACCTTCATATGGAAAAATATAAAATACAATATCATCATATTCTAGGGTGTTCTACAATCTTAAAAAGGTAATATATTGTGGATGAAGTTTTGGTTGTGAGTGTGTTTACACCCTAAATCACAAAATTGTAAGAATCACTGAAACTGTTGGGACTACCTATTAAAAGCATGGTACATTATATCATAAGAAATACCATGATATGAGTGTTTTGAATGTTGGTGTCATCATTGTTTATAGATATTAGCGAGTTTTATTTAAAAGTTTTCTTTCTAGGATAAACAAGACTTAGAAAGCAGCCTCAGATTTCTTTGAAATACTTTAGTGTTGGTAAATTAGATGAAACTCAACTGAATTAACTGAATACTTATGTGCAAGAGAGTTAATTATACCCTGCGATAATCATGTGAATTAGGTACTATTATTATCCTAATTTTTCAGGTAAAGAAACAAGCAGGAAGATGTGCCCTTCCCAAAGAAATACGTGCCTAGGAAGTGTCAGAGTAAGGATCAGAAACACAACAGTCTGTCCCTGGAAGCTAGGTTCTCAACCACTTTGGAGTATGCTTTTGCTTCTCTGAGCCTAGAAACAGTGGGGACCATGTGTGCCAGAAGGAGCTGCCAGAAGCCAAGTGGCAGAGTGTAGGAGCATCAGATGTTGTGGGATTCAGATGCATTCAAGCTGCTACTACTTTACAGTGCAAGGGAGCAGAAATGAGGACAGGAAGCAACATGGAGATCTGAGATACCTCTGCTTTCCCACAGGTATGTTATCTGAAAAATAAATGTGTAGAACATAATCCAGTTGCCAAATAAATTTATTTCCACTGACATCCAAATAGACTTCCTAATATGGAGAGATGAAATAAAAAGGAAAAAGTACCCTTCTTCTAAAATACATCCTCTGTGTTCTGTTACGTGACTTGTGTGTGTCAGCCTCATGGTAGCTCAAGGTGGCAGAATGTAACATGGGCTGTTTTGTGTGCCACATTATTTTTAAAAACTAATGAGCTAAAGGACTTTAAACTTGTAATTGCTCTCTGAGTAAATTAATATCTTTTTTATTTTTCCTTTGTCTACTTTTTCTCAATTGGCTTTTATGGACACCACTATTCAGCAAGAGGGCACCTGATAGATACACTCTTTGTCAGAGTTCAAGCCATTCCTTCATTAATTACACTGGATAGCACCCCGTTTCTGTTACCATCTCACTGGTAATCCTTTTACTTCTTTTCAAGAATTATCACTATCCAGAAATGTGGAACATAAAGGGCAATGCCAGGGGATGGACATAAACATCAACTACCTCTCTGTCTCCTGAGCAATGTAGAACTATCCTTTTCACCCTTCTCCCTGAATATAGTCATTAATATCATTGTGAAAAGAAATATCCCAGAGGCATCATGCTCCCATTTCAAGAACTGATTTTGTGTTGCAAAAGTTTATTGGGTTAATAATATCCCTTCGTTACTGCAGGCTGATCAGGTCTGCAATCTCCCAAATGAGTGTATGGTGAAGGCTAAATCAAAAGAGGCAAATGGAATGATTTCAGGGCCCCAGGAGGATTAAAACCCTGTCACAGAATTTGAGATTCTCTCAGGGATAAGACCAAGACCTTCTCTGGGTAGCCCGTATTTATTTGGTTATCAGAAGAAGGGAGTGGAGTACTCAAGAAGGGTGGAGTCACTCAAGAACTTCTCCAAGTAAGGTATTAAATTAATCCACCCAGGAGTGCCACACCTGAGTCTTTATCCAGATGAGATCTTATCCAGGTGTTTTGGTTATGATCTTGTCTTACCCTTTGAGGCTCTCTGGCTTCATAATCTATACATGTTTTGGTAGGGATTAGTGACTCACAGAGATTCACTTACTATGAGTCCACCATTTCCAGACAAGGAACCTAAGGCCTTGGACAGATTCACAAGTGAACATGAAAATCCAATTGGTTAATTTAAGTCCTGCTCAGGTCTGCTTCCCATAGTAGTCTCCATCAAAGTGGGCCTTACTTCTGAGCGTTTCAGAAAGGATGAATCTTTGGTGCTTTCAGGTATCTAGGAAGTCACCTACATCAACCCTTTCTTCTGAGTGGTAAAAGAACATGGGCTGAGTGTATCATCAGTGAATTACTCAGGTTCTCAGAGCCTGTCCAGGGAAAAGAAAGAATGGAAATTTCAGGCAGGTGGATGAGAAAACTTTGGTTGCACCTGAACAGTAAATTATCTTACTGCCTTTTGTCTCTAATAAGTCACTTTTATTTCTAATGCACATGTGTAGTAAGCCCACTATGTACCAGACTAAGTTCACTTTATATTCATTAAGTGGGAATAGTGTTTTATTTTACAGATAAAAGACATGATAAAGAGAGAGATTAAGAGACCCATGCGTGTATATGGAGTGCAGAACTGAAGTGATAGTTCAAGCAGTCTAGCTTCTAGGTTTGTGTTCTTAACTGCTATTCTCTTCGCATAGATTTGTACCATGTATTCTTACTAAACACCACTCCTTCGCATTGTTTTTGAGAAATGCTTTGCTTGTTGGCTCTGCCTTGCTGCATATCCCTTTTCCTTGGATAAAGCAAAAATATTTTCAGAGATGTAGGCTATGTACACAAAGGGGAAATGCAGTATTACTTAAGTAAAAAAAAATCACAGAGGCATGGAAAACATCATACATTCCATTATAGAGGAAATACTTCCTCATCAGCTGCTCTGCAATATGGCCAGGGCTAGACAAAAGGTGAGTGCACTGAATAAAATAATGAAGATTCTGTGTATCGATGTGGTCCTCCAGTGTGAGAAGACACCCGATAGCAAGAAAAACATCACAAGTTAGTAAAATTTTTTTTTGTTATATAGTGATAAATGTCTTATTGAAAAGACAAAGAGGTGATAGTAATTTGGAAAAACTTGAAATACTAAATCATTTTCCTTATTACTAAGCTATAAAGAAAGATAAACTCGAGGCCTTTATAGGTAAATGGTCACAACTAGAGACTATATTCATAAGTGAAATAAATCAGACCTGCATGTGCAAGCACCGCATTGTTTCACTAGTGTAAAACCTGAAAGAGTTAATTTAAACTAGGAGGTATGAATGAGAGACATTGTGAAATGATAGGAAAGCACTCAAGGGTAAAGGGCAACTGGGATGTGGGGAAAGAGAAGGGAAAGAAGGAGAAATTTTGTGTGTATGTATATACAGGATAGTTAGCATGGTTGTTCTGTCTTCTATTTCTTTGTTGAAAGAAACGTCAATGAGTCCTTGATTGATCAGTATTGCATGTCTCTATCTGTTTTCATGAGAAACCACTTTGAAGATATCAATATGTAAAACAGCAAGCACTGTTAATTTCCTACTACTTTGTCTGTAATTCTGTACTGTCTGTACTGTTCTTTTGATAATTTGTAAAAGGTTGTCTGTCTGTTAATGTTTTCCTCCTTTTATTTTTAAAATAAAAAAAAATCATTTTCCTTCAAAATTTAACATTTGAGCAGATATGTGAAGAGGAAGGTGTAGATATTTGAGTAAAAGAGGGATAAATATGTCCACAGAGCCCCATGAATGGAGTGGTAAGTCCAAGGTATAGCAAAACTACAGTATGATTTAAAAATAGCAGAAATAAAATCAGAGAAATAAGTACCTGCATCTGAGAGCTCTGTTGGGCTTTTCTGCTAACAGAATAGAGAGCCATGAGAATATCTTCCTGCAGATTAGTTTACAGGTTTAAAAGGCATTGGGATTTAGCTTTGAGATGTGTGATGTGAGGCAGTGTGGAATCGGAGATGGCAGTCAGGAGGCTACTACAGTAGTCTTAGTGAGACAGCTCCTAGCTACAAAGGTGGGAATGGGAGAGGTAGTGAAAAATTGTCAACTTATTAAGATATTTAATGGAAGACAGAAAAAACTGTCTAAAAATTTTGTTACCTGACCTAAGAGAATAGAAACTATCTATCTATCTATCTATCTATCTATCTATCTATCTATCTATCATCTATTTATCTATCAATTTATCTATATCTATCCATCCATCCATCTATCTACCTATCTATCATCTATCATTTGTTTGAGGACTTGAGAGAATTCATTTTTCATTGGCTGAGAAAGAAATGATACTAGTGGCACAGGGTTGGGGGAAATATTCATTCAGACACTGTAGACAACTGTGGTGATTACTCCCAGGAACAAAAGGGCACAGGTCAAATATGTCAAATAAGCAGGGTGTGAAACAGGTAGGTAGGTTTGAGATGCAAAATTAGGAAGTGTTTGACTAGAGGGATGGTTTATAAATGTCAGAGGATATGAAGCAGTGAGTACTGATAGAAAACAAAAGAAGATGAAGACAGGGACCTGGGTTTACCAACGATAAAATTTGGAGAGAAGTGGAGAAAGTACAAACGTTTGAGAAGGAGGCATCTGTAGGTTCTGAAAAATAAGGAGCTAAAATGTACTGAGGAGGAGGGAGTCATCACCTGTGTTTAAATCTGAGGCCAGGGAAAGTAAGATGAACACAAAGGCTTGACATTTGCATTCAGTCCCACTCAGGACATTGTGACCTTTGACAACGTTTTCAGGGAGATGTGAAAGTTGTATGGGATTGGGTTGAGTGCAGAAAGGGGGAAGAGTTGAACACAATAGAAAAAAACAATTCTGAAGGAATTTGGTTTCAAGAGGGAGGGGGAAAACAGGGTTGTAGCTGACAGCAATGTTTGAAAATAAAGGAAAGATGTTTGTATGATGCAGGGCATCATTTATTAAAGTGAAAACTGAAGAATGTGTTGGACCTTAGAGAAATGGATACCTTTTACAGGAGACTGAGGAGATAAAGTGAAAAAAAATGCACCTGCACAAAGGTTTTATGTGAAACTCAAGAATGACAATGGTAAAACACCCCTTCTTTCTTTCTTTCTTTCTTTCTTTCTTTCTTTCTTTCTTTCTTTCTTTCTTTCTTTCTTTCTTTTTCTTTTTCTTTCTTTCTTTCTTTTTCTTTTTCTTTCTTTCTTTCTTTCTTTTTCTTTTTCTTTCTTTCTTTCTTTCTTTCTTTCTTCTTTCTTTCTTTCTTTCTTTCTTTTTCTTTTTCTTTCTTTCTTTCTTCTTTCTTTCTTTCTTTCTTTCTTTCTATTTATTTAAAGAAAATAATGAAAAAATAAAAACAATACAGACTTTTAAGACAAGATGATAGGAAATTAATATTGGCTATTATATTGCATATTGTTGTCTTCAAAGTAGCTGCTCAGATTGCCAGATATAGGTATGTAAGATTGGTCAAACAATATAAGCACTAACTGTTCCTTTCAGTGAACTAGTAGAAATTAGTAGTGTAATTATCTTAGCTATCTTATATATATGTATATATATTATATATAATATACTTATGTATACTATAATAGTATACAACAATATATATGTAGTAGTATACTACTATATATATTGTAGTAGTATATTAATATACACATACACATATATATGGTATACTTATTCAGGTTTGTCTCTGAATATTGCTTGAATAGTATGTTGAATGCTCTGTGTAGAGTACTGGACAGGGGTCCACTCTTGTTGGGGTAGTATGTTTTTAAGTGTGACTGAGAAAAATGAATGCTAGTGAACCTCATAGGAATGTCTTGAAAATTACCATATTGCCCACTGAACACATCCCAATACGATGGTACTTGTTTGATGAACTCATTACAATTTGATGTCAAGACTAAACTCATGATGGAGAAGCTCATAGAAAATACAGATTTACTTACTGAAATTGTGTCATTCTCATTTCATTTGTGCTATGACCATTGCCTGTTTTATTCTTCAGCCCTTCTTGGAGTGCTGAACCTAGCTTCCACCTCCCCTAGGTTCTTCAAGCTTAAACACAATTAAATGTTATTATATTAATATATGTTTCCTTAGTTACTGCCTATCCCAGGCATACCTTCCTAAAAGTATTCTTAGGTTACCTTGATCAAATTATATATGCTCCAGGGTACTTCTTAGATGAAGTGATTCAGGCAAATGTGCTGATGATCAAGTTTATTTTACATTTTGATGCTCCCTCATGAACTCCTCACAGAATAACTTTTAGTTTGATATTGGAGGAAATTTGTATATAACTTGGTAGAATTCATGAGTACTCATTAGGTTATTTTAAAACTATGGCCACCCAATGGACAGAAAAGACCTTCAGAAAAGCCAGAAAATAATAAATCCCATCTCTCTAGGCTCCAATTTCATGTGCTTAGGGAAGACATTCAGGCATACACTCCTAGGAAGCAACACAACCTGTCAAAACACAGGCATCCAGTAAATAGCATCGTCTACCAATTTGGTACTGTTTTCTTACTTGCCACAGATATGAAAAAAGTGAGCGTAGATAGTTAAAGTAGAAATACCCAAAAGTAGAGAGTATAGGGTACATTTGGTGAATCCACGATCCTTTAGTATCTAAGCTGTTTCACCACTGCTCCATTATGCTTTAAGTGTCACTGTCTTTTGCTGTCACTGCAGCTTCAGGCAGGGTGCCTCCACAGCAGAAGGGTCACAGTCCTGCCAGCTGAACTCAGCTCCTAGTAAAGACTTTTGCAGAAGCCTTACTCCCAATTTCCACTCATCTTATTAGCTAAAACTTGATCAGCAAACAAAACCCTGAAACAGATTTTTATAGGTAGACAGACTGCCACCCCAACAAAAGCTGGGTTTGGCCTCTGAGGAGGAAGAAAAGAATAGATTTTAGATGGGCATTAAGCATTAAACCTTTTTAAAAACCACATTAGGAGTGAATTATCTGCACTCTAAAGGATTAATTTTTAGAAATCTAATGATCTGGGCACTTCTATCTTAACTTTATCTCAATGTTGTTCCTGAGATTTTATTTTTACTTAAATGTTTCTGAATGGTTTCTGTTATTGCTTCATTTAACTAGATTTTTAAGCCTATTGCTCCAGGTATTGATGATCCACGGACTTGCTGTTTACATGTAGAGTCAATTTTCCCTTTACTGCTTTGACAGTTATTTTTCCTGGCTTATTCTACTAATAGCTTTCCCCCTAAATTTACACTGTGCTTGTGGCAAAATAAATCATTTATTTCATACATAGTCTTCCATTCAGTGATTTTCTTCTCATTATGCTAAAGACTGTTACACTAGTTTGGTGAGTGTTTTTTGTAATTTATCTTTCTAAAGCTCAAATGATCTAGTGTTTCAACAGTTATAATTATTAATCCAACTCACCCAGGTTTGTTTTCTTGACAGTCATTTTTCAAATGCAAAAGGATAATATTTCTAGTTACATGATTCTTAAAACTTCAGTGAGGTTTCTCTTCCAATTTTACTTTTTAAGATGGTCTTGTATTCATGATGATAGCAAATATTGGAGGATGTGATTTTATGGTAATTTTTATAACACAAAAATAACAAACATATTAATAAGAAGACAATAAAATATCCATGTCTATGGATCTTAAAATTTAATGTTAGCCCAATTTTTCTCATTTAATAAATGCAGAATGCTTACTCTGTATCAGAATTGTAGTATTATATAAAAATACAAACTTTAATAAAAATAGCTCTGATTGACATTAAACATATAAAAACACCCCAAAACCAAAACATGATGGGGTGTAACGAGTGCCATAATAGGAGTATCAGCTAGAGTAGAGCCCCAAGGAAGAATCAGAATAATGATTATGAGAATCAATCAGAGATGAAAACAGAGATAGATAACAGGACCTCATTTGTAGAGACTAGAGATTTCTCAAATGATTCCAATGAATGTATTCAGGGAGAGAGTGGATTAAGGAACATCTTGGTTACTTTTCTCTTGTTGCTGGGACAAAATACTTGACACCCAAAATTAAGGAAGGAAAGGTTTATTTCACTTACAGTTTGTGGAGGTTTTAGTCCATACATGGCAGGTTATAAGGCAGAGTGGCACATGGCAGAGGGCTACAGCTCATGTCGGCAGAACACAGCAAAGCAACAAGCACACACACAAGGGAGGAAATGGCCAGAAGCACCCTTTTTCTCTCCCTTACATATGCAAACTATCCACCCCAGGGCGGGTGTAACTCTCACACCCATAATCAATCAAACTCTAAAAGCCTGCCCCCTATGGCCACATGAGGCTTTGGGGGAACACACAGACACAAACCATAACATTCCACCCCTGGCCCCCCAAAGACTCATCCCCATCCCCTCATGCAAACAGCATTTAGTCCATCTGCATGAGTTGCCAAAGTCCTAACAGTTGCAGCATTGCTGAAAAGTCCAAGTCCCAAGTCTCCTCTGAGATATAAGGCAAACTCTTAGTTGTGAGCCCCTGTACAAATGAAAAGTTAAGCATTTCCACCATTCAATGGCACAAAATAAGCAGTACCATTCCATAAGGTACAAACAGGGGGACACAGAGCATTGGGACCAAAGCAAGTCCAAAATCCAGCAGGGCTACCATTATGTCCTGTAGTTCCATGACCAGCATCCGAAGCAATCTGTGGCACATTGTAAGCGCCAAAGGGCTTGCATGAGTCCACCCCTATGGCACTTCTGGTGGTTACAGCTTCCATGGCTTCTCTCTTAGGCCTGTTTTGCTCCCTCCTTGCAGCTTTCCTTAGATGATCCATGGTCCTGGCTTTTCTAAACTTCTGAGTTCTCCAGGGAACCTTTTGCTTCACACTCACAGCCTCATGCACTGCCCTCTCAGGGGCACACTGCCTGGCCTCCCACACCTTCTGAAATCTGAGTGGAAGCCTCTTTAACCTCAGAACTCATGCATTCGCCATGCACCTAAAGCCAGGGCCACGGGGATGACGCCAAGGTCTGCTGCCACCTGGAGCAGTAGCCAAGTTTTCCTCTCTCTTGGCCACAGGGGACTAGTGCCTGGATTGCTGGGCACTCTGAATACAATTTTGAGGAACAGATCCTCTATGCTGCTGCCATTCTGGAACACGGCGCTCAGCAGCTTTTTTCTCATGGCAAGGTCTTTCACCTTTGCAGTTTTGAGGCTGCAAAGGGTGGAGACTTGCTGCTTCTTGTGATGCCCTCAGGCCATCTTTTCTATTCTCCTGTTCCTTCTCAACAATGGAGATCTCCTCAGCTCTACCTTTACAGTCCACAGCTTTACAGGAGCTTTCTTTCTGGCCAAACTCACATTTTAAATCATCCTGCTGGGCTCTTTGTTCTTGATTCTCAATATAAATCTGGCTAAAGCTCCCAACAATAGCCATGCCACTGCCCCAACGTTTGACCGCCTTGAAATTTCTTTTGCCAGATTAATCAGTCCGCTGCCACCCTTAATTTCGGTCTTAGGCAAAGTCTCTGGACATGAGCAAAATGCAGACAAACTTTCTGCCAAGCTATGACACACATCGTCTGGAGTCCAACAACCAATGCAGTCCTTCTTCCCAACAGAAACCTCCCAAACCTGGTCTTTACCAGCAAGATTTCTATCAGCTTTCTGATCTTCTGAGCTCTGAATAGAATCTCCCAGACAGAACAGCCAAATGTGTTCTAGCACTTCTCTTTCAGGTGACATCTCTGAGCCTTTCCGAACACTTCCCACAAGCCATTTCGAAAGGTTCTTGAACCACTGGTCAGATATAGTCACAGCAACAACCCCACTCTTGGTACCAAATTCTGTCTTGGTTACTTTTCTCTCATTGCTGGGACAAAATATCTGATGCCCAAAATTAAGGAAGGAAAAGTTTATTTCACTTACAGTTTGTGGAGGTTTCAGTCTGTACTTGGCAGATTATAAGGCAGAGTGGCACATGGCAGAGGGCTACAGCTCATGTCGGCAGAACACAGCAAAGCAACAAGCACACACACAAGGGAGGAAATGGCCAGAAGCACCCTTTTTCTCTCCCTTACATATGCAAACTATCCACCCCAGGGCGGGTGTAACTCTCACACCCATAATCAATCAAATTCTAAAAGCCTGCCCCCCATGGCCGCATGAGGCTTTGGGGGGACACCCAGACACAAACCATAACAAGGAAGTTATCCTTAAGAATGGGGTGGGAGTTTTCCAAGGAGAGAGCTTATTAGGCAAATCAAGTAGTAGGACTGCAATGGAGGTATTGCAAGCATGTCAGAGCAGCAGGGAGTACTGCAGTCAAGGTTAGAGCTACTCTTAGAATGACACACAAGAGAGTTTGAAATTATTTCACAGACCAGCATTTCTCAGTTGTGCTCATAGGCATTTATGGCACTCCTTAATTATGCCCCAGAACTTCGAACAGATATATTTGGGAAATGATGCATACTCTTCTATTTTTTATACATTAAAATATCTATGGTTTCAAAATATGAGAAAGACACCTACAATAAAAAGAAAAAACAGTTATATCTACAATTTCCTGACCTTATTTGTTCCGAGAAATATTGTTTCTTTTCCCCTTGATTCCATTCTGGATTCCAGTTGATCTTCTATTGAACACGATATAGATGGTACTGTCATGAGCTATGAAGAGAGCTTTGAATAGGACATCAAATCAATGTTTTTTGTGTGATTCAAAAATCTATTTTAGTAGCCACAGTATGCTGGGGACTTGTTGAGATTAAAGGCTGAAAATCAGTTAGCAGATTCTTGCCTCTGTCTCAAATGGGGACTTTGAATTTCTCGGCAAAGCAGAATAAGTACAAGAAAGGGAAGACAATAGATTTGGGATACTGTAAACAGACGGTAGAAGAGTATTTATGGATAATAAAATAAAAAAGTGTAACTCATAAGCAGGTAATAAAGTCCAGTTTACTGCAGAAGACAATAGATTATCTTTACCAGGGAATACTTACATATTCAAATGAGACCATTATAATCTTATGAAAGATGCTTTATTTTGAAATGCAGAAAGACTGATGCTTATTTGTAATGATAAAAGTCTCCTGCTGGGAAATAGTGAAAACACAAGCAAATATTTTACTTTGAAACAATATTATTTATCTTATAAAAACAATTTATTTTAATATAATTCAGTAAGAAAAGTATGATTTTGGAAATAAATGTGTTTTATAAAAGTCCCCAGAGCATAGGTATTTTGTCAGCAGGCTAGTACACCAGGATGAGATTGAGAAAATTACATAAGCCATCATCTTGAACAATGATACCAAAAAAATGTAAAATAATGTGCCAGTGATGAACTAGGAAACAGAAGATGATAACTTGCTATATTTCTGCAACATATGTGAGTGTGATAGAGGGTAGAGAGGAAATCTATTTTTACCACCCTAATGGACTATATTTAGTCTGGCATCACAGAATTGATTGGACAAATAAGTTGTAAATCATACAATTTTATTCTTGGTTACTTCCCTATTTCTTTTATTTTGGATTTTGTGAACATTAAGTACCCTTAATCTTGATTAAAAAATAAAATCATTTTTTATCAACACCGATGACAGTTAGATGTTTCTACCACAATAACAAGCTTTTAGGATTTTGGAGATGAGTGATTACTAGTAAAAATAGAGTTTTGTAATACTGACAAGGGATATAATAAACCAAAATTAATCATTGAGCCTATATATATATATATGTATATGGGTAGCACACCTTCGAGCAATTTTTATATGTGTTACTTCATAGATTTCTGAAGCTCTTATGTGTCACAGTTAAAATCATACAAGTCAAGATTTCTACTTTAAAAATAACGACTGTCATAAATGTTAGACTATAAGCAAAATTTAAATTAATAACTACCCTGATCAACTGAATTGTAAACTATGCAGCTTTAATCAAATATGAAAAACTCAGCCCTCACACAGGACAGTATGAACATATTGCATAAGAATGAATGTTCTAATATGAATAAATTGGCCACCTGAGCAGTACATGGCAATGTGTAGCAATGAGTGTGAATCCTTCTCATTTTATCCCACTTTCTTTACTTGCTTTTCTGTTGCTCATTAAGAGGAAAATTCCTCTAAAGAAGTACAGTTCCATCTGCTTCTTATGTTCTTCTTTTTATTCTTGAAACTTTAAACTGATTTTCAGACAATTTTAAAACTGATCTAAATCCACTTTGATTTTTAAATTTGGCACTAAAGACAGACAAAAATTCTGATTCCCAACCTATTTATCTTTGTAAAAGTATCTGTTAGGCCATCATGAGTTGGTGTTTCCTCCAAATGCAGTTAATACTAGTTTTAAAGCATTCATGATAAATATAATAGAAAATAGCAACTGAAAAGAAAATCGCTGTCTTCTAATTAACATATCAATACACTGTTAAGTTGCTTCTACCTATATGGATTCCTTAGTAACTGTGTAAATCTCATCTTGCAACCAATAAACATCAACATCTTCTGTAATTGAATTCCTTGTGTCCCTAAACATATTACTTTTACTGTGCCTTTGCTGACTGATCATTTAAAAGTGTCTACTATTAAAGAAGAGTAAATTAAGTTTTTATGATGAGGGATTAGGTGTCAAAAAGAGAACATCATCACAATTTAATAAACACTTAAGATCTTTGGTTAAATGTGTCAAAATGGACAGTTATAAGTGATATTCAAGAACTAGAAACCGTTCTGCCATGCTTGATCTTTGTTCAAAAGGTTTGATGCATCACTTTTATTTGGGATTAGTGGGAATGCTGGGAGAGGCTTTGGAGAACATCCGTAAGTATGAGACCTTAATATTTCTGTTTAATCCTACAAAAAGAAAAGAAGAAAATGATACTACAAGCAGAACAAATTTTCTTAACTCGCTCAAATGAGTCAAGAATCTATTGGTTTATAAGTTGTTAAGTTTGTATCTGTGTGTCCCCCCAAATCCTCATGCAGTCATGGGGCAGGCTTCTAGGATTTGTGATTGATCCATGATCCAATGCTGGGATTATGGGTGTGAGTGTTACACCCGCCCTGGGGTGGGTAGTTTGCATACAATGTAAAGGAGGGAAAGAGGCTGCTTGCCACCATTCCTCCCTTTTTGCACTTGTTGCTTTGCTGTATTCCACTGACATGAACTGTAGCTCTCTACCATGTGCCACTCTGCCTTGGAACTAGCTGAATACGGACTGAAACCTCCACAAACTGTAAGCTAAATAAACCTTTCCTTCCTTAATCTTGGATATCAGCCATTTTGTCCAAGCAATGAGAGGAAAGTAACCAAGACATAAGTGAAACAAAACAAAAATAAACAAAAAAAGTTCTGTGGTTCATTACATCAGGGACTGTTTAGACACATATGCTTTAGAGTAAGCACTTGTGAATAATGGCCACTGTTACCAACAGTTTTTTGGGAAAGTTTACTGCCAAGCTTGATGCTGTGGTTAATCCTATATATTGGGGAACTGTGTGAGCAATGACAGAATGCATCAGTAAGAGTTGTGAAGAAGAAACAAATCTGAGATCAGTGAAGTTGCATAAGAGTGAAAGAAGCCAAATCCTGAATGACAGAAACAAGATTCCCACAGATTTTCCATAAATGAGGTGTGAAGAGATGTACTGTCACTTCTGAGTCTCAGTGTTCGATGTCTCTCCTGTTATATGAAGGAGATACATTTCCTGGTAATTAAACTAGGAAATGCATTTGTCTTGCTTTTCAGATATTACAAGAAGTGTGAGAAATGGGGAAAAAATATGTATGTGAGGACATT
This sequence comes from Chinchilla lanigera, assembly GCF_000276665.1. Classification (NCBI taxonomy): domain Eukaryota; kingdom Metazoa; phylum Chordata; class Mammalia; order Rodentia; family Chinchillidae; genus Chinchilla; species Chinchilla lanigera. The sequence continues at coordinate 3,533,566 of NW_004955488.1, read as the reverse complement.
TAAATAAAAAATGTTAAAAATGATTGTGAGGATTGTGTTACAATAATATGTGAAGATTTTGTTGTCATATGCATAATATGTGAAGATTACATAATATGTGAAGATTTTGTTGTCATATGCATAATATGTTGATATATTCCAAAGCAGAGCTTTGTCAAGCATGGGTGTCATTAATATCCACATGTTTGTTTCCCTGGTAGACAATGTCAACAGGATTCCTTAATTAAGTTGGATCCATGTTATTTGTAGTCACTAAGCCAAGCAATTAGGCAGTTAATAATTATTTCTCATAGAATCCTATGTTTTGTAGAATATCTGTAGAAACAATGGCTCATTTATCCAATTGATATCTTATTGTGGTGCAATCTACAATGATGAGAACTTGGCTAGATTGGGTTGAACACTTTCTTTGCAGCAAGAGAAAGATTTGACTGACCTCTAACAATGCTGTTCAAATTTGATGCTGTTGAGGAGTCATGATAGATGTGCTGTTAGAGTTTACAACTGATCTGTCCACATCCTAGCTGCTCACCCTTTTCCCAGAGCTGGGAACATAATTTGTAGTATACCTAACAAGTATTGATGGATTCAATAGCACCTGTCATCTGCATACCATTGGAGTAATGACACTAAGTGGAGAAGGCAAAATAATGCCTTGGATCTCCTCCATATATGGACATAGATGTCTACATCCTAGTACATTAGTTACATGACAAATAGGGCAATGGTAAAATCTAATAATGAATTAAAGATGTAGTAGGAATTAAAGTTACTATTTATTTTGCCTCAACAGAGGGAAATTATTTGGTATTATTTGGGTGGACCTAGGGCAATTACTAGAATGTTTAAAGTGGAAGAAATTATTAGAAGAGAAATCCAGAGAGACCGTAGCATGAGAACTACTTGGCTTGATCTTACTGACTTTGAGGACAGAAGAAGGGAGCCATGAGCCACCTCAGGAAAGCAGGTGACATTAGAAGCAGGAAAATCTAAGGAAAGCTTTCCTAATGAGATTTTACAGAAATCATTATTTAGCTCAGTGAGGAACCTGCTTGACTTCTGACCTTCAGAGTGTAGAATAATAAATTTGCATTGATCCCCTTAATTAGTGTTAATTTGTTTTGCAGCAATATAATATTAATACAGATTTTGGTACTTGGAAGTGGGGTGCTGCTCTTCATCCTATCTACAGATGTGGAAGTGGCTTTGGAATTTCCAACAGGCAGAGACTGGAAAAACTGGGGAAGCATGGTTAGAAAAAAGCCTAGCTACATTCAAAAGATTTTTAGCAGAACTGTGGTTATCAAGAACTGTTTTAGTGCAGACTCAGAAGCAAAGGAAGAGCACACCAGAGAAAACACGCATTGCTTTTGAGAATGCTTAAATCCTCCCTTATAGACTATTGGCAAATGGGTGTTAAAGGTACTAATGGTGAAGTCTCAGGAGAAAGTGAGGACCAGGTTATTGAAACATTAACCATTGCTATATAGTGACAGAGTCTTACTATAATTGTGTCCTGCAGTTATACAGCCAGTATAATTTATAAGTGGTGAAAATGAGCATTTAGCAAAGATTTCTAAGCAAAAGTGTGAAGGTGCACCTTAATTTGATTTTGTTGCTTAAAGAACAAGGCAAGATAAAAGGGGCAGGTTAGGAGAAAATAAATCATAACCAGATGATTTGGGAAATTCTCAGTTTATCAGACTGAAAAAAAATCTAAAATTCAAAGATTCAGTATTGGGAATACAGATTTTAGCAAAGAAAATTCAAGGTGTGGCTGGCACCATTGTGAATAACCTAGAAATATCAAAACACACATAACAGGCCCCCAAACCATTACTATAGGACTTATGGTTCCTCTCAACCATAACAGGAAAAGACAAACATAGACATATGAGGGCCCCTCCATAGTGAATCCCATCATAAACAGTAGTGTGAGAGTGAGCTGTCAGTCAGCAAAATGGCATGTGCTAGGTACCTGGTTTCTCAACAGCACCACAATAGTGTCACAAAGAATTGTGCTTGGAATGTACTAACCCAAAGTGCCTATTTCCAGGATGCTATTCACTGCCGATGCTGTCTTTGTTCCTTATTCAATCTTTGAAGCTTTATATTTGAGACATTCTCTAGATTACTACAGGGTCAATCTCGTGTTTGTTTTACTGAAATATTGTAGAAATCAGTGTGCAGGAGCTTGCAAATTTGTGTTGGATGCTAGAGTTCCTGTCCTCTCTTCAGAGAGACTGTGGACAGGAAGTGGTAATCCCTGTCCGGTAATCATGAATTTTGCCTCGAATTTCTGCTTTCCCACATCTTATCAATAGAGAACGGTGAATTTTATATTTTGTAAGATTTAAGCATGTTAACATTTGGACATCCTACAAAACTAAATATATCCCCCCAAAATTTTAGTTTTATAACTTTGATTTTGCTGTCTTGGACATAAGATCAAATCTTTATATCCAGTGTTTCTATTCATGATATGTGAAAGAAGATAGCATACTAAACATAACAGGATGTCTGCTGGTGTATTGAAAGGAATAGTTAATGCTTAAAATTTGTTCTGATCAATTTTGCATGCTTGTGTCTGGTGGTCTGAGCAACTGATCTGAAGGTAACAATATGCACTGGAATTACAATGGTGAACTCCTACCATCTTGTCTAGTGAAACTCTGTATTATCTCTAATGTTTTATTGAAGAATTACTTTCTTATTCTCTTTGATGGTTTGAGCAATCTTTCATTCTTACATATGGTAATCTGAGCAATGTAGTTGAGGATAGCGATATGCAATGTAACAACCACTGTTGATTTGTATTAATTTGTCTTGAGACCCTGTATCACTTTGAATGTTCTTGCTTTGATTTGTTTATGTTCGTGATACTGGTATGCTGCTACTCTTCGATTTTTTTGTTTGTTTGTGTCTCATGTACTACTCTCTTTAAAATAAAAAAAATTTAAAAAATAACAGGTAATAGTAAAAGTTACAAAAAACATTACAAATACATCATGAATAATTATTCAATGCAGATACATCCCAAGAATATTTCTTGTGGTTTCCACATTCTTCTTCAAATATAATATGACCTGGTGATGTTTAAATAATTGTTAAAGAAAATCAATCTGATGTTGCTACGAGATAGATTATCTATCTATCTATCTATCTATCTAATCTATCATCTATCTATTTTATCCATCTTGGACCTCATGCAGCTAAGGAAGTACTCTACCACTTAGCTATATTATCAGCCTTTGACTTTATATAATCAGTAATTCCCAAAATAGAAAACGTTTATTTATACACAGGAATGTTTTAAATTCACAATTCATTTTCAGTAAATATTTGTCTCAGTGGGTGATTTAGTAAATCCCAGTGCTTCACAGAACTGGCAATATAGTCAGAATACTGAAGTTGCATTTTTTGAAATATATCGTTTTACCTTTCTTTGATAATTGGGCATAATCACTCCCATAAGGCTGCATATTTGCTAGACACTTTATAAAGGATAATTGAGACTTGGAATGTCTGTAATGTGGTATTTCTTGATTATTACCATTAAATGATACAAAGCTTGGAGGGTGAAGTATCTGTTAAAAATCCATGCGAGGTAATTCCTTATTTGATAGTTTTAGTATGTGTGAAGTTATCATTTCTACTGGAGGTAAAACACTGAGAGTTGGCTGCTAGAAGAGGATATTTTGATAACAAAAGAATATCATATCTGTCTGGTTTCCACACAGGACTCAAATGATGAGGCTGTTTTATGAAAGAGGCAGTTGGATACACCAGGCTTTTCAGCAGCCTTAAAAAGCCCTGCTGGGCAATCATTCCTTACATTTGGAGACAACAGAAAGTATTTCTTCTGGGCTGAGACAATGCCTTCTGGAATCTACACATACGGCTGGAATGGCAATCCTGTCACCCTGAAAAATCTCGCTGCATTCTCTTTGATACACATTTGTTTTCTTGAGATCATTTTCAGTCATGGGCTTGGAAATATTAATTAGGATGGAGTTTCTTAAGGTCCAGGATAGAAGTGGAGAAAGCCAAAGCAAATTTTACTCCATACTACTGGTTCATACTCCAGTTTATTGATGGTGCATTGGCTTTCCATCTCTGGAAGCAGCGAGGAGCTTGCTATTACACCGTGAACATTCGGTTGCTAGTTATCAGGCCATTCTCTAGTTGTGTACACAATTAAAATTATGAAAAGATTATATTCTAGTGGCAATGATTGAAATTAAAACATTCTGCATTATTCTATAAATGACACAATCATTATACTTTTAAAAATGTTATTATAATATACCTTGTAAAAGGCAATATTCAGGGGCTGGGGATTTAGCTCAGCGGCAAAAGCGCCTGCCTGGCAAGTGCAAGGTCGTGAGTTCGGTTCCCGTGTACCGGAGAAAAACAAAAACAAATAAACAAACAAACAAAAAAAGGCAATATTTAGCTTTGGTATGTCATATAAAAGTTTTAAGGACACTGGAAAGTGTTAAAGGTAGCCCTCTAATCCAGAAGATTGCATTACATTGCATTTTTAAATTTTATTAATTTATATATAATTAATTTATATTAATTTATTCATTTAACCCTGTTACATTTTAAGGAGATAATATAGCATACAATCAATAATTTAATTTAAAGGGATTAATTTGAATACCTAATCAATTTTATGTCTTCAGAGCAATAAACACCTGAATGTAGCAGCAGCAAAATCTCCCGTTAATTTTCATCACAGGGCAGCCACTGCTATTTTCTTTTATAGTTGAGAATATGGTTTGTAGAGGTGAATTTTCACAAAATTTCATGGCTCAACCACCTTGAATTCCTAAGGCTACCAGCTGCTTCTCGCTATAATAGAAATGATGGTGAGAAAAAATGAAAAGCCAGGTATGCTCATGCTGTCAGTAATATTTAATGCATCCAGACTGTACTCAGATAAAATACATGGTTTCAAAGACTTCCAGTTCTCACTAATGAGCCCATTTCTTTAAAAATCTTACTAGCTGGTGTACTATTTATTTTGCTCACATCTTATGGCACTTCTTCCACACCTAGGAGTTAGAATACATGTGTACAAGCATTTCCGTGCTCTTCTCCAACCATGAAAACTTCATTATAAAAATGTGGCAATTTTCTTTTTCATGAGTTTTACTTGATTGATTCTGCCAGAATCTTGGCTGGTTTTTTTTTGTTTGTTTTCTTTTCTTTTTTTTTTTAGACAGAGTCTCACTATGTAATTCAGGCCTGGAGTTCACTTTGTAGCCCAGGCTGGTCTCCAACTTGCAAGGATCCTCCTGCCTCAGCCTTCCAAGTGCTGGGATTACAGGCATGTACCACCAAGCCCAGCCTCTTGGCTGTTTTTCAAGCTCTGTGTGTCTGATCTGTACATTGACTTGAAACTCTGATGGGGGTGATGGGTGTAAGGAATGGCCTTCTGTTCTGCTGTCTCCTCCTAGAGTTTCTTGGGGTCTGCCAATGCCTAATCCAAAAAAATCTTAGCACAAAGCTGGTTTGAAGCAATTTCCAGTGAGTCCTTCCACTGCAGCAGCAGGTTCTGGATCACCAGTGGGCAGAAGTAATGCTAGCATTAGAATCTTTAGGAGCCAATCTGATGACCTAGATGGACTTTGTTATAGTTTGTACGTAGATGTCCCCTCAAAGACTCATGCAGTCATGGAGTGGCCTTCTAGAGTTTGTGACTGATCCATGGCTCAATACTGGGATTATGGCTGTGAGTGCTATGCTTTCCCTGGGGTGGGTATTTTGCATACAGTATAAGGGAGGGAAAGAGGTTTATTCTTTGCTGCTCCTCCCTCTTTGTTCTTGCTGCTTTTGCTGTTTTGCACCACCATGAACTGTTGCCCTGTGCCATGTGCCACCCTGCTTTGGATCCAGCCAAGTATGGAGTGCAACCTCCACAAATTGTGAGATAAATAAACTTTTCCTTCCTGAATTTTGGGCATCAAGTATTTTTGTTTCATCAGTGAGAGAAAAGTAACCAAGACTGAAAGAACCTTGAACAATTACAAAGAAAAGCAGATGCTCATTGAGGTTAGGCAGAGCAAGGGCTCAAAATCTGAAGGTTGCCTGGAAAACAAAGATGCCCTAAATTAAGATAAATTGTGGAAAATTATAAATCTGCAATGATCCTCATACGAGTAAGTTAGGGAATAGACCTCTTGAAATACCTGGAGGTAATCCAATAAATATATTTCCAGTAATTTTAGCAATAAAATATGTAAATAGGATTTTCCTTCTTTGTTTACCATTAATGCTCTTTTTCTATACTCTATGTAGTATGAATCAAACATTTAAGAATAAAGAAAGACAAACTCTGAGAGAAAAATCAAACTATTTTTTCTACATGCATGCACAAAACTAATAAGGCTTAAAATTCTTGTATCAGTAATTTTAATCTCACATTTGTAAGTTTTGTCATGCACTGGAAAATACCGATTTTCCTCAACATTCAAATTTTTTCATCTACATCTTGATTTATACAAATACTTAAATCCTGCATTGTATTAGAAAATTGGCAGGAAAAGTGATAAGAAAATATAACCTGAGTTCTTAAAATGTTAAGTACATTGATACATTATCCTCTTCTTAAGGCTTCATTGCCATGTTATCTTTGTTGGTACCGTGAATAATATTTTCAATGTAAAAACTGATTTATCCATTTTATAATTTAATGGGAAAAAACTTGTTTATAGTACTCAGATTAATTAAAAACTATCAGTTTCTAGATTTTGCTTCACAGTTTGTGATAATAAAATATATTTCATGCTAAGAAATTAAAACTTAGTCATTCCTTATATTACATAATCACAAAATAAAAGCATACATTTGCATTAATGTCAAGATTACACAATTAAATATAATTATGTTTATTACCTAATTATTCCATACCTGCCATTTGACTATTTAGTTATCAGAAATTTTACACACTTCAAATATCACTTTTTAAATGTAATATCCAGTGAAAAATGAACAAATAATACTGTGAATGACTGGTAAGATAATAATTCTGCTTTCCCTTGCATTCTTGGTATCAAAACATTCTACTAATACACAGTGAAGAATTGGTATATGAGACAGTTGAACACGTAAAAAAAATTATTGTGGATATTGCCATTATTACTATGGACTGAACTGCACCATCCACCCAGCTCATAGACCTCCTAACTGATGGCATATGAAGGTACAGTTTGGGGAGAGGCTTTTAGGTTTAGATATAGTCAGGAAGGCAGGAATCTCAAGGTGGGATCAGAGGAGAGATCAGAGCACTTACTCCACCCAGTTCTCTCTCTTCCTGCACCATCACAAAACAGAGGTCAAACAAGCATAGCAAGATGTTAGCTGTTGGCAAGCCTGAACTCCACCGTGCTAGCCCAATAATCTCAGACTCCCCTCCTCAGGAAACCTGACAGAACACATTTCTGTTGTTTAAACTATCCAGTCTAAGCCATTTTGCTGTTTCAGACCAAAGAAAGAGCTTCTGTATAGTCAAGAAGTTTTTCTCTATCATGTTGCAGTCATGTGAACTTATGTATTTCCTTTTTCCTCTGACTAATGAGGTTGCCTTTTAGGGGGTGGAGTAATGAAAAAAATTATCTAATGCTATCTTTTCAACCATGCAAATCTACTCAAAGGTTAGTGGAGACTATATGCCTAGAGAGTTTCGTGTGTTTATATTTTCTTCTAATTAGCCAACAACTGGAGAATGGCTAAAAAACTTCAGGGCACTGATATACTAGAAAATACTTGATTACTTGACATCAATATATTTTTAACTTTTTCTTTTTTTTTTTTTCTTTAGTTTTTTTGCCGGTACTCGGAATTGAACTCATGACCTTGTGCTTTCCAGGCAGGCGCTGTGCCATTGAGCTAAATCCCCAGCCTCCAATATATTTTTAGAGGTTGCGATTATCTGGGAAATTCATATCTTTTAATAGTGAGAAAGAAAGCACAATACATGAGCCATCATTATTCGGATCAACAATATGGTATGGATAACTGCCCTGTCTGAATGTATTGAGTTTTCTTGTGTTTAATGGATGGATCATATTTAATTTGAATACAGCTGTTCTTGTTGTGGTGGAAATTCATTTTATTTCTAGATGATTTACTACTATGAAAGTGCTGAGAGAGAACCCCTGCGTAGATGACTCTGTACATGTGCTTTTACTTGTTTAAGATATATTTTTTTTGAAGTGAAGAGTCAGTGAAATAAGTTCACTTTCCTTTCACGAACTGATTTCTAATCAGATATTTAGCAGTCATTGCACTATAGAAAATACAGCACTTTTTATAAAGAAACCCTTTTTTATTTATGAAACAGAAACAATAGTGATTTTCAACAAAATTATATTATTCAGTTGATTTTTATTTCTTTATTTTTTGGTACTGATGATTGAATCTAGGGCCTCATTTAAGCACATCAACCTTTAAAATGGATAGTCACCCACAATTTTGTTTTGCACAATCCACTTTTCATTTTTTGATACATTTTTCCCTGAATAAAATCTACATCGATTTACCCATCTACCTACCATATCTATTAACTACACGCATTATTTATATAATTATGTTGGCTATCATTTGACTTCCAAGTTTTTGTATTTTTAAGTGTCATAAATTCTTCAATAATACACTTAATATTTTGTTAAGTAAGCACCAGTTTGCTTACCAATCCTGTAATGATTGATAATGGAATTATGACTAAGTTTAGTACCCATGGAGAATGTGTTGCATTTCAGATTAATTTCTTAGAGTCACTTCTCAGAGGACATATATAGCACCGCATAGTGTTTCTGCATTTAAAACTCTTCTCAAATTTTCCAATAATTTTCAGTTAATTTATGCCAGTGACTTCCCCAGCTGTAGAGTCTGGGAATGGAAATTGCACTAAATCCTACTGAAACATTTTTAGATAAATGCATGCTTTCATATTGGCTTGGCTTTTCTGACTCTAATATATTACTTATTATCTTAGTATTCACTCTTTTTTTGAGCAGTTTTCACTTTTATGACATATGTTTTATTAAAGAACTTTATTTTTGTGGCTTTTATCTTTCTTCAGGGGCTCTTCAGATGTATTTATTGTTGGCCCCTCTTCTTCAGGCTAACCTTGGCATACTGGAAGATTGCAGGGTTCCTTTCTTTAAACTGTCAATATTGGAGTCTCACCTCTCCCACCCCTCAACATTCAGATTCATCTTTGCAGTTGACAATCTCTGAGGGTCTCAATCTGAGCATGTTCATACTGTAACTGCTAAATGTCCCTCTTTCTCATTTTAGCTAATGGCAATGCTATCTACCTACTTGCCGGCCCAAGCTCTGGAAGTCTCCCCAGATTTCCCACACAGTAAACCCATTGGCATTTCCTGTTGGTTCTCCTCTCTGCATGCTGTGTATCCAAAGCTAGGCATGGCAGCATCGACTTCCATCATCCCAGAGACTGAGGCAGAAGACACGTATGAGCCCAAGTCCAAAAACAGCCTAGGGAAAACAGTGAGGCTCCTATCCAAAATGCAGTGTATTCACAGTCCCATTACATTAAACCATTTCTAGTTCTGACACTTAAATTATGGTTAATTTCACATCTGCCTACCAAGTAATTTACTACCCATCTCAGCCCTTTCTCAGGAAAAAAACCTAAAGCAATAATAAGAGTATATGTACATATTTATATTAATAATGCATGTGCAAACACACATGCATATACACCTTCTACTTCAACCTTACAGTAGTTTTCAATTGCACTTTCAGTGAAATTTAAAGTGTTTCTATGGTTCAAAGCACACTTTATGATCTAGCTCTATCAATATCTCCAACACAATCTTCTATTAACTATCATCCTGGTTCATTATATCCATTATATATACTGACCTTCGTGCAAGTCAACAAATCAGGAGACTTTCCCACTTAAATGTTTACATGAAATAATCTTTCTGTCTAAAATTTTCTCTTCAATATGTGATATTGACTGATTAATTAATTAATTAGTCATAAAGTAAATCACTCAAGTCTCAGTTTAAGTATTGCCCTAACTTCTTAAGCTCATTTTCCCAATGAATCCTTCAACATAGCATCATTCATACTAACCCCCTGTCCTTGTCATTTTCTCACTGGGACAAAAGATTTGACACCTGCAATTTAAAGGAGAGAAGTTTATTTTGACTCCCATTTCCAGAAGTCTCGATCCTTAAACGGTGGTCTGACTCCAAGGCAGGAAGACACGGTGGGAGGTCTGAGGTGGGAAAACCGCTCACATCATGGTGGTCAGGAAGCAGAAGTGAAGGGAAAAGCTAGGGAGAGAGATGTAGCTTTCCAGTCATGCCCCTAGTGACCTGTCTTTTGGGCAGGCACCACCTCCTAACTGGAAGTCTGCTATATGACCACTACTACTGGATCAACTTCCAACTGCTCTGCCTTTGTGGGCATGAGGGCTTTGGAGGACACTCTCCACCTGAACCACAGCACTGCCTTTTATGCTGTTATTGCCATAGCACTTCCACTGCCTTACATTCACTTCGAATGCCTTCTTAAGTAGGATAATTTTGATATACCTCAGAAAATACCTTCTTTACAGATAACATATGTCCTTTATTGATTCCTGTTGCTCACTTCTTCATAGTCCGAACTCAAAATTAAGGGACAATCAGTAATAGTTGACCTCAATCACTCAAGAATCTATTATGCTTTTTGTGCTTATCTGCCCTGATGTCGCTAACTAACCTTAGTCTCAGTCTTACCAGGGAGGCTCTTTTTGGCCACATAGATATAGCCTTGTAATTTTTGGAAAAAATTTAATAATAATAAATGCATATGCCTCTCTCTATATACATATATGTGTGTGTGTATACATATATATATCTCTTTAGTTTTAGTAATTATCACTTAAAATTTTGGAGGTTACTGCTAGTCATAAAATACTCATATGACTTCCCATTTCCTCTACCTGCTGATTACCTTGTACTTGGCTTTACATTTTATATTCTTATTCCAGTGGGATCATGACTCTTGACATTGGATGATTTGGCTTCCTAATTCAGCTGTGAAATTTGTATTTTGCCAGTAGAGAAGATTCACAGTAATTAGAAATCTCAGACAGTCCTTCTTCCATAGAGGAACAGGTGATAATACAAAGTAACTCACATGGGAAGCACTGTAGATTAAAATTATTTTTTTGTTCATGGACATTCACTGAATCTTAGTGTTTCTTTCACTGTCATGTGGAAGAATGGAAAATTGAAAAAGAAGTTTGGCTTCTGGTGTATTGTTTAAAAGAATTCATTCTATATAGTATTATTTTATGTTGTACATTTAGTTCACTGTCATGAAGTATTGCCTGTCCATTACATTTCTGCTACCCTAGAAGTCTGGTCTAAATGTGCTTCCCAGTGTCCCCCACATCTGTGTAAAATGTATGTAGAGGAAGGTCTCTTCCACATCCTTATTAGCCTTTGCCTGTAATTTCTCTACCTTAACTATGAGTATCCTTGGGTCAAAGTGTGTATAAGCCCATTTTTCTTCCAATTTCTATGTCTCCAGGAAAATTCTTTGCAGGTTCCAAACTGTACAGGGTTGCTCCTGGTACTGACAGAACTTAAATCCCATCCTAATTGCATGCTTAGGATTGCAGATGTGTTAGTTCTACAAAACAAATTCAGGATATTGTTACCATGAAAGGGAGAGAGCGCTGGGCAGTAAAGAGGTGTCTACTACAGTGTCAGTGTACTAAACCAGATTGTCTGCTTGGCCTACTCTAAAGGAATCGCATGAGTTGATAACATGAGTCTGGGAATGAGAAACCCGTGTTGTTTTCCAAAACATTTACATTGTGGCAGAAACAAAACCTGTGGATTCTCTCTCTTGGCTTCTCTCAATTTCTACTGGCTTAGTGTTCTTCGAGTGTCAGTCCTGGATCATCCATTCCAAATCAAGATGCTCAGAGTAGCTGTGGTAAATAACAGAAAGCAAGAGTGAAAATGACCAAGTGGGAAGGGAAGGAAAGAAAAGAGGTCATAAAGGAACATTATGGCCCTTCTCCTTTACATATTTGCCTATACCTTGAGATATAGAAAGTATAACAGACTTTTCTTCTGGTTAGATAGTGTCTTTTATTTCATTGAAAGAAAAAAAATGCTAGCAATTTCACTGAATTAAAGAACTTATCCTTACAGACTTTGAATTGCTTTTAGCACAACCCCCTCCCCATTTTTGAACAAAATTCTGCTATTATTTTTCAGGCCCTGTGCTTTCTATGCTGTTTCTGACATTTAAAAAGAAATCCATAATTCTTTGTTTGTTTGTTTGTTTGTTTGTTTTTTTTTTTTTTTGGTTTTTCTCCAGTACCGGGAACCGAACTCACAACCTTGCCCTTGCCAGGCAGGCGCTTTTGCCGCTGAGCTAAATCCCCAGCCCCAAAATTCTATAACTCTTTAGCAAGAAACTAAACTCTTCTCCCTCAAACCTGGGCTTCTGCGTTTTTTTTGCTGTGCATCATCTGACACTCCTAGTTCTCTACGCTCTTCATGTGAGTTACTCTTGCATATTTTTCATACTTCACTTAAATATCATTTTGGGGGGTAAACTTTCAAGAATGCATGGTATTCCATAATAACTTTAAGTTTCTTTTGGTCACGTTTCCAAAGCATATTCTCTCTATATTTCCTAACATTGATTCTAATGACAAGTTTTAAACAATTTGTTTGATGCAAAATGGACATAAAAGAAACTGTACACATGAAAATGTAGAACCTGATACATTTTGCCATGTTTATAGGTCTACAAGTCTGTGAACCAATCAGTGCAAGCAAGATAACGCAAGTTCTGTCATCTTCCTTTTCCTTTGAAGCCTCACACTGACGATTCCACCAAGGCTTTTGACTCCTTTACATTGCAAAGCAGCGTTTATGCCACCTGAGTCCTCTCTAGCCAGCCTAGAAGCTGTCTTCCTCAGAAAAAGCGTGTCTCCTTTCCTGGTGCTGCATTCCACCGTGCTTTGGCATTTTCCTGCTCTTCTGACAGTTTCTGTTCGCAGTTCTCCTTTTCCCAGTAACCATTAACTGTCTCCTTCCCTCAAATCTTGGTCAGGTGTTGTGTCTCTGTGTTCTGTGACTAGCTTGGTTTCTTGTGTCTTAATTTTATTAGAATATATTGTGATCACAGTATTAGTGGGGTTTTTTCACCATGAAAACTCTGTAAGGAAATAGATTAGGTATATCTTATTCACATTGTAAAATCATTCAGCCAAGCAAAACAAACAAACAAAACAAAGAGCCATGGAAAGAAAAAAAAAAAAAAACAGTGACTTGATCATATAGCATTCAATAAACATTCGCTGAAGTAAATTTAAACTTTGTGTAGTCTGTCATTATATGTGATAGTAAATATGTTGAATGCTGAATAAAAGTATTTCTCTTTCTTCCTGACTTCCTTTAGACTGGTTGAAACTGTAATTACTTTTTTTGTATTTGAATTTTATTTTATTTTATAGTAAAAAAGAACAATAGCAAAATACCAAAAACATAGACAAAAACAAAACAATGTAAAAACAATAAAGATGTACTCCCTGATGGATTTCAGAACACTATGATGGGCTCATTATTAGGTGTGAGATAAATAAATATTTTGTTCTGACATTTAGACACTAAATAAGTGTAACTTTATTCACTTTGTGTTTTTAAATGTGTTATGTACATGAACCAACTCTACCTAAGCAATGTAAACATGGACTAACATAAAAGAGAAACTTTCAAAGGAGAGAAATAGAATATTGCAAACCATTAACTGTTTATTAAGAATGCAATAATCATTTAAAATAATTTCATACAAAGAAATAATAATCTCAAATAGTTTTGAAGAACATAAGGATTTCTCCCCCTAGTAAAGTTACTGAAGACTCTTACAATTTTCTGGGAGAACAAATGGACTGGCTTAGACTCTTTGGCTAAATTTGGATAACAACCTATGTGAAATAAGAGATGAAAAAATAAAGAATGTCTGTAGAAGTTAAGTGAAGCTCATAGTGAAGCTCACAGTGTAAGAGGGCTATATTAGGACATAGATCAGTATAGTTATTGGGAAATAGAATTGGTTTTGCTAATTTGGGTGTAAGTAGTCTCTCAGATTTTCAGGGTGGGCTGTTAATTGTTTTATTCATTATTTTATGAGCAAAAATCTCATTTTTATTGAAAACTGCAGTTTAACTGATTAAAGAATAGATGACTCTTGGGAAGTATAATTAGTTTTAATTAAGAATAATTCATATAATTAATCTTGATTAAGCTTCCCTATTTTACATTCATTTTTAGAATGGGAATTGCTGTCTATATTTTCTAGATAATGGTGGTAGCACATAACTGTTATCTATTATTTTCCTCAAAATCATCAAATGTCATAGGTAAGAATTTATAGTGTAGACATGCCAACTGATCCAGATGTTGGTCTTCCTTTTATATCATTCTCTTCCTCTGTGTGTCAATCATGACAAGCACTTGGGTCTTTTATTTTCTTTTTGATATAAAGTAGTACCTCTTTGTTTCATCATTCTAATGTTAACCTCCAGCTATTGATTGGAGTCAGTAAAGATTTAGGATGTAGAAAGAAACAAAATCCACGAAGTGATCACATATAAAGGTCCAGCTGACATCTATGCATAGCAAAAAGACTAAAAAAACAGCAAAAGTAGCGAGTATTTGAACAATTACATTTGCCCAGTGTTATACTTTACACTTTATATCTGATAAGTGAAATATTCTGTAAACCAAATTTTATGAATAGCTGCAATTTCCACGTAGGTTATTGAAAAATCAGAAAGAATAACTTAACTAACTCACACTGCTAAGGAGAAATACAAAAGTCCAAAGCAGCTAGAAATGATAGAATCCAGGCAGGGTGGTACATGCTTGTCACCCCAGGACCTTGGGAGGCAAAGGCAGGAGCATCACAATTTGAGCCAGGCCTGGTTACTGTAGCAAATTAGGGGGAAACTGCCTCAGAATAAAATCAAATGACTTGATAAGTGGATAAATAAGCAAATAAATAAATAAATACGGAATGGGGATTAGTTCAGGGAGCAGGCCCTGAGTTTAATCCTCAGTACCACAAATAAACACATGAACACACCATGCACATACTTTTCTCACTTTATGATGTCTGGATAAAGCTCTGACATGCATATATGCTAATTGATTGTGAATAGTTTTGTTGCATAAAGATTTTTGCTGTAAGAGACCTTCTGTTATAGCAATCATTTTCTCTTTCACAAGCTGTGACACACAGCTGTTGATAAAAATCCCATTAAGAAAGTTCAAGTGGGAAGGGGAACTAAGGAAGGGTGTGGGGAAGGGAAGGAAGGAAAAAGAAAAGAAGTGAGAAAAGAAGTAAAAAAAAAAAATGGAAACAAAGCTTTTGTAAATGAGGGGAAGGGGAGATAAAGGGCAGGTAGGGGAGTAGGAAAAAAGAAAAGAATCAAGTTATATCATGTACAGCCACAAATTCCCTAGAACAAATGTGATTATTGTATATACCTAAAATGTACCAATAAATTTAATTAATTAAAAGTAAATAAATAAAATGATTTTAAACTTCTCAAGTTAGATGCATTTGGAATATTACTTCCAGCAGGATTTCATCTTAAAAATCTTATGTTAACCTCTTGGAACCATATTCTTCATCTGTAAAATAGGGATAATAATATTTACACACCTTATTGTCATGAACATTTCATGATCTAATACCTAGAGAATGATTCTGGAAATGACTAATGTGTAGTGCGTCCTGAAACAGTGTGGCTACTCCTTTAATCACCACCACCACCTTAACCATTATTATTGTCATGGCTACCATCTTCATCAGTTAGTATGTTTTCAGGAGATAGTTTTTAGGTATGCTTAATACACCAACACAGGTTTAAGATCAATAGGCTTATCACTGCCATAGTAGTTTGAATGCAGAGGGTTATTCAGAGATTTTATTTTTGCTCTAAATAAGTGGAAAAAATTGAAGATATAAATCCCATGTAGTGCAGGCATGGTGGTGCATGCCTGTAATCCCAGCCCTCGAGAGGCTGAGGTAAGAGGATTGCTGTGATTTCGAGGCCAGCCTGGGCTACAAAATGAGCTCAAGGCCAGCCTGAACCGCATAGTGAGACCCTGCCTCAAAAACAAAAACAAAAACAAAAACAAAATTCATTGTAGTAGTATTCAATTCATTTTTGTTTTTTTGAGACAAGGACTCACTATGCAGTTCAGGCTGGCCTTAAACTCATTGTAAATTCCAGGCTGGCCTCAGACTCACAGTAATCCTCCTGCCTCAGCCTCCCAAGTGCTGAGATTACAAGTGTGTACCACCACACCTGGCATAATTTCTTACATAAAATATGAATGTGAGACATATGATGAAAATCCACAGCAGGTTACTGTCCTGAACAGATTCCTATTACCTAAGGGAAGAAAGGAATATTATCATATATTTGTATGTTTAGTTATGTTGAACAACTGATCACTGTACTATGATCTCTATAGCTTATTTTCAAGCTCTATGTAATTGGTTGAAATAATACAAAAAAGATTGCATCATTAAAAATGAGATTTTATAAATAAGCTTTTTAATAAACCATTTACACTAGGGCTAGTGTACTATTCAACAGATCTATACACAGTGGCACATACACAGATATGTAGCTACTCAGATACACAGATACTGTCTCCCATCGGTATATATGTACCCCCTGGAGATCAGGAACCAGGGGTGGACTGCGACTTTCACCACTTTGTATTAGAGTGCAGGCTCATGTCATGCACCTGACTGGATGTTTTCAAGACACATATTTCATAAGCCAAGTACACGAGTGCACATGTCACTAACCATGGCATGCTTGTGTAGCAAGCTTGTTGACTAGAAAGATTTCATGAGCTCAAAAGTAAAAATAACATAAAATATTGAAAATGTAAATAATTCTTTTAGATAGCAAATTTCAGTCCAAAAAAACCCCTAATCTGTTCTGTTTATTAAAACTTACTGGTGGGCTGGGGAAATAGCTCAGCAGCACAACACCTGCATGGCAAGTGCTAGACCCTGAGTTTGATTCCTGGTACCAAAAAAACAAAAACAAAAACAAAAACAAAACTTACTGGTATTTGGGCTCACCTGTGTTGGATGGAAAAACATTTTTATCTCTTATCTCTGTCTATATACCTATATGTCTATATGTGTATATATCATCTATGTATCTATGTATCATCTATATATCTTTATGTCTATATATCTCCATCTATATCTATATCATTTATCTGTTTACTTTTCAAATTGGTACAACTTAGTATTACACAGAAATCCTGTGACTTCCTCACATATTGCCAAAGTGAGGTTAGAAAAAAATAACTTTTAATTGTTAAGTTCATGTAAAAGGTAGAATTGTTTAACATATAAAGACTTAAATTCTATGTTATGGTTTGAATCTGTGTGTCCCCCCAAAGCCTCAAGCGGCCATGGGCAGGCTTTTAGAGTTTGATGGGTGTGAGAGCTGCACCGCCCTGGGGTGGATAGTTTGCATATGAAAGGGAGAGGAAGAAGCTGCTTGAGGCCATTCCTCCCCCATTCTGCCCTGGTGTATGGTGGTTGCTTTTGCTGTGTTCTGTTGCCATGAGCTGTATGTAGCTCTCTGCCCTGTGCCACTCTGCCTTATAATCTGCCAAGTACAGACTGAAACCTCCACAAACTGTAAGTGAAATAAACCTTTCCTTCCTTAATTTTGGGCATCAGATATTTTGTCCCAGCAATGAGAGAAAAGTAACCAAGACATTTTATCATTTCAAATTGTTTAGTGTCAGAAAATTTGTGTTCAGGAAATATTCAACAAATATTTTTCGAATGAAAAACCATTTAAAATATCACTTGGCATTTAAGTTTTTAAATCTCAATGTATGACATTCATTTCCTATAACTATAAATGGAAGAAGATACTCAAATTATAAAATATAAGTTTTGGGTGTTATTTTGGAAAAACACCTGGTAACATGTATATTAAAATAGTTTAGATTATAAAAACATAAAAAGATATAGACATACAAAAGTTATTTCTTATGCAATGCATTAGGGGCTCAATTATGAATTGAACATTTCACATATTACTTTCCCCCAGGGTAAAACATGCTGATTGAATTGCTTAGAGATTATTTTATACTCTCTTCCAAAAATATTTAAGCCATTTGCTTTGCAACAATAGCTGAAAACAAATCAGATTCCTTTCCATCAGTTGCCTCTTCTGTATCTAATTTTTCTACATCTATGAGAGAAAATTGAAGTAAGAGACTCTAAGAGGATTCAAGATCTGCATCTCTTACTGAGATATATCATTTTACAGAGCGAATTTAGTTCCATAAATTTTATCATCTTCTCTGATTTCAATCCCTCTTTGGTGGTGGGGGAAATATATGAACAATATGAGGGGAAAAGTTACAGTATAGTCCAAGAATGGACAGCTGCGTTTGCCAAATCAGAGGCTGAAGCCCCAATGTATTCAAAAGTCATGGAAGACATCACTCTGCCTCAGTCTGAGTAGTGCTTGATGAACCACTGGTGATCGGTCTGGGCAGGTTGGAAAGATAATAGTAGTAATAGACAGAGGCTATCTTTGTCTTGCTCCATGTAGACCAATCAGAGTTCCTAAGTATACTTTTCTATGACAGAATGAAGGTCTAACTCCAAAGGAAGATTATGGAAACCATCAACTTCTTATACTATTACTGATGCTTTTGGAATCCAGGTATGTTGCATAGATCTCTGTAAAATGCTGTGGGTGGAGAAGGTAGAGGATCATAGATGTTTATCACTGATCAAAAATTTTTATTACTGGACATTTTGAAACAAGTTTGAATATTTATAGTTATGTACTCAAGGCTGAATAGTCCTCAGAAAAACTTTTTCTTAGTTAGTGTATAGCTTGTGTCTACATGTCCCTCCTGCAAAGTCTCATGCAGTCATAAGTGGGGCTTTTTGGAAGTGGTTGGATGTAGAGGGTGTGAGGCTGGGATTAAGTGTGTGATTACTAAATTAGTGCACTGATTGTTTGGGTGTAGTTCTGGATAGTTTCACGTGTGTTCCATCCTGGGTGTGAGTGCTATCCACCCTAAAGTTAGGTAGTCTAGATAAAATATGAAACAGAAAGGGGGTTGTTGCTTATCGTTTGCTGCCTGCTGCCCTGCTGTGAACTGTTTGTCCTCTGTGATGCCCCTCTGCCATGTCACCTTGCCTTGGAGCCAACTGAGTATGGACTGACACCTACAAACTGTGAGCCATATAAACCTTTCCTCCTCTAACTTTGGGTTTCAGGTATATTGTCTCAGTAATAAGAAAAGTAAGAAAGAAGTAGGTAGGACGTAGAAGCATTGAGTTATGAAAGTGTAGAAAGTTAATTGGTTTTACAACCTGATTCACTGGAAACAGTGTTATTCAAAAGGGAAAAATATAGATCAGGACTCAAATCTACAGATAATAGAGGGTAGGGAGATGTTGTTCAAATGGGAAGGTGGACAAGAGATCGAGGGAGGGCAAAATGGGGTGAGGCAAAGGGGAAGGGAAAAAAATTGAAAGAAAAAATTGAAGTAGAGCTTTTGCAAATAGGAAGGGTTGGAAGAAGCAGGGAGGGGTGTGAGGGATGTGAAGGAGGGAGGGAGGGAGGGATGTAAGGTAGATTTAAAAAAGGGATGAAGATGTGTTATACACATGTGCCAAGTCCCTACAATAAATACAGTCATTATGTGCTGGAAGCACATACTACTAAGAAAATCCAAAAAAGTCAAAGTGAAAATATTTGCAGCCAAAAAAAGTCTGTATTAATGTCTAGATATGGCTAGTTACTAGACTTATTCTTTAGATGTTGAAACTCTTTTCTTTTTATTATTAGCAATAGATTTTATTAGAACATATTTCTGGTACATAATGATTACATTATAGTCCATTTGTACATGTACATAACACATCTTTATTTGTCTCCTTCCCCTCCTATGCTTCCCTGCTCCCTCCAACTCTTTTTATTTAAATTTTTTCTTTCTTTTTGAGACAGAGTCTCTCTGTATATTTCAGCTTGGCCTGAATTCACTTAGTAGCCCAAGCTGACCCTAAACTTGCAATGACCCTCCTGCCTCAGTCTCTCGAGTGCTGGGATTGTAAGCCTGCGCCACCATGCCCAGCTATCCTCCCACTCTTAATCCCTTTCTCATTTGAAAAAGTTATAGTTTCTTTTTTCTTTGATTCCCTTTTAAAAATCTTTTATCTTTTCCTTCTTCCTCTCTATATTGTTTCTCTCTGCTTTTGATAAAGACCTGCCTACTTTCTCTCATCCATCTCTTATTTTGTTCTTTGTTTATACTTTGAGTTTCTCACAGAAGAGAAATCATGCAATATGTAAACTTGTGTGTCTGACTTATTTTACTAAATATTATGGGTCTTGATGAGTATCCATTTACCTACAAATGCCTTAGGTTTATCCTTTATGACAGAGTAGCCTATATGTCCATCCACAGATGAATGGCACTTGTATACCATGGAGTTACTAGACTTGTGATAAAAGGCTAAGCAATATGTATCTGTCTAATATCCCTTTCATTCAATAGATTATATTAATGTTTAGTGTGTGGGGTACTGTAGGGTCTTAATGAAAAATATAAACTAGTACCTGTGTCATATTTCACATTCATGGATCATACATTTTCTTCATACTTTGCATTGTATTAGTGTTCCTATAATTTAATGAGGATTTATTTCCTCAGCACACAATGGAGAAGCAAAGTGAGTTATCCAATGATCAGTTTTACACACTCAAAAGTTATCTTTTAAAAGGCACATCAGACCATGCCAATCTCTTATCAAAAACCTTGCAGTCTTTGTAAAATGTGTACGGGTAAAACACTCTGCTGTTGTAGTATAGCTCAGTATTATCCATCTTACAATCATTCCTTGATGAAGTCCACTTGTTTTGCACCTTTGCAGGGGTGGATGGACTCTGGATGACTCCTGTGCCTCTGCCCTGTGTAATTCCTGAGTTTTGTCAGGATCAGTCACTTCCTTCAAACCCACAAAATACAACAAATGAATGGAGTATCATTCCTTTAATTATTCTGCACCAAATAGTTACTATCATGTTATGGCACTCAAAGTATTTCAGTTTTGGTGGCTTTGAAGAAGCTAGATGCAATTCATCATATTTCTGTAGGGAAATACACCCTGCCAACAACCTGAGTGAGCACTGAGGTGGGTTCTTCACCATGCAAACTTTCAGATGAGAATTCATCCCTGCTCAAAACTTTTATTACAGTGTTATAGAGGTCCTGGGTAAGGACTTCTAAAACTTTTGACTCAGAAACTATGAAGTAAAGAAAGTGTGCTTTTCAATACCCTCCACTGGTGGCATTTTTCTAGGTAGCACAAAGGAATAATACAAGTAGTTTCACCATCAGTACTGGCTGTCTTCTCCCTTCCACAGACAGAGCCTGTGTTACGGCCCTGTTTCTAACCATGCAATACTTGTGTCAAACACCCTTAGACTTGCCAGGTCATTGTCCATTTCCATTATGCTTTTGTTTTTCTTCATTTTGCCAATAGACAACTGAAGTTAATCTTTTTTAAAAGTTGTTTCACATCTCTGACTCTTCCAGGAGATTGTAATTCTGTCTTACTGAATTCTGTTTTGTCTCCAGGAGGGTACAGGAAGAGCACAGGATCAGGATGACAGTTTTCTGCCTGGTTTGTAACCATGCAATTCATGTGAGAAGACCTTTGTGGATGATCATTTTCCATCAGACTGATTTTTCCCAAATATCCATAAGTAACAAATTACTGTTAAGACAGGATAAAAATGACATCAGTTGGAGTAGTTAGTCATAAAACATACAACACCCTTAAAAATTCTCCTTTAACCCTAAAAGATTAACAATCAAAGTGTTCCATAGAGACCT
This sequence comes from Chinchilla lanigera, assembly GCF_000276665.1. Taxonomy (NCBI): domain Eukaryota; kingdom Metazoa; phylum Chordata; class Mammalia; order Rodentia; family Chinchillidae; genus Chinchilla; species Chinchilla lanigera. The sequence goes on along the minus strand of NW_004955488.1, from coordinate 3,511,589 downwards.
CAGAGTAGATTTCTCTATGTAAATGACTTCTTGCTGATAAAGTTTCTAAGACATAAGTCTGTAAATAGCTCTCAACATCATGATTCTGTCCTACAAATTTCATGCCAGTATGAAAATGAGATCATCTTCAGAATCCCTTGTGAACACTTAAATACTGAGCATTTCATTTGTTTTGAGGAAGTTTCAAATTCTTTAAACTGTGGAAACATAGAGAGGAAAACACATTCACAAACAGCAAAGGCTTGCAGGCACAGCATAATGGTTTTGCAAAATCACCCAGAAATTTTAACTGAAATGTGAGGTGACAGTGTTTCAAGATTCCAGGGAAGGAGCTGGTCTCATGGCTTGCATCTGTGATTTCCGGTTCTACAGAGACTGAGCTAGGAGACTCCACCTCAAGTGCAGGAGTTGGACAACAGCCAGGCAACAAAGAAGACGTTGTAAAGAAGATCCAACATACACAAGAAAAAGTGGTCCCCTTTCATAGCACTGGTAAGAATATAGTTAATGGATTCAAGGTAGAACTGTCCCCCGGATAAAATCGAGAGTTATTATAATCACTCCACACCTAGGAATGCATGATTAGCATGTAATGCAGTGTGAAAGAAAATCAGAGAGTTCAATATTCTGAATTGAGTTAATAGATGTAAAAAATGTAATTTCCTCATATATGGTAGGGGTTTAATAAGTATTTGTTAAATAAATTATGTTTCCTGAACTAATCTCATCAATCTGCACAAATTTTAAACTTTCTAAGTCACATATATTAGGCAGTGGTAACATGTTTAATTAATTTTAATTAAATCACTAGCAATTTAATTTCTCCAGGGAGATTTCAGGTGATAGGAAACACTGGACAGTTGGCATCACATCCCTATTCCTGAGGCAAAGATGAGTATCACTGCAAAATAGTAACTTGCCTGATAACATATTAAGTTTTTCTGCTTTTACAGAGCATGATTCAGCCCTCATTTCTGATCATCTCTGACATTATCTTTGATGGTCTTACTGACTTACAGACACAGGATTTCATTTTCATAACATGCACCATCATCCTGGGCCTCTGATGATAGCTCCAAGTGATTTCTTGCTTGAAACTTTTTCAGCATGCTCTATAGATTTATATATACATGCATATATACACAAAGATGCATGCACGCATGCATACATAAACAGATGTATGCAAGTGTTTACTTGAGAAAAAAAGTAAAGTTAGTTTAATTCTGGGATATAAAGGACTGTGGTTTGCCAACTGTTGACTGATCTATTTAATGGTAAAGAGACATCAGCTTTTGTTTAGAGATAAACATGGATCTAAATTGAATTCCTTAAAAATGAAACTGTTTTAGTTAATATAATATTCCTTGCCTTTCCTTCAAATTGAATGGAACAAATTCAAAGCAATAAAAGCATACATACCAAATACTTTTAATTTTGTTATTTAAAATAGGCTTTATATCCACCTTGCCAAAAACTGCAACATGTTCTTTTTAATATTACATCTGCTTTATCCTACCACTTCAAAAAGAATGATCACAGTGCAGAAAAGAAAATTTATGGATTATCAAAGGACAATATGTCATGCAATATTTCATAAAATTGATGTACATTTGTTTCAGTGCATTTGATACAAATATTAATACGTATTAGCCATATTTATTATATCTGTGCTATAGTTTGTTAAAAATATGAATTACACTTCTTTCTTAGCTTCTACTGATTTTTGATGTAAGGAAATTAATTTGAATTACTTTTACCTTTAAAATACAAGAGTCACTTGCATCCAACCTGTAAAATTATTATGAGGATTAAATAGTTAAATAAATTAAAACACCAAAATAAATGCTGGATGTGATTATTTTTAGTCTAGTCTCAGGCTGTTGGCAGCATACAGTTGAACATTGTTCTTTTCAAAAATAATAAATATTTTAATGGAATCTATTAAATAAATTTAAGGTAAAATTCTATTTTGCTTATATCCAATGCTGTGAGTTTCAGTGTTTACCTTTAAAAATAAACCCCTCAGGCAAGCAGTGGCACAAATTTAATTCTATGTCAATGTTACACAATTGTAAATAAGGGAGCGTTGTTCCTTTGAAAGAAACAGTATCTTCCCACTAGCAGAAAAGCTTTTTGCTTACCTGCCAAACACTACTTCTCTTGGCCCTATTATTCCTCTAACTTCTAAAGATAAGTTTGGAGACTGTGAGTTATTATGTGCTTCTATACTCTGAGTTACAGCATATGTTTGCCTGAGGAGGTTTGCAAACCTTGGTTAATATTAATGAAACAATTTGGAGGCATAAGCAACCCAGAGTACAAATCTTGTCTTCATGCGCAAAACAGTATCTCATTACACCTGGGATACTTCAACTCACATTCAATTAAAGACGCCTAAATTATAGCTTTTCTCTGGTTATCTAATCTGTTTAAGGATGAAAAGGGAAATTAGTCATCATCTTTTCTTTCTGAATGGCATTCATTTCTCACTTTAGGCATAAAATATTGTCAAGCAGTTGTAAAGGAGTAAAGGGACTCTCTGGCCAGTGAGATGTGCAATGTGCTTGTGAGAAATGATGAATGATTTGAGAGTCATGATCTGAAATATAACTTGGTTCCCGAAGGGTCATTGGCAGGTGTATCTACAACAGCTCATTCGAAGCAATATAGTGTTGGTTCTGCACTCCATTAGCAGGCTTTTTCCAGGGGCTAGGCTACTTTTGGGCTTTCTACACTAACTGCTAACTCTTTAAGGAACTGATGCATAAATATGTCACTAGTAAGAGAGAAAACAAAGTTGTGTTCAATGAATTGAGCTTCTCAACTTCAAATGATCCTTCACAAAATTTGGACATTTGTTTTATTCATCAGTATGTTGGACTGTCCCTGCCCTATTTCCCACAAAACTGTCTAATGACCTGCTATGAACCTTAGACAAACAAACTTCATTCTACTAGAAAGTGAGGGTTATTTCTTAGCTTTCCATTCTTTACTTCTCTGATGGATTAGGGAAGGAAGGGAGGAAAGTAACATCTGTTGAAGGGCTACTCTTACCAAGCTCCAAAGAAGCATGAATATTAGTGTCATCCTCTCATTTTATGGATGAGCATATGTGGGCTAGAGATATACAGTTGATAGTTGAAGATCACCTACATGTAGTTAATAGCAGAGTATGAATTCTAGCATGGGTCTCTCTTATGCCAATGTTTAAAGTCCTTTCTACTACGAACATCTCTTATTTTAATTGACCCAAAGTAATTATACGTATTTATGTGATATTTTGCCATATTTGATGCATGTACACAATGTATAATCATCAGAGTAATTAGCATTTCTGTTACTGCAAATGTTTATCACTTCTTTGTTTAGAAAACATTTAAAATTCCATGTTGTAGCTATTTGATATGGTGCAATACTATCAAACAGTAATACTTACTTTTACTATTTAACGGAATGCTGGTTCTCATTATGCAAACATTCTCTGCTCTTTTGTTTATCTTTCTCAGCCTCTGATGACTTCTGCTTTGTTCTATGCTGTGCATGACATCAACTGTTCCTAGCTTCCACATATGAAGGAGAAAATGTCTTCCTGTGTTTGTCTTGTTTTACTTAAAACAGTGTCCTACAAGCTCATCTATATTGCCCAATATGACAGAATTTTATTCTTTTATACGGATGAATAGTATTTCATTGTATATATACCACACTGTCTTTATTCATCTATCCATTGGTGGACACCCAGATTAACCCCATCATGACCACTGTGAACATAATGCTATAATCAATGCTGGGGTACAGATGTCTCTTAGACATACTGAATCCCTTTCTTTTGGATGTATTCCCAGTACTAAGACTGCTGGATCTTAGAGTAGTTCTAATTTTAGTTTTTGGAGAGTTGTCCATAATAGCTGTACTAATTGACATTCTCACCAACAGTGGAAAAGCACTGTTTCTCTGCATTCTTGTCCGTATCTGCTGGTTTTTGTCTTTTTGATAATAGCCATTTTAACTGCGGTGAGATGACATCTCATCATGGTTTTGATTAGTATTTCCCTGACAGTGATGTCGAGAATTTTTGTATGCGCATTGACCATTTGGTGTGCGGAAAATGTCTATTCATCTCATTTGCCCATTTTCAAAATTTGATTGTTATTTTTTTGCTGTTGAGCCCAACTCATTGTTTATTTTTGCCAAGCATCTTTCTATATGTGTGCTGAATCCTGTCGTTCTGCCTTATGTAAAACCTACTTCTTCTAGTTAACTATTTTTCTTGCTTGCACTTTCAAAACTTTAAAGGCAAACTTATTCTTGTCTCCCATAGTTAAACAGAAACAACAAAAGAAAAACTGCTCTCAGTCCTTTACTGCTTTTCCCCAACACAATCTGTGACTCTTCTGCCTTGTTATATGAAAGACAAACTATATCATGACATTCACTGTCTCAGAAGTGACTTTCTTTTTTATCCCTTGCTACATGGCTTCCATTTCCACTTCTTTTATGAAGTGTTCTGAGCAACAATGTCAGCGGATCTGCATTTATTCATTTAAATGTTCCATTGCATCTTTTTCTGTGTGTGGTGCTCAGATTTAAACCCAGAGTCTTTGTAGTGAGACACATGGCTGGTCATTTTGTATTTTGAGGTAGTGGCTTGCCATGTCACTAAGCTACCCAGGCTAGATTCAAATTTGTGGTCCACCTGCCTCAGCCTCCCAGTGCAGGGATTACAGATATGCACCACCACCCTGACCTTTGTATTTTCTTGAATAATTCTTGTTTTGGGTTTCTTTTGGAACATGTTTTATTTCCCCATTTAAACATAATACGTATAATACATTGTGTGTACTAGTGACCCTGCTCCTATGTCTGCACCTCTATGACTTCTAGCATTACTGACAATTTTGTTTAAGTTACTACCTTTGCAGGTCAAGAACGTAAGGCTTGGAGAGCCTGCTACATAACACAGGATTGAAAACATTTAGAAGTGATCCATCGCTGCTTTGCTCCAAAGTGTATTTTTTGTTAACTTTTTGCTTTTGCTACTCTATATAGTATTTCATGTGTTCTTCTGGCTCTGTCTGCTTCTATCTATTCCTTGCAAACCTGTCCTTTATTGCATCAATTACCTTACTATGTAGAGACTCAGACCTGAACGTCATTGCCTCATCTTCCATTTTGAATTAAATTTGTTATGTGTCTTTTTCCATCTGCTTACCATATATTCCTACTGTATAATCTTTGCTTCCTTACTGCTGCCATGTGTACCCACCACTCCCAATTTACTACCCTTGGAAACTGTGCATTGAGCCCCCTACATCTCAGTTGTCTGCTGTGAATTCCACCTTATTCCACTTCTCTTAAAAGATGTCTGTTATGTTCTTCCAGTGCTGTGAAGTGGATCAAGACTTCATTGTTTTTGCTCAGGCTGTATCACTTTAGATCATTTTGAGTCTTGTGTAGAATGTTAAGTAAATCTTCCTATGCATCTTTCTTCCTGACATTTGCTTCTTGTGAGACTTATGACTAAGTCCTAATCCTTGCAAAAATTCCTCCCAGACCCTCCTCCTCATTAAGCAATCTGTGTTCAAAGCATAAAGATTTAAAGAAAGCAGACTTATGCACCCCTCTCATGAACTTTTATTTGTGCTTTTGGGAGTCAAATTCAATTCCTTTCCACAACATATTATATCATATAATAAATATTATTTGTGGACCTTATTAGATTATAAATACTTTATAATAAAGAGCTACATTTTGGGTGTGCAGTTTACATTACATTTATTCTAAGCAGAAGTTATGCTGTATTTTTAAATTTCATTCATATACACACATATATAAATATATATACATATATATACCAAATATAGAGTACATACACTATATACATGGTATACAGACATATTTGTTTGATATATATATGTATTTATAAGATCCAAGTAGTTAATCTTGTGTATAGATTTGAGAATATTTGAAACAATAAATTCATTTACTTATATGTAATTGGCTCAATTTTGAATGCCCTATTCCTCTGTTTTATACATCTTGATAATTTTTCAATAGCCATACATGTTGCCCATGAAAAACAAGCTGTGTATCTAAGTTTTGGAATATAACGTATGTATAATTAGAATAGAACAGACAGTGTGAAAGTGTGGGGGATTGTAAAAGAACTATCAAGCAAAGGAGCAAAGGTCCACTGTTCTAACAAGATGCTTTTGAATTTCTTCTGTGCATATGTATTGAATTAAATTTATTACGTATCTTTTTCATTTTCTGTTTATATGTGCAACTACAGATAGAAATGTACAATTATATATAAAGAGATTGCAACAACTTAGCAGAATGTTGTGTTAATGACACAAATAAATACTTTTAATGTGCAAAATTACTTATTATTTGAACACATAATGTCTTCCTTTTCTGTTCTGCAAATTTATTTTCTATCTTACATAGAATTTTTCAAACTATACTGCCAGGTTGAAAAGAAGTTATCCAACAACAGGAAAAAAAAATAATTGGAGAGATATGATTTTCATTAGTACATGTCTCCTTCTGATGATATTTCATATATGCTCTAAAAGCATCCAGTTGAGAAAAAATTCAAATTTATTGGCTTTACAATTAAAAAAATGTAACTATATAATAAAAAAAATAGATGCAGAGACAATAATACTTAACAAAGGATTGAAGGAAAGGGAGGTGATTGGAAAAAAAGAGGAATCAAGATATCTCATATAAACATACAAAACCCCTATGATGAATATGATCAGTATGTATATCTAAACTGTACCAATAAACTTAGTAAAAAACCTAAAACCAAAACACAAAAAGAATTCTAATCCAATATGTTATGGTTGATACATTGTGTCAACTTGGGGAGTCTAGAGGTTTGGCTAAGTGACTCAGCAGGAAGCCAGGGTGCTTACTTTGTATACATCCTGAGCCTGTGGAAGAAGAGGGCAAAGATTATGTGAGAGCTACATGCCCCTTAGGTGGGGGTAGCCTGTTTACAATGTGAGGCATGGAAAAAAGCTGCTTGCTGCCATTCCTCCCTTTTGCTCTGGCTGTTTGCTGTTTGGCTGCCATTCTCCCCTTTGCTCTTGTTGCTTTGCTACCTTCTGCCTCGGAGCCAGCCAAGTATGGACTGAAACCTCCACAAACTGTAAGCTAAATAAACCTTTCCTTCCTTCATTTTGGGCATTGGGTATTTTGTCTCAGCAACGAGAGAAAAGTAACCAAGACGCAATACTACCAAGGAAAGAAATGAATATGGCCAAATACTCAGAAAAAGAAATAATAATGGGAAATCCATGGTGTTTTAACAATGATAGAGAGAAAGTATGTACTATCAATCTTATAAATATAGGAGAGGCCAGTGACGCAGATCTTACATATATTAGCCCAAAACAAGGTCATATAAATCTAACATATTCACATTTTCTCTTTATTTTCATCCATCTTGCAGTCACGTGGCTGTACTGATCAACAATATCTAATAGTGACACATATCATTTCCGAGCTGACACAGTCAAACCCACACACAATTCTTCAGTCTTCATTTCCTCTTCCTTGTGGACCAAGGCAGTTACATTTTCTGGGAAATGGAGCTGTAGATGGTGGTTTTTCTATCATTCTGGGCCATTTAGAAACTATAGAAAAAACAAACCTCCATTATGGCCTCATATAATCACCATGCTTGTGTATCTTCTAAGTGAAAATAAATGTTTGTTTTGATGGAACTCTAGACGATAATCTGTCAGTGCAATATAATACCATGGTGCTGACGGATACAAGCCTCAAGGCCAAATTTAAATGGTGCCTTTATTGCACATGATGTTTTGAAACTAATATTGTCGCTTTATCAGGGTACCATACATCATTTCTCACTGGAATGATAGGTCTTGGTACAAAGAATACCATTCAAAAAGTAATTTTCACACTAAGTCCATCTCTACAATGAAATTGATTTATTTAAATACATTATTTTGGATAGTCTAGTAGTTTTACAGGTTTGTACATCTATTGTTGGTACTAAGACTCAGAATCAACACGGAATCTATTCAAAAGCAATTAGTTGCATATTCTTCCCTGTTATCTGTCATGTTCCCATTAAAATAAAACACCAAAAATAATCTCAAAGGGACTGTAATAATTTATTTAATAAATAACTCGGCAACCAAGTATCTAATTGACTCAGAGCCAAAGCACTCTAAAATGCTAAAAGGCACAGGTTCTTGGATGTGTTGATAAACTCTGAAGGTAATCCTTTGAGGTGATAAATAGAATAACTTCTTATTTCTTTGTAAATGTTCTCTCAGCCCATTTTGTAGTCCATACATTCCTTACTGGTTTTGACTTACTAACATTCCCCTGTAGCCATCTTTCTTTTAGGGAGCAGTGGGGCATCTGGAGATGGCTTCGTAAATTAGGATGATAAACTCTTGCCATGTCTGGTGGAAAGCCTAAGGGTCAACGTCCACTAGCAACCAGAAAAATGTACCCTGACAAATAGCGATGCATTCTGCTGCACTTGCTAGAAGGATAAGGAGTACATTGAAACTTACTACCTGGGTGACTGTAGTTGCCACATTCATGCAGTGGGCCTGGTGCAGGCCAAGTTCCAAGTCTGTGAATAATCTCTGTGTCTTCTTCTAGCCTTTCAAGCATTTTTTTTTTCAGGTCTCAGTAACTGAGATCAGTTTCTGTTTTTTGAAACCAAGAACAGTGATTAATACCCATGCAAATTCGTTTTACAGAAGCTTAAAATGTACCTTCCACATACTTGTATATGGATATGTACTGACAAAAATTTCCACAAAAATAAAATATATTGCATTTTTTCTGCTACAAGTCTTAGGAAAGATCTGAAAAACCTCATAATCACCTAGCAGATGCTATTGAATTATACAGAAATACTTTGTAAATATAACAGGACGAAGTGCAGTCTGTTCTTTGGTTCTTAAGTGAAGTCAGTCCGTTGAATTTTAATGAATGTTTTATTTCAGATACTTTTCATCTTAGGTATGTGCATTCATTTCAATGAATAACTCACATATTTTAGAACTTACACTGGAAAAATACAGAAATAGAATTGAATTTATTCCATAGAAATAAAAGGTGGCTATAGGCTTTATCTACTTTGTCCATAAATAGAATTGTTATGAGACACAAAATAAGGAATTTTTAAAGCTGTTAAAGAGGCAGATATGTTCTATAGACCATACATCATGCTATTTAAATATAATGAATTTTATTATCTATTATTACTAAAGCAGAAATGATAAATTTGTATACTCTCCAAGCAAAAATTCAAGTAGTATTTAATACAGCTTCTGATTAAAGATGACTAATTTGGAATTACTGTTTGATATTTCCTTTGGGACACCTCTATCTTGTTTAAAGGAAGGAACATTTTAAAAAGAGAAATAAAAAAAAACCACTACTGTTTCTTCAGTGCTGCGCTATCATGATTTTGAGCACCAATTCACATCATACTTGAATGTAGAAAGAAGATATGAGGAATGAATCTGACATTTTACTAAGTACTTGAACACAGTTATTCAGATGACTGATGAGGGAATTTCAGATTAATTTCTTGATGTGAATCTATGGAGACTGGGCCAAGCTTGATGGATGCTAATGACCTATCATCCTCACGCACGGTCCTGCCTGCTCCACAGTCCCTGCGAGCTCAGTGTGGAGGAGTTCGGGAGTCCTTTATGAATAAGGAGTGTGTGTGCCAGTCTGCCTCATGGCCAGGTATGTAATACAGATCTCTGCTCATCATAACAGTACATTCTCTCCTATCTCTCCCATCAGATGCACATGCTGCATGACCATTCTGAAGAACCTGTCTATCCTTCACCTCTGGTTACCCATTAAGATTACAAGAAAGCAACTGAAAAACCCTCCTGTTCCATCCCCTTCATCCCAATTTGTAATAATTCACAGCTGTGTTCTTGCATCAATATAAGCAGGGTTAAGAAGTCAGACTGCTTTATTTGTGTTGTTTTGGCTTCGTATCCCTTTACAGTTGACCTGGTACAACTCATGGCTGGGTGTCACATGCCTACACTTGAAGAAAGCTGGTGTTATGGACGGATCAACCTCATCTTTTCATTAAAATGCACTTTCCCATAATTGACTGATCTTTCCCCCCTTTGGACAGACTTATGTTCTTTATATTGTATTGTAAATATTTTCTTTTTGGTCTCCTTTGGATATATTTTTTCTTCAGTGAATTCTCTAGTAATTGAAGTTAGTGAGGAATTTGGAGAAATGAATTACAGCATACACAGCACCATTTTTATCTTGGATTGGTTAAAATGATCAGTTCTTTGAACGTTTTTCTACTGGCCTTGTTTTTCTAACGGTTATCTCTGTAGCTCTGTGCTAAATCTTTACAAGTTTTTCATAATTTCTTATATCTCTATTTCTATTTCTGTTATAGTACCCTTATTTTCTGTTTTAGAAGTGCCCTGAAAGAAAAGAATATTCAAAGAAATAATCACCCAAGATGTATTTGATAACATTTCTTTGGCTATCACTGGCTTGGCAGATGACTACTGACAAAACGATGAAATAATCTTAATATGCTGCACTGATACAACAGAAGGGAATATCATTTTCACCCTGATCCATGTAACTCTAAGGACAATAAGAGATACTGAGATGAAATGATACAGAGATATTTACCCCATGTTTTCATGTATAAATATTTTTTTCACAATTTCATTGCAAAAGAAAATACAATTGGAATAATCAAATGCTAGTCTTCCTGTGGATTACTGTGCTTCATTTAAACTAAGATATTTTTGTCTATAAGTTCTATGATTCCTGCCCTTTTCAAAATTTACATATTGAGATTTTCTTTGCATACAATCACCATTAGTAAAGAACCTTTCTATTAGAATCCATAAAATTATAAACATTTATATACTTTTATTCAAGGTGTTTATAATTATTTTTCAGGCCAATAATAATGCCTATGAAAGATGGAAATATACCGGGGCTGGGGATTTAGCTCAGCGGCAAAAACCGCCTGCCTGGCATGCACAAGGCCGTGAGTTCAGTTCCCAGTACCAGAGAAAAACCAAAAAAAAAAAAAAAAAAAAAAAAAGATGGAAAAATATCAAGTATACATCTGCAAATATTACTGAATATAGAACAGACTTTTCTTTATTTTCAGAGATAGGGTCTTACTATGCAGCCTGAGGTTAGCTTGAACTTACTATGTAGCCCAGGCTGGCCTTGAACTAGTGGCAATCCTCCTGCCTCAGCCTCCTGAGTTCTGTGGCCGCAGGTGTGCACCATCATGCTCGGTGAATATGAAACACATTTCTATGAAACAATATTATTTTCTTACTGGGACTAGTTAATTGCCACTCCCTGTGTATAATCCTGTATGAGTTTTCCAGTATTTAAATTGCCTTTGTATTATTTGATTTGGCTTGATTAATATTATCTTAATTTTATGGACATTTCTATTTCCTGTATTTTCTCGTTGCTGTGACTGAAATACTAGGAGTATGCAGTTTAAAGCGGAAGAATTTGTTAGATTCCTGCTTTCACAGGTTTCAGTGTCTGATTGCCAGGCTACAGCAGGAATATCATGTAGCAGTGCAAGGCGGAATAGCTCCCTTCCTGCCCAGGCAGCGACCTCCTGACAGCACAGTTAGCTATGAACATCAACGGACGAATCCACCGGGGAGCACGGCAACGATATAATCCACTCACGTCACCGGAATTCTGATGACCCAGTCATGCTGACAGGAATACCTAGTCCAATTTGTTTTTCCGTCATCGGGGCTGCTCTTTAATTTCAAGTCCAGTAAAGCTGAATGGTGCTATCTAATACGGCAGGTATTTCAGTTAAAGAAGACCGCAACCACTGACAAGGATTCTCCAGTTCATCCTTGTGCCTTCTGTGGCTTGTCCTCCTTTAGTACAATTTGAGAGCTGTTTCACAAGCCTGGAGGACAACTTGGCCATATCTCCACTAGGGGGCAGTATGTTGGTGCTGTCATTGTGCAGCAGGACGTGTCTCTCTTCTGGACATCTATTCCTCATAAATTTGATTCGGTCAGTGCAGCCAGAGGCAACTAATTCCATGATAGTTGTAACTCATGCATTAAAAAAATCAGAATATTAACTTATTGATTTAGCAAATATAATAGGTATTGATGTTTGTTGACTAAAATCCTAAGGTTTTTAAATGTGTACAGAATATATATCAAGGGAAATTATAGAATAATATCCATGTCTATTTTGCTTACAAAAGACTGAAATGCCCTTCTCTATTAACTTGTTTTACCAAGTTCATCAACAAGATAGTAACAGTGCTACCACTGCACTTCCCTCTAATGCTATTACTCCTACTATTATTCCCCGACTACTGTGACTACTGCTTCTGCTGGTCACTATTTTCACATAGAAAGATACTCATTAACATGACCTTTGTGCTCCCCTCCTCCTTTTTTTCCTAGTATATACTGGAGGAACTTGATGTGATGGGTGAATTTGGAGGATAAAAAATCACAAGTCTATATCTCCTCTTTCGCTTGCAGACACTTGCATGTACAACACAAATAACTGCTTACTGTTTCATATTATTTTTTAGGGACATAAACATTTTATCCAGAGAGGGCCTCCCAGGTCTGATGGTATTGGTTGCACAACTCTGTCTAAATCTAAGACTTAGCTTACACTTTTGTAGCTACTAGCCGTAATGCTTCAGGTTTAATTTCAGCCTTATTCTCATTAAGTCATTGTTATTTACATTTACTTTAATCTTCCTTATTTCTAATGTTTATTCAGAATTACCCAAAGAAGACTCATATTATTTGTGTCCTGCTGTATCTAGTAGAATATTTATTAAATGCTAAAATTCTTTCTATACACAAGAGGTGTACTCTGATTATTTTCATTTTATAAGGGTGAGCACAGAAAACTTGAGAAATTAAGAAATCTATTAATGGTCCCCTAGCATGTATCAATTACCTATATCTATATAACAAATATCTACAAAACCTTGAGATTAGTATGTCGATTTATTAATGCACAGATTATGTGTATCAGGAATATCAACTGACTCCCTTCAAGCCTGTGAAGCACTCTAACTAAAGAGTGTGGCTCCAGCTTTTAATTTCACATGAAGGTCACTTGGAAAAGAATCCACTGTTAAACTCATTGAACAGCTTTCAGCAACATCCAGGCCCTTGCAAGCTGCTGGGGTTGGAAGTGTAACACAGACCTCTCTATGACAATTTGCTTAGTAAATCCAACAAGTTGAGAAGGCAACAGCTAGAACGCAGTTACAATCATTTGTACTATAATCATGGAAATGGTGTTCCATTACCTTTGCTTTTTTATAATGATAAGATTCAAATTAATATGTCCAGCCCACATTCCAGAAAAGAGGAATGCACATGCCACAGCTGCCAGGAGGTGAGAATCTTCACAGACCTGTATCAGTCAGTATTTTACTAGAGAAACGGATATAACACAAGATACACAAATGTAGAAGAAATTATAAGGTTGGATTACCATGGTCAACTAGAGTTGGATGAGGAAGCCTGCAAAGGATGTTTATATATTGGGGATGGAAAGACTCAGTCCAAGGTGTGGAGGTCACTGCAGTGTCTCCATGGGTCTGCGATGGAAAGCTGAAGAGTCTGAAATGGAAGCCAGGAGATGACACTTAAGCTGAAGGCAAGGTCTGCAGCTTCTCCAAAGAACAAAAGCAGATCTGTCCATCCTCATTTCGCCTTTAGACCAGCCAGTTGAGAAGCTGCTCTAGTGTGGGTCTTCCCCACCTAGGGTGTAGAATTGCACTAAACTTCTCAAGTTGACACAATCATTCAACCATCTTAAGATCTTATAGAAATCTGACTGTCATCCTGTGATTAAGTTGAAGGGTCCAATTCTGAATTTGAGAATTCTGACTACAGAGACTATATTCACCAGTCTTGTCATTAGTTAAGGGCAGCTTCTGAGCAGAACAGGGCTAGAGTCTATCTGATCCCTGGCCTATGATTCTTCCTTTCGAATTGTCCATTTCTAACAAACCAGCATCTTAAAAATAAAAGCATGGAATGTTCTTTAACAGCATTGAACTATTTTTTAGCATCTACAGAATGTTTCACTTGGGCAGCACATTCAGGTGATCTTACTTAACATCTGTAGAAAGGTACAACATGCACTTCTGAATATTTTAACTCCCAAAGATCTTACTCCAGGTTAATGGGGCCTTTTCAAATACCCAATTTGAAACACAAATTATCTCCAGAACAAAGCATTTTTCTGATGTTAAATGCTTATTTTCCATACTAAAGAAGTGATTCTAGATTAAAGATAGTACTCAACCTAAATGTTTACTAGCATGTAGTAATTTATTCATATATATACATATATATACATTATAAAACAAAGGTAAGTTTTAAATTTTCACATCGTTTTCCAAGTTATAATAGTGTTTCTGAGTATCTGCACAGGTATACCAGTTGTTCTGTGTATAACGTTACAGGCCTGAGAAATTTAGTATCTCCTAACACTACTCTCTAAAATGATTCATTCTACATGCTTATTTTTTTATGCACAATATCAACATCCTTGGAATATTCATAAAATTATCAGAGACTCGTATTCTAGAGATATCAGAAAGTTGCCATGAATAAGAATAATATATTTCCCACTGAACTAAATTACACTATTTTAAATGACATCTCTCAGTAAGTAGATGCTTCAATTATTTCAAGTTTAGGATTTTCTGGTCCTGTCACTTGGATTTTCATTCAAGCAGGTATTGATTTAGACATAAACACTTAACTACACTGGTGGAGTACCTATTTATAAAATCTTGCAGTAGTTTACCATAACACAAAGTATTCTCACTTAATCTGTTTGTCTATAAATGCAAATCGTTGCCTTTCACATATCTGAAGGCTGTATAAACCTATTAGGAACAAGCTCTGAAACACAGAAATGCTCTATTTCTTTAGCAAATATTAGCAGGTCAATTGCAGTTATTGCTTGTGTTTAAAAGTAAATCTCCAAGTGCCACAAATTTTGGAGTAATCACTCTGGATCTTGTGGTATTTCATAATCAACACTCAGGTTATTTAAACATCTTTCATTTTAAGAAAAAGTTGCTATTCTATTCTTTGAGCTTTCTCAATTTTTAAAATTTTCTTTGTAGTAGTCCCTAAATTATGCAGTATTTTAAATGGAGAAATACCATATCTGGCCTTTGTAAAATGTTTAAAAATTGATATAAATTGCTGTGGTTTTTATTCTACTTTGGTGTTCTGAGATGTAACTATAGCTTCAGAGAGGTTTTTGCCTAACTCAACAATGATACGTTTTCAGTTATCACAGTAAAAATTTATCATGATTTTCTCTAACAAACTGAAGAAGAAAATGCAAGCAGTTTATTATAGAATATTTAACTAGTGAGCATGTGAGGAAATATAATCACTTTTGCTTTTCTATTTTCTTTTGAGTCTTCTGATATTAACAAATATAGTTACTGAAATTAGTTGAGGAAGCTAATCCTTAGAATTCAATATCAACTCCATTAAAATATTATTGTTTAATCATCCTTTTGAAAACAAATGCTGCTATATAATTTTAGGTGAAATTACATTTAAAATAGTCTTGCTTTGTAGCTCTGCATCCTGGTAAATTACAGGTTAGAATTAATACAACCACGCATGTTTTAGAAACAACCTAAAGAAAAAGTGTTCCTCAATTCTGTCCAACAAAAAATTTAATTTGGGTCATGAGAACATTATGTTCTCTTTACAATGACCATTTATGATATTTATCCCAACTGCTACACTCAGGATCTGCCAACTGTTAATGAAAAGCTATTCAGAAAACACATATTGAAAATGCTCCTGATCCTGTATTTTAATACCAACCATATCCTGGCCCAGATTTTAGCTTGTCTGTGGGCTTTAAAGATTTTTGTTTATTGGCTTTTGATTCATTATCTTTATTTATGTGTTTGGTTTTTTTTTTTTTTTGAGCTAAGAGTATTAATAGCAGATAATATACTACTTGAAAATGTATAGAACCAACATATGGTGAGGAAGAGAAGATTTAAACATCATATCTTCAGCAAAATATCAATTGCATGTAGGAGAGAATTTAATTTGAAGATTTTTCTGCATAAAATGATGCAGGATTCTTAGGCCTAGATATACAACAACATTTCATTTAGAACACTTTAAAAATCGTGAGTTCCATCTCCAGATATTTTGATTCTGCCAGTTTTGGACAGGGTGATAACACCTACATTTCAAAATATATCTTTATTATTTTGGTATGCAGCTATCCTTGAAAATTACTCAAATCCTGTGGTAGTAGAAATGAATAGTATGCAATGTGATCTCTTTGTATATTGTGAAAAATAAGTAAAAATAGGTTAAGATGTAATGTGCATATGTACCAATTCCCTGTAATTATTGCGAATTACGACAATATAGTAACTAAAAGTAAGAAGTGATTGTTTCTCATAAGGAATTTTGCCTTAGATCTTGCAATAACATTGGGCATACTGATGGTCAGAGGTCCCATGTATGTCCCTGGGCAGGCAATAAGGCTGCAAGACAGAGAAGACTTGGTCAGCCTGTCCTTTAGAAGATCCCAGGGATGGTACATAAGGATGCTGGGCTTAGAGAGGGCTGATGGATTCCTGCTTCTTGTACAGTTTGATAGGTAAAACGCTCAAGTCAAATAGAAATTTTTTTTCAAATTATTTGCTATGTGTGAAGCATTTCTCTGGTTAAAATGAACTATGTCTTTTATTAGGTCTATATTATCAATCATCCCACCACTACATTCATTCATTTAACGTGTGTTTATTAAATACCAACTAATTTCCAGGCATGGAGATGAAGTTTTTACTCAACCTTTTGTATGAGAAGATGCACTATCTTTTTTTCTTTGAACAATTTAGAAGAAGATGATTCATTTTTAGTTAAGTATGTAAAAGAGCTAAAACTTGGTACATGTTTTCTTGAGTAAAAATAAACATTTATTTTCCTTTGTTTGTTACTTTGTGTATATGCCTAGAGACACAGAGTACATTTTTATAAACGAAAAGAAAATCTGTGGGATGTTGAGAACAGACTAGACTATTGCCATCTACACCACACACATCTGGTAATAGGGGTGATTTTTCATATGCATGTTTCTCTTAAATTAATAATTGAAAAAGATTCACATGTCTACTTTGTCTAATTTGTATATTCAAATACTTAGGGTGTTAAATTTGTATAATCACTGCATTTGTCTTTTTCAAAGCATGTTATAAAAAGTAATAAAAGACTGATTCTCACTGAGGAATTGAGGATGTTATTTTTAAAAGTGTCTGAAATATTGATATGATCTGATCTTGGTATCTTTTCAGAGAAAAATACTGGATAAATTTTGAGTTCCTTTGAATAATTGTATAAAATTTTTACACAATTCCATGTATCTTGCATTTTCAATTAACCTAAGCTTATCTGACTTTAATGAAAAAATTCCAAGTCATTTGGCTTTTAGGGATAATAACTGGGAGAAGCATAAGACTGTAAAATTGTCATAGGTTGTGATCCTGGTATATCACATTTATCTTCAAATGATACCTTAAATTCTACATAAACTATTTTTTAGTAAATTGCTTCTGTTGCTGGCAGTACTTTATCAGTTAGTAACATTATTTAGAGTTACCCTTTACCTAAAGCAGTGCTACTAAATTTAACGTAACGCAATATAAACAAAACACTCGGGACATGCCCTGCTCACACCTTGCCTTGGAGGAGATCACTGGAAATGTACGACATGAAAGGATGATATTTCTCTCTTGGAGTGTGGCTTTGCACATCACTCACAGAGGCACTCACTGACTCCTTTGTTTACCTGCAGCTATGCTTTTGACTGAGCCAAAATTATTATTAAATTATTAGGGGCCTAACAGGGTGTCTACTGCTTTTTTTCTCAACTTGGGAAAGGAATAAAAAGTGGTGATGCCTACCACACTGGATAATTCTCATTTAACTATGGCTATTTTTATTTGTTTTTTTTTTTTTTCCCTCCACCATTGCTAAGAATTAGAAATGCTGAATTTTAATGAATTTTTGTTCCATATAAATGGAACAAAAAATAGCAGAGTTTTGTGGTTATTTTTAAGGGATGAACGCTCTGTGCTGATAAAGATGCAAATATCGTGACAGATTAGTGAAATAATAATATTTAAAAAATGGTTTTCAAGGTCCTATGAGGAGTGGCTCTCAGAATTAACACTGACATCCTGGAACAGAGAGAACACTTAGGAAGATTTGGCAGCAAGCACAATGTTGATTTGATCAATAAATAGTGGCAAGGATGGACATGTTATTCATTATGTCCTTTAAACCCAGATTGTCATGAGCAATGGTTTTTCTCTCTAAATTGTTGCAGAAGGTGCCACAGTGGGTCCAGTAGATTTTCTTCCTTCCTTGCTAACATTATTTGGCTGTTTTCCTGCAAATTCCTCATGAGAAAGACCTGTAGGCTGTGAATTATTCAAGTCTGGCAAAATGGAAAGGCATCCATTGGACAGTGACCCTACTATCCCCAGGAAAGCTCATGCAGACTTGGGATTTGTTTGTGGCTTTAGGATGTGTAAGCCACCAGATCTATTATATTTCTCTCTTTTGTTTATAAGTTTCAGGGCTTCTGTCACCTTATTAGAAAATAGCAAAATTGCATTTCATCTATTTTAAAAAGATGAAAAATAAAACAATTTCAAAAAAAAAAAGAAAAAGAAAACAATTTCAAAACAAGATAATAGGAGAGTAACAATAATTAATGCATTGTGTACTGTTATCTACAGAGTAGGTAATCATGGTACAAGATATAGGCAAGAGATATAGTCCAAACAATGTTAGCACAAACCTTTCTTTTCAATGAGCTAAGAGAAACTAGAAGTACAGCTACCTTAACTATCTTGTTTATAGATATATTTTTTTTTCTTTTCCCTTCCTTTCTTTCCCCTTTCTCCCATCACAGTTTCTCTTTTCTTTTGAACAATTTCTTCCCAATTGACAATATCTATTCTACATTTTGGGTCCTATTTACCTGTTCAACTTTTCATACTAGTGAGACTGTACTATGTTTACACATGTAGGTCTGATCTAGTTCACCTATGAGTATGGTCTTAAGTTGCATCCATTTACCTATAAAAGTCTCAAGTTTACCCTTCTTTATAGCTGAGTAGTATTCCATTATGTATATTTTTAAAAAACCTCCTCTTTTTTATCCATTTCTCAGTTGATGGGCATTTGGATTATTTCCAAGAATTAGCTATGACAAATAGTGCTGCTGTAAACATGGGTGCACATATGTTGCTGTGGTATGATGTTTTTTATTCTTCTGGGAAGATACCCAGGAGGGGAATAGCTGGGTCAAATGGGACCTCTAATCCCAGTTTATTGAGGAACCTCCACACTGATTTCCACAATGGTTGCATCAGACTACACTCCCACCAAAAGTGGAGAAGCATTCCTTTTTCCCCTTCATCCCCTCCAGCATTTGTTATTGGTTGATTTCTTAATGATGGCCATTCTTTCTGGGGTGAGATGGAATCTCAGTGTTTTCTTAACTTGCATCTCTCAAATGACCAGTGATATTGAACATTTTTTCATATATTTATTTGCTATTTACATTTCTTCATCTAAGAAGTGCATATTCATCTCAGATGCCCATTTTTGGATTGGGTCTTTGAATTTGGGGGGCTGATTTTTTTCAGTTCTTTATATATTGTAGATAAAAATCTTTTGCCTGAGAGAAAACTGTCTATACTTTTTTCCCATTCTCTGGGTTGTCTTTTCACTCTGTTGATGATTTCTTTTGTTGTGCAAAATCTTTGCAATGAATTTCCAGTTGTTGATTCTTTGAAATGTTTCTTGCTCGGTCTGGATTTTGTTCATAAAGTTTACACCTACACCTATGTGTTCAAGATTACTACCTACTTTCTCTTCTGATAGATTTAGTGTTTCCCCTGCAGTATTTAGATACCTAATCTATTTTGAGTTTAGTTTAGTGCATGGTGATAGGAATGAGTCTAGTTTTCCTCTTCAGCGTGTGGAAAGCTACTTTTTTCCAGCACCATTTATGAAAGAGGCTATCTTTCTTTCAGTAAACGTGTTTGGTCCTTTGTCAAAGATAAGGTGGCTGAGTGTTTTTGTGTAGTTTTGTTTGCATCTTCTAATCTGTTCCATTGATCCTCAGGTCTGCTTTTTGCTGATTTTATCACAGTAACTGTGTAGTATAATTTCAAGTTAGGGATTATGGTGCCCCCTGCCTTACCTATGCTGCCCAGAATTACTTTTGGTATTCTACTGAAAACTGGGTTAAATAAGTTATTGCAGGCTGATCAGGCCCATAATCTCCCAAGTGAGTGGATGGTGAAAGCTTAAATAAATGAGACTGTGGAAATGACTTTAGGGCTCCAGGAGGGTCTAACCCTGTTACAGCTTCAGTATTCTCTGAGTTTAGCCAAAGACTTCTCTGGGTAGCCCATATTAATTTGGTTTTCAAACAAAAGAGGAGGATACTCAAGAAAATGGGGGAATCTCACAGGAACTTGGGAGAATTTTTCCAAATAGTAAATTATGTTAATCAGGAGAACAACCTTATCTTTAGGTTGGTATTTATTGTAGGAGTGTGGTCCCTGCAGCTGAAGTTTCCTTCTAGTAATTCGGGTTGGAGCCAAACGTCTTCAGCTGTGCCCTTATCTTGTCAGACATGGTGCCTAAGCTTCATACAACTCACAAGTAAACACAGAAAGCCCATTGGTTAATATTAAATCCCTCTCAGAGCCACTTTGTGGTGGTCCCCAACACTATTCTAGGTCTCTTCATGTTCCAAATGAATTTTAGGAGTGTTTTCTCTAGTTCTGTGAGATTTGCTAATGGTATTTTATTGGAATTGCATTAAATCTTCATAACAATTTTGGGAGTGTTCCCATTTTCACTATGTTGGTTTTTCCTATCTATGAGCAAGGAATATCTTTCCACTTTCTGATATCCTCTTTGATCTCCTTTTTCAGAGTAATGTAATTTTCAATGTATAGATCTTTTATTTCCTTTGTTAGATTGAGTCCCAAGTATGTCATTTTTTGGATGCTATTGTAAAGAGTGTGGTATCTCTAGTTTCTCTCTCTGTGAGTTTGTTGCTTGTGTACAGGAATGCTACTGATTTTTGAGTGTTGACTTTGTATGCAGGTAAACTGCTGATTTTAGCTATTCAATCTATAAGTTTTTTGGTGGAGTTTTTGGAGTCTTCTATGTGGAGTATTATGTCACCTGTAAATAATGATAATTGGATTCTTTCTTTCCTATCACTATTTCTTTTATTTCTCTCTCTTGTCTTATTGCTCTGGTTAATGTTTCCAGAACTATATTGAATAGGAGTGGTGATAATAGACATCCTTCTCTTGTTCCTAATTTTAGAGTAAATCCTTTGATTTTTGAACATTTAGAATGATGTTTGCTGTTATTTGTCATAAATGACTTTTATCAGATTGAAGGAATTCCAATTTTCTGTGTGTTTTTTTTATCATGAATGGGTTTTGGACTTTTTCAAAAATGTTTTATGCACCTTTTGAGATGATCATGTAATTTTTATCTTTGGTTCTGTTAATATGATGCATTATATTTATTAATTTGTGTATATTGAACCATCCCTGAATCCCTGAGATCAGTCCTACTTGGTCCTGTGTATAATCTTCTTGATGATTTCTTGCATTCTGTTTGCCAATATTTTCTTGAGGATTTTGTCACTATGTTCGTTAGGGAGATTGGCCTGTAGTTTTCTTTCTTGGTTGGGTGCTTCTGTGGTTTTTGAAATCAGGGTAATACTTATATCCAGGAATGATTTTGGAAGTATTGCTTGCCTTTCTATATCCTTAAAGAGTTTCAGCATTAGTGGCATTAGGTCTTCTCTAAATTTCTTGCAGAATTCAACAGTGAATCCATCAGGATGTGAGCTTTTCTTTGTTGGTAAGTTTGAACTACAGAAAATAACAAAATTGTAAACTAAAAGTTTACTTAACTTGAAACATTTCACTTGACACTGCAGATGGATTAAAATAATTCCTATTTTAAATTTAAAAGGCAACATTTAATAAGCTCTAAGTTCTCACAGGAAAATAAAGAAATATATAATATACCACTTACACATTTATAATGATTTTACGGGGAAAAATTTATTCCAGTTTTCTTAGTATTTCATATTAAAGAATACAAACATATTCTCTTTCCTCAAATTTTGTTTTATTATCTAAATATTTTCTAGTTCTTTGTTGCAAGTTTATATATTGTACCATGTACATACTGGAGACTGAGTTATTAAATGTGTTCTAGAATAAAGGAAGATCTAGAATACTGTGTTGTATCATCTATTACTTTGTTACTGTCTTTGTTTAGCCCTGCATGCACTAATTCAATAACTTCATGTTTTAAGGAAGCCTTATTCCTACACAATCTATGTCCTATCAAATTTTGAGAGTTAAAAACATTAATAGTGCATGTTTGTACCATGTGATGTTTACATGCATCTTAAGGACTATGTAGTATGTATATAACATACCTTAATTCTTTTATTTCCCTTTCCCTCCCCCATTCTCCCTCGCCCCATCTTTACACCTCCCTCCCCCTTTTCATTTATTTTTAGCCCATGTTTTGTGACACATACTGATTACATTCATTGTGGGTAGTTGGTACACATATGTAAGACATCTTAAACTTTTAATGGCCCCTTCCCTTCCCTTCTTAACCGCCACTTGGTGTCTCTTGGTCTCTTTCTGATTTGCAAAAAAGTCTATCTTCCTGTCTTTTTTATAAACCTTTTATTTTGCTCTATATTTGTGCTTTGGGATTTTCATATCAGATATACCATACATTATGATTCATTTCACCTAACATCATATTTCCAAGATGTGTCCATTTTCCTACAGAGGTCTCAAATTTATCCTTTTGTGTAGCCAAGTAGTATATTCTTATCGATACATACCATTTTTTTCTGTATTCATTTGTCTGTTAATAAACTTATATCTTACTTCCAAAATTTAGCTATTATGACTCGTAGGTTTATAAGCATTTGTATGCATGTATCATTGTAATATGATGTCTTTAACACTTTGGGGAAGATACCCAGGAAAGGAATAGAAATTTCTAGTTTTAATTTTTTGTGAAACCTCAATAATAACTCATGGTGATTATACTAGTTTATATTCAAAACAGCAGTGTAGGAGGCATCCGTTTTCACCACAGCCTCATCATCATTTGTTATGTGATTTCTTAATGATTGCCCTTCTTTGTGTAATAAGATAAAACTCCAGTGTTATTTTGGTTTGTATTTTCTAATGGTGAGTGAAGTTGAAAATTGTTTCATGTATTTACTGGCTATTTGTATTTCTTCTTTTAGAAAAGACTATTCATTTCAGTTTCCATTATTTCATTAAGTCTTTTATTTTGAGGGGTCTAATGTTTTGAGTTCTTTATACATCCTAGATATTAGCCTGCTGTTTCAGGTGTAGCTAGAATTTTTTTCCCCATTCTGTAAGTTGTCTCTTTATTCTGTTGGCTGTTGCCTTTGCTGTTCAGAATCTTTTTATTTTTATATAATCCCATTTGTTGATTTTTGCTGTTATTTCTTTTATTTTTGGTATCAGGAATTGAACTCATGACCTCATATTTGCCAGGCAGGTGCTGTGCCACTGAGCTGTACCCCTGGCCCTTGTTATTTTTTGTGCAATTGAATTTCTGCTCAGAAAGTCCTTGCCTGCACATATGACTTCAACAGTTTTACCTATTTCACCACCCAGTAGGTTAAGTATTTTGGTTTTAATATGTTGATAGTTGATCCGTTTGGATTTTAGGTAGCACATGTGTGTCTAGCTTTAATCTTCTAGGAGTGGGTCACTAATTTTCCCAACTTTAGTACAGTGTACCTTTGAGGGCCCTTTGTATGTACATTAACAGACAAAGATCAGGTGGGTGAATGTATCTGGGTTGTTCCTATAACCTGTTTTCTATTCTGTTAGTCCACATGTCTGTTTTTATGACAATCCCGTGCTGTTTTTACCACTGTGCTGCCTCCTGCTTTGTGATGATTCCTTCTTTGCTCTTGTTGCCCAGCGTTGCTTTTGCTTTTCTGGGTCTCTTCTGGTTCCATATCAATTTTAGGATTGTTTTCTCTCATTATATGAGGAATGCTGTTGATATCTACAGAGTGTTCTACTCTGCCACAACAGAAGATGCATTCTTATCAGGAGCACACGGAACATTCTCCAAAATAGAACACATAGTAGTCCAGAAAGCCTGCTTAAATAAATACAATGAGCAGAAATCAACCCACATATACAGTAAGATAGCTGTGCATTGAAACTAGAAATCAGTCACAAAATAAATCACAGAAAATTTATAAACACCTGGAAACTTAGGAACACATTACTAAACAATCAATAGGTCATAGAAGAAATCAAGGAAGAAATTAAATAATTTCTGGAATTAAATGACAATGCCAGTACAATACGTCAGAGCCTAAGGGACACAATTAAAGCAGTGGTAAAGGGGAACCTTACTGTAGTCAGTGTTCATACTACAAAAACAGAGTGAGCTCAGATAATCTAACGATGAACCTGGAGATAATGAAAAATAACAAGCAAAACCCAAAGGTTAAGGAGGGAATCATAAAGAGCACAGTAAAATTCAAGGAATTTGAGGCTAAAAAAATGTGAAGAATCAACAAATTAAAATGTTGGCCTGAGAAATAATAAAAAATAGATCAACCCTGAGCCAAGCTTACCAAAAGAAACACAGAAAAACTCATATCGATGCAATTAGAAATGTAAAAGTCAAAGTCAAAATGAACACAACCAAAATGCTGAAGATAGTAACTACAAGGAGAAATTCTACTTCAACAACTTGGAAAATCTTGAAGAAATGGATAGATTCCTAAACACATACAAATTCTGGGCCATTTTGTATGTTAATTCCAGTATTTTTGGGTTCTATCTTCTCTGAACTTGTTTTTTTTTAAGTCTTCTTTAACAAGTTTGTGCGGCTTCAATACCTAGTGATTGCTTTCTTTTTCATCAATTCCCCCTGGATCTATCTTGAGGAATTTGGGAGACTTTGGCCACCTCTTTTGTTGTTGTCTTGGTTACACACACACACACACACACACACACACACACACACACACAATCTTTGCACTGAGATTAGGTCAAGTAGAATAAGGCAAAATGATAACTAATACAGAGAGCTTTTAGTTAGAATCTATCTTCCAGTGATGTGTTCATGACTTTCTTTGACCACATGCAGTGTTCACCCCTTCTGCTACTCAATTTAAATTGTTTGGACTCTGTCGCTGTATTGTATGGGGAAAATTAATAGCAGTTAATCTGCAATGTGGAAAAAAATAAGGAGAAAGATCAAGGGATGTGTTAAGGAGGGGTATAAATCAGTAAGAGCAGAGGCAGGTAGCAGAAATGATGCTATGAGAAAATTAGATGGTCAGGCTCTCTTGGGAGTCATTTGTAGATGGAATAAATACTAAAGGTTGAGAGTGAGATAGTGTAGGTGCTGGAGGGATGCGGGAGAAAGTAGATGTAATTTGGGATTCAGGAAAGCTGCGTGGTTGTCATAACATTTTGATACATTTGTACACCTGAAAGGTAGAAGAGAGGCAAAGAAACCAAGGGGGTAGGCAGAAAAGGGAGAACAAAAAGAATAGAATACGGTAGACTGGAGGTTCACATGAGAAAAGATAGGAAAGACCCAGAGGGAACAGAATCTTGGAGAGAACTTAAAAGAAGAATTTGAAAAGTAAAGGAACAAGTAAAAAAATAAAGAGATATCATTAATACTGAAGCAAGAAGTAAAGAAAAAGAGTCAGGAGAAAAGACAGAGCAGGGGCTGGGGATTTAGCTCAGCGTCACAGTGCCTGCCTGGCAAGCTTAAGGTGGTGAGTTCTATTCCCGGTATTGGAAAAAAAAAAAAAAAAGAAAGAAAAAAGAAAAGAGAGAGCAAAGAAGCAACTGTTTCAAAGCAAAAAGGAAAAGGAAAAAAGAGAAAGAAACAAAACAAAAAACCCAAAACATTCCTCACCTGAAAAAAAAAGTCCAATGGAAAAACAGCTCCGGCACTTGAGCAAGAGAATGCACCTGCAATGCCGCATGAGTACTATGCTATGAAGCCTGAGCATAGAGAGTCCCCATCTTGCTTCACTATTTGCAGGTGTCCACACCAATTTCTCACTCATCTGTCCCGGCCTGCCTGGAAGTGCTGAGGATGTCACTTTCTTTTCGCTGTCCTCTGTGCTGCATATCATGCTTTGGACATGGCTGTGATCGTTTGCCTCTGTCCCACAGTCCAACCACCTCAACTGTTGTGAGAGAAGGAGGAAGCAAAATAATTTCCTTGACAGCAAGTTCTTCTTCACCTTCTGGTAGTGTCTTGTGACTCCTGGTCCCTTTGTGCTCCATGTTCTCTCTTCAGATATTTTCCCACTAGTTGTTGCTAGAATTTCTCTGCCACAGCCTATCCTGTCCTTTCCTTTTGCTTCAAACTTCAAACTCTCCCTGTCTCAAGAATTCCCCGTCCCAGCCAGCAGAATCTGATGCAGTGCATGGGCTTGGTTTAGAGATACTCCCTCACCAACATGATGGGGGTCATTCTTCAGGATTTCCTGCTAACTCAGAAGTTTCAGGAAAGAGCTCACTCCAACTGACTTCTCAGTCCCACCCTCGCCCTTCTGACTGCAGGGATATCATCTTTCCATAGTAATAATTTTTGAAGAAAGTTACCCAGTAATACTCAGAATTTTAATATGTCATCTAAAAATATTTGAGAAAAATTTGAATGATGACTGCTATTCCCATGTAATCAAAAAAGTAAAATACGTTTGGATCAAATTTTTCCACATGCAAATGTACACTTGGGAACATATGGAAATCTAAGTCAAATTACAAGTTACATAAATTAATATGCATGAATTTTTTTTACTCCAAAAGAACATTCTTAGTGTATGAAATTAGTACTAAATAAATCAAGTGCCACTATTATTTCCATAGACTTGCTTAAAATGTCAATAAAACCTTTCATCTCATCAGCAAAAGTTCTGATTTGAATGCAAGTTCAGTTGTAGAATTTATACTATTCTCAACCTTTAAAGATATCCTTATTTATTCTTTTCAAAGTTAACATTGGGATTATTTGTGCAAAATTTTCTTATTCTACACCTGCAGCTGATTCAAGTTCAAACAGTATAAGCAGAGTATAAGAGAAGAAAGCAGCTGGTAGAAACCAACACAAATTTTGAAGAATCTGTGTGTGTTATGGAGCAACGCTGTTCACCGTGTAGCAGCTGGAAACAGAGGGGATCGTAAGGGCTGTTGTCCCAATTCTTCTTCCCCAGTACTTCCTTCCAATGACTAAAGTTCCTGTATGTTCTGCCACTTCCCAATGGCACCATTGGCTGGACTTCAGGTGACACTTCGGATCTAATCTACATCAAATCAATATCAGGTGATTCCATAATGGAGTGACATTCATTCAGTATTGTTACATTTATGTAAGATCTCTGAATGTTTGTGAGACATTATAAGAAATTTCTTAGAGTTGACATGCAGAAAAGAAACAAAATTTGAAAATACTGTATAGGTTAAAAAATAGTAAACACAATGGGTCAATGAAATCCTACCTATTTGATAAATAAAAGGTGAGGTCAACTCAAGCCCCCAAAATTTAAAGATGCAATCCAAAAGGGGCATCTTAAATGAACAATGTTCAACTTTTTATTCAAATTAAATCAAAATTTCTGCTATACCTTGTAAGTTTTATTTCACTGTATTGTCAACACTGACAGTATGTATCATGGTGTTTTTGATACATGTGCACATAGAAAAATATTTACGGTAGTCAAAGTGCATTGGGAGAGACTTTTCATTTTACTTTGCTTCCTGACTCATGATACAAATGGTCTACTCTGTCATAAGCTCCCACCATGATGAGCTCCACAAGTCCAAAAGTGATGGACTACCTGAATTTGGACTATAGTCTACATAACAACGAATTGTAATACGCCTTTTCTCTTTAGTTAATTACCCCAAGCATTTCTTTGTAGTAATGTAATCTGATGAATAGTTATACATACCCAGAAGAGGAACTGTTAAGTCGTATAGTAACTCTACTTTTAATTCTTTGAGGATCTTCATTACTATTTTCCTAATCATTTGTGCCAATTTACATTCTTACTAAGAGTGTGCAAAGTGTTCTTTTTCTGCCACACAATTACTATCACTTGGATTTGTGAGAACAGACCTACCAGTGGGGAGAAGGTGATATGCCATTTCAAAATTTCCACTTCACTGAGGCTCAATGAAGGCGAGCATATGTTTACGTAATTTGTGTCCATTTGTGTGACTTCCATTGAAAAGTATCTATTTGGATCCTTTGCTTATTTCCTAATCAGCTTTTTTGTATTGAATAGGTATGTTCCATATGTACTTTGGATATTGCTTCCTCATCAGATTTATAGTTTGAAAATATTATCTACTCATTGATAGAGTGCTTTTCAGTGCATTGATTGTCTCCTTTGCTAGTAAAAACTTTCCAGTTTGATCTAGTTCTACTTGTTTGTTTTTGCTTCATTGCTTCAGCTTTTGATGTGAGAGCCAAAAGGAAGTCTTGCCATGACCAGTGTCAAGGAACTTTACCCTGTTTTCTTCTAAGATTTTTATGATTGCAAGTCTTATATTTAGGTCTTTGTTCATTTTGAGCTTATTCTTATGTATCATTTAAAAGAAGGATCCAATTTCATTCCTTTGCATATGCGTTTTCAGTTCTGCTTATGCTGTTTAATCTAGAGATTAGGCTTTGCCCACTGTATCTCGGTGGCCTTATAAAAACTTGCTGACCTTGTCTATTCAGGTTTATATTTTTATCTTCTATTCCTTTTCACTAAGCCATAGGTCTGTTTTTATGCCAGTACTGTACCTGTCTTCAGATGTGGTGTTTTAAGCTACACGCTCTGTGAAATACTAATACCAAATTCTAAAATAGTATCATATGTATATACAGGTACATTTATTCTCATAGGTTGATCTAGTCTTTTAAGTGATGAGGTATAGTTATGTACTTGTTTCTTGAGAATGTTCATTAAGA
This sequence comes from Chinchilla lanigera, assembly GCF_000276665.1. NCBI lineage: Eukaryota > Metazoa > Chordata > Mammalia > Rodentia > Chinchillidae > Chinchilla > Chinchilla lanigera. The sequence continues at coordinate 3,482,391 of NW_004955488.1, read as the reverse complement.
GGAAAAATAAGTACAGCCAATGGTTAATAATCTTGGAGTACCAAAGTTCCAAATGGACTAGGTTGACGTCTCATCCCGTCTACTTACCTATGAGTGGCTCAGTGGTAGAGCTCTTGCCTTACTTACCCATGAAAACACAGTTGGTGCCTACACCCAGTCTCCTGCTACAACGTAATCTCTTCTTTTCTCTGCAACTTTGTGGATATTTTGCCTTTTTTCTGCTCTCATTTGGGGTGACCACAGTTTTTTAGTCTTAAGTCAATTAGCCAGTAGACCAGAAGAAGAAGCCACATATGCAGTCAAGTAAGTAAAAATGATGTAGGCATACATTTTGCATAAATTTTAATTAAATATGTTTTTTACAGAGAATATAGAAAAATAGTTAAACCTGGTAGCAACTTTCTCTGAGTTTATATGTGCTTATCGGGTAAATCTGTTGCAGACTGAACTATGAGAGTTAATCTACTTTGCATAGCTAGGATTTTTCATTTCTAAAACTACAATTCCTGTAGGTCATTTTCTGTAGGCTCTAAACATTGCAAAGTAGTTTATTTGAAGTCTTTTTTTAAAAAAGAACAGAAAATGAAAAAAATATTTCATTTTCTGTCATTGTTTAGAACCATGAATATTTTATACTCTACAGGGATGTTCTATTTTCTGGTTTAAAATCTGCCTTTGCCACAGTGATGCTAGTTCTGCAGCACTTACTGATTTTGTGTATGTTAAACACTCAGTACACAATATGAATACCTTCTGATGTCAACAGCTAAGCATATACAGGAGACCCTTCCTCTTGGATATCAAGTACCCTTGAATGCAATGACAGCAGCATCATGGGAGAGATTTGATCAATTTTCTTCAATATCTGAAAATTGATAATAGCATTTATCTTGATTTTTTTTTAAATTTGCTTAAACTAAGAGAAAGCATGTATGGGTATATCTTGCTTGTATACTACCTCATGACTTAAGACGTCATGTATGTATAACCAATGAAATGAAATAATGGATAACCATCCTCCTTATGGAATACTCTTAGGAACTGAACTCACTATTCATTTGCCTTGCTAGTATGGTGAGACTGTACTATATCCTTAAGACATGGGAGAAGACTAGTTAATCGATATATAAACAGGTTAATCATACACTTCGGCAATTTTCCCTCAGCATATATCTCACAGAGGCAACAGTTTATTCTGAAATCCAAAATGCTCTATTAGTTCTGAATAACTACATTTAGACCTCTGTTTTATCCTGTACCTTTGGGCATGGAAAACATACACTAAAGATCAGATTTCCGGAGAGGTGACTTTTTGTAAGATAACTGCAGAATCAAATGTAGTTACAAGCAGTTTTAAATATGTCCATTTAGGTCATATTTAATCTTATGCTGGACCAGAGGTAGTTGAATCCACAGTAAGGTTAAATGGTCACTTAAAATTGTGTGATATAGGAAATTCTACATGATTCTCCTTAAATAAATACCAAGCATCTGCTTCAAACAACTGTAATACCACTCTTTATGACATTATATTTAAATTACTTTTATTGATATGCTTCTAGGTGAAAAATCATACTATTACTCCTCATCTCAAACATTTCATTAATATTCATGTATATAAATTTTCCTATAGACCATTAAAACACAATAAATATATTTTCTATATTATTTTTATAGAAAAATATGTTAAGGGGGCGTGGGGCTTTAGGACAGCGGCACAGCGCCTGCCCAGCAAGCACAAGGTAGTGAGTTCGACCCCTGGTGCCTGAAAACAAAAACATCAGAAAAATGTGTTAAGGTGATAGCTGAATCCATGTATTTCAGAATTAATATTCTAACGTGTTATTTATGCTTACGTGGTTATTCAAATCAGACCAAATCTAAGACTTACCTGTCAGGGATTTTACAAATTCTGTTATTAAAAGGAGATAAAAGCTAATATCAGTGTCACAGGATGTAGGTTGTGGCTGAAGCTGGAAATTGGTCATATTTGTGGGGGCAAGACCAATCCAAAGTGCCTAAAGCAGTCAAGCTACCTCAGTCTTGACAAAAACATCTTGCCTGAGATAATTTCAGTCACTAGGCAACATCGTGTCTCATGATACAAACTTTGCAAAAGTATATAAATGCCTCTACAGTGATTGTTTAGTTCTTCTCTTCCCATCAGGAGAGAGATGACCTCTACCTGACCTCAGCTCTATCACTTGTCTATATTTTCCTCATCTCACTGCAGTTTTTCCAGGGGATCATTGATAGCCCCACAAGTTGCAACAATAGGAAAGCTTGTAACTTATACAATTATGCTTACTGAGGGAAGCCTTGTATGGATTCTGCTGCCCAGCTCCCAGATCCAACACTGAAGACCTTATTTCTCTATTTCCCAGAGAGCTATGGGCTGATATGGCCAAGATTATATCATCCTTCTAAAGTATCTGAAGTATCATGAAATGCCTAGTCACATATGGTCAGGTTACTTTGGCTACCGGAAGTCAAACTTGTCAATTTCAGCTTTTCAGTGAACCTGATTGGCATCATGTTTCTGAGTATAGGAAAGGCATATGGTAGTTGATCATTAAACATTTTCTTAATGAAGTACACTGTATTAACTTGTACATGAATGGTCTTCAGGCGCTGAACTCTTTTCATTTAGAGTTTCTCTAAAATTTCATCAAAGATTTCAGATACAGAACATAATTCGGTGTGACAAGATCAATTTTAGTCAATATATTTCTGCTCTCTTTTGATGTTTAAGTAAGTGTAGATTTATCCTGTGATTATAATGTAGTGAGAAAGACTGAGGTCCTCAGTCACAATCAGAAATGAAACAAGTAAACACGAACATATCCTGAACTCTCACTCCAATTACAAATAGCACTCAAGGTGAAGTCATACTTAGTAAGAAACAAGAAAAACTGTATTCACATAATCCAAATCTGAAGTCAATACCAAAATGTTCATTTATTTTATGGAAGTGATGTTTAAGGGTTTATGAAATGATAGTCAACTTCAAATAATCTCATTAACTTTGTGTAATTCAAGCATGTTTATGATTTTTAATGAAACAGTTGAAATTAGAGATTGAACATTTATTTCTTAAACTTACTGATGTGTCATAAACTCTCTTTTCTTATGGTAAAATTTCCTTAAAAGTAAAAGATGAACCTCCAGGTGTAACATCTGTTACCATGAATATAATAACATTCTCATTCAGCACGAACAGATGCGGCAACAGCAAGGTCATCTCTCTGGAGAAAATCACGTTGGGAAAAAGGACCCTACTGAATTACTGTGGGCTAACGCCAAACAGAAATGTTAACCTGTTCTACAATTTAGTGCACATGTGGCAAAAGTTAGTTAGACTTAGCTTTATCTTCTGACATTTACAGATATCTTAACATAACAATTTTTTCATTAGAAATTAAAATAATGTATAGATGAGTTTATATCAAGAATGTGTATATGATTTGGTTGTTTTCATTTTTGCCTTTACATTGTTCATTACCCTGAACATTGTTATAAAATTATGTCTTTCAGAGAGAGAGAATACCATATCTATTTTTGCAAATTTATGTTTACAGTAACACAAGCTACAAAAATAAAATTTAATAATTCAAACTTTGTATTTTAGATAACTGTGTAAGAATGACTGGACTCTTTATGGAGTGGGTGGTAATACCACAGTATTTATCCTGTCTTGAGTTTTAGATGTTGCTAACTCTATTTGTCAAGAAATCTGTCAGCTAGATTCTTATTTACATTTAACAAATATACAACTAAATTTTGGAAACATTATTTATTTAATGGAGAACTCCAAGACACAGTCCCTATTAATTGTTAAAAATACTGAAATCATTGTGGATGAAACCCTAAAGGATTAAACTATGCTTGAACCAATTTTACCTGTATTGATCTATAGTTTCTCCATTTGAAAAAGCCAGAAAAACATATCATGATGAGTTATGAGTTTCCTTTCAAAGTTTCCTTTGTATAGTACAAATACATTCAATTTCCTATTATTCTTTATATAATAAACCCAGTTTTTCTGCTAATATTTCTAAAGCTAATTTCATGAATACTGCCAATTATCTTCCAATACAATCACTATTCCACAGTGTTCCTGGTTTTATTGTCTTACAAGTTCTTCAAGGAAATATAAGCAGACAACATTATCAGTTCTACACCTAATCAAGTTAATAATCTCATTATTTCTTTTTCTCTATTTCTTACATATTATTTTAAATGTTTTCTTAGGCTCAAGTACACTTCTTCTCATCAAATATGTTTTGCTTTTCTAACCACAGAACTTTTAAAATAAATTTATAAGTGTTTAAATTGTGGCATTCATTCCCATTTTGTGTGTTCAAAACTCCAGCTGCACTTTTGTTAACATAAAGAAACAGACAATAACATCTTTAAAAATAACATTATGTAATGCATTGACTATTGTCATTCTCCTATTGTGAAATTCTGTTTCACCTTTTTCCATTAAAAAATACATTCTGGAATCAATCAGAAATATAATGCCATTAACTCAGATTTCCAGAATCAATCTCTTGTGTAATTGATGAAATGTAATTTGGCTCCACTTCTTTTGAAGTAGAAAGTAGCCCTGTATGAAGGGAATAAAATACTTCTTGTCAGTACCAATCCACCTCCTTGAATGTCTTTGTGACAAACAAGTTTACACGACCCAAGAATCTGGCATCAGAAACACCAGTACTAACTCCAGATATTCCTTGTTTAACAACATCCCGTTTCAATGATATTTGGACTTATGACCTGCATCTGGACTTAAGATGCAGGAACATGAGCAGCAGTTAGGTCTTCCAGTAGCTTCTTCTGCAGTACAAGTAATTTTTACTGATTACACTGTATGGCTGTCTTGATTACTTTTTTCTCATTGCTGAGATAAAATACCTGACACCCAAAATTAAGGAAGGAAAGGTTTATTCATCTCATGGTTTGTAGAGGTTTCAGTCTATAACCAGCTGGCTCCAAGACAGGGTGGCATAGCACATGGGCAACAGTTCAAGGCAGCCGAAGACAGCAAAAGCAACATGAGCACAAGTGTGGGGAGAACAAGCCTCTTTTGCTCCCTTATATTGTAAGCAGATTACCCCCCCCCAGGGTGGGTGTAACATTCACACAATATCCCTGCCCTCCTCTTGCACAGGATGAGGAGGTTTACAAAGTAAGGACCTTGGCCCCCTGCTGGATCACGTAGTTAAACTTCTCAAGTTGACACAATGAACAAATCCTAGAGTAGCAAGTGCATGTCCTTTTCACTCTAGGGTGTAGAACTGCTGAGTTACTTAGTTAAGATTTTAGACTTCAGTTTGACACAATGTATCAACCATAACAATGGTCCAGTACTATAGTTTATGTTCCTTTATACATTACAGTACTCTATGTAAGAGTTATGCAAATAAAGAAAAGTCATCAAGAAAAAAAGAAACAGCAAGTGAAAAATTCAGCTGAACTGAGATTAGAATGAGCTGCTTCTATGTAGCAGTGTTTCATCCTCCTCTCTTGAAATGTGTCTGTATGTGACAGAAATCAGTGTCATATAAACAAAGAAGCAAACAAAATGGGCAAAACCAACACAGGTGCAGTATTACAGTTGCTTTAAAACCTAAAAGTTGGGATCCATCCTCTGAAGACTGCATTTATGGTTTGTAAAATAGTAAAATGTACTGAAAATCAGTAAAATTAACATACTTAAGATGAATTTAACAATTACAGAAGCAAGTAACATATAACTTCAAAAAATCCCACCATTTATTGTGAATGTATCAGAAATACTTGAGGCAAATAATATAGCCAAATGATTGTAACATATAGGTCATCCATGTACTAAGGAACTAGCTCATTTCATACTTAGTGCTCTATTGGTAATACACCTGAAATCTATATGTCATAAAATTTCATTATATTCAAATGAAATCATTGGAGGAATGGGAAATATTGATCAATGGACATTGAGCTACAGTTAGGAGAAAGAATTTCATGTTTGCTATTGCAGAGCTTGGTGCCTGTAGATAAAGTAATGTGCCATACATTTCAAACAGTTAAAAGAAAGGATTTTGAAAATTTTTACCACAAAGAAGTAACTAAGTATTTGAAAAGGTAAGCATATTTAATCTAATTTAAATACCTCATAATGAGTTATTTGAATAAAAATGATTTGGTTTTAAGATCTTAGTAAGATAAATCTAATACAGAAGTTTAAAGATTGCATAGTTTCTCTTATATAAGAAATGTAATGTAAAAACAAAAACCAAATGAAGGAGAGGTGATAAGAAATAGGGATCATGACTTTTTGGAGATGAGAAGGGGATCTGGGGAAGAAGGGAGAGCAGAGGAGGGAGAAGAGGGAAAAATGATTGCGATGCAATATGTATGTGTACTAATTAACCAAGATGGTGATGACGTTGTGCATTTCAAACACAGACTAATAAAACTGTAAAGATTGCTTTATACAAAGTTAAAAAGATATATTTAGCATCCATCCTATGTATATACAATTTTCAAAGTTGCACAAAACTTGTATATTGGTGGATCTATTAATATTTAATGCACCTCTAGTGTAAGTCATTTTCAGGCAAGATTCAACATGCAGAGGTCCTAAAATTTAAAATAATAATGTATGTTAATGGATAAACATGGAAAAAATGTAGCATGGCAGAAATATAGTAAACCAGTCCAGAGACAAATTGGAAATAAATATCTACAAGTCACATCACGAACATAATTTTATTCATATAAAGCTGTCAAATCTGTAGAAAGAAAAGGTCAGTATCAAAAATAATCAGACAGGTAAAGGATATGCCAGATTGTTTACAGGAACAAAATAATTTTAAAATAGAAAATGTGCTCAAATTCACTTTAACTACATATACATAAACTATAACTGTATATAAATGCCATTTTTCCTATGTGAGTTTCCAATATCTAATAACATAGCACAGTAAGATTGTGTATGACTTGTGAGACCATAAACTGGAACAACCCCTTTAGAAGTTAATTTGCCAGTATCTGTATAATTCTACTGCTAGGATTGCATCTTGCAAGTATGTTCACTAGTGTTAACAGATCTATGTATGGAATATTCATTGAATCAGCAACAGAAAATTTTGGGAATTATAATCATAGAGCTGAGCAACTTGTAATCATTGAAATGATGAGGCAAGACTTCACATCTGTGATTATTATATGAAAGCAATTTACACCAAACATTGTAGAATAAAGGGCACTTGAGAATTTCATTTCCACGTGTGCTATTATTTTATGGGTAAAAGTCTACATTTACAATATCAGTCTATTGATTTTCTATATAGAAAAGGAACACTATTTAGAAACAGGGAGTCTTATTTGTTCTGTTTTATTTGTTTCACAGTTGCATTTTCTTGATTCTGTTTTTGTACAACAGGCATGCAAAGAGAGAGAGGACAGAGAAGTTGAAGACTGCCTGGCTGTATGCATCTCCTTGGGATCATTGATGAAATAGTCATACTTTGAGAACCAGTGACAGCTGGAAACCTGGTCTATGACAGATGAGGTCATCAACAGCGGACCCTGTTCCTGAGAATTTCAGATCAGTGTGTGACTACCTCACATTGGTATAGGATTCCAGAGATTCCTGAATTACTATTCCACAGTGGAATTCAACTCTGCACAATTGGCTGGGATCTTTCTAAAGGGAACAGGTTGCCTTAAGTGCTGAAAGGACAGCAGTCTGTGAAATATACTGACTAAATTTTATTTGTCTGACACAAAGCTTTATAAACAAATGAGTGGGGTTAATTCATTTCCAAAACTGCTGCATCTTCACTGGGGTGCTTTTCCCTCCAGACTTGCTACTTCTTGAACTTTCTTTGAAACAGTAGTGCTAACCACACAGATTCTCAGAACTGATTCCTAAAGTGGGTTCAGTTCCAACCAGAAAAACGTATCTTACAATCAAAACAATGTATTTTACAGATAAATTCAAAGACTTTTAATTCCACCCAAACATCCCTTTGCCAGTTTTATTTTTTTGCAGCATCCCCTCCACCTCTGCTCTGTGTACTATGCTGGTCTCTTCACTACTCCCCTTTTTAGTGAATTTGGTCTTTGTTTTCTTCCTTGTGCCATCCCCAAGAAATGCTTTACAGGAGAGTCAACACTGCGTATACTGAGCACCCTAATTTTGGAGTTGTCTTCGCAGTCATTGAGCATGACTGATCTTGACTTAGGACCAAATAGCCTGTGGTCTCCTCTGCTTGTACTCACTGCTTTTTGCTTGCTTGTGCAGTTGGACCCTTCTCAGCCCTCGGAGCAGCTCAGCTCCTCTGCATTATGATCTTCATTCTCCTCTAGGAGCTCCAGGCCTCAGTCCACAGTCAGTCATCACATCTGCTTGATTGTTTCTTTCTCCAAAAGCCAGCACTAAATCTCAGCAAGAGATTCACTGGGAATTTTCATCATAAGACTATGGACCTTCTGATCATTCCAGCTTGGACATTCAAAATTTTACTACACATTCAGAAACGCATGTAAAATGTATACATGATTTCTCAAAAATCTGGCTTGCATATCAGCTATATAATATGTTGCATTCTTGGGATTGTCTGTGAATAATATGTGTCAACTTTATCATCAATAGTTATTAAAACTGTTCATTTATGTGAATTTGATCATATTATTTATTTTACTTTCCTGGAGTATATCATATTTTTATTTGTAAAATACAAATACTAGTGTGGATCCTCTGTGTTACTCCACTATCATTTTCTAAAGCACATTTTTATAATAATGTACCAATATATGAAAATGCCTACAGCAGAGATTTTTGACAGCAAACTCATTAAATGTTTTCCCTTGGATATACTTCCAATTCTCATAATTACAAGATATTTAGTGGTTAAAAGAGGAAAGTACTAATTTCTAAGCACACTTTATCTTTGTATTAAAGACAATGTAAGCAACGAACATGTTAAAAGTGCCCTGAAAAGTTGAAGCCATCATTCTGTGCTTGCGACTAAAACAGAACGGCATGCAAAGCTTTGGAATTAATGAAACAATTCAGTGAGTGACACAAGTAGTAGGCAGAAATTTGCCTAGCCTGGTGAGAGCTTGGAAACTGATTTGGAAGAGTAAGCAAATGTGAGTTAAGATAGAAAATAATGGAGCACATTCACTGTGTCAACCTGAATGGAATATTTCAGCTAACAACATTATACTTTTCAAATCTATTCATTGTAGACAGAAGACAAGAGAAAATTGGCTCTCTAAAGTGACAGGGTAGAATTGTATCTTTTGGATAAGGGGAAAAAGATTTGCTAAGCAGTTTATTTTTTACCACCATCAGGAGGACCATATTCTTCAGGCATATTCCATATATAAAATTGTCCAGAATAGCTAGCACCATACCCAATCAGAGAGGGCTACAAAGACTCATTCTAACCCTGAAATGCCATTTAGGAAAATACAGAGAGCTCCAGTGGTACCCCTCATATTCTTGTTGGGGAGGTGTCTCTGTCTTGAGGTATGAAAGAAGAAACATGTTTTATTCTAGTTAGTAAATATGCCAGCAGTTTTAATGGACTGTTTAGAGTCTCACAAATGCTGACCTGTTTGAACGCTATATTTGCAGAACATTACAGGACTGAGTAAAAGGGAGATAGGTAGCTTATTTGACCATAAACTGGCCTGATAACTTGCTGTAGATTCCAGAACATAAATCCCTGCAACCACAGGCAATGCTCTGCATACACGTGTTGCAGCAGGTCATATGGATTTACCCTTTCAAAGGACCCTATGTCACCCCAGAGCTAATACTGCTCCCTAGAGAATCACAAATGCTTTGGCTAGAGAGCATTATGCCTGAGCACTTATCTACCTAAGCAATGACTGTCCACTTATCCCCAGCTCTATGCCTTCCTTTGCTTTGATTGGTAACCTGAGGGACCACGTTTCTCAAGTTTCTTCTCCCTCCAGCTTCTGCTGCAGCTGGTGGAGCAGAAAAGCTTTTGTTAAGGAATCACCTCCTTCCTTGCTTCTCCTTTACCTCTGTTACCCATCAGGACTTGTTGCTGCTCCTAATCTCAAGTTACCTCACCGTTCTCTTTTTGAATTTACAGTATTTCATCACAAACAAATAAAATCTCTGTAGTATAATTTCAAGTCAGGAATTGTGATGCCTACTGTCTTGCCTTTGTTGCCCAGGACTGCTTTTGCTCTGCTGAGTCTCTGGTTACATATAATTTTTAGGAATGTTTTCTCTAGACCTGTGAGGTGTACTAATGGTATTTTGATTGGGATTGCACTGAATCTGTACAACAATTTGGGGAGTATGGCCATTTCACAATGTTGGTTCTTCCTATCTATGAGCAAGGAATATCTTTCCATTTTCTTTCTTTTTTAAATTTTATTTTAAAGATAAAAGAACCAAGACATATTAACAAGCACATAGACATAAATAAGACTAGGTGAAATAGTAAAAGCAATACAAAATTTCAGACAAGGTGATACGAAATTAACAATGGTTGTTGTATTACATATTGTTATCTTCAAATTGGTTACTCAGAAAAACAAAACAGGCATGTAAGATTCCTCAAACAATTAAACATTAACTGTTCATTTCAAAGTAATAGAAATTAGCAGTACAATTATCTTAGCTATCTGTGTGTATATATATACATATATATATATACGTGTGTGTATATATATATATATATTCACATTTTTCCCTTCTTTCCTTTCCCTTTTCCCTCATCCCAATCTTTCTTCCCTTTTGAGCAGTTTCTTTTCTTTCACAGTATCTACTGCACCTTTTAGATTCTACTAACTCTTTCAGGTTCTTACCTAGGGTGACAATACTATGTTTACACATGTGAGTCTGATTTATTTCACTTATGAGTGTGGTCTCCAGATGCATCCATTTACCTATAAAAGCCTCAAGTTTACCTTTCTTCATAGCTGAGTAATATTCCATTGTATAAAAATGCCACATTTTTTCTATTAATTCTACAGTTGATGGGCATTTGGGTTGTTTCCATGATTTAGCAATGACAAATTGCACTGATATATATGTGGATGCACATATATTGCTGCACTATGATGTTTTCAGTTCTGGAAAAACACCCAGAATGGAAATAGCTGGGTTGAATAGGACCTCTAATCCTAGTTTACTGAGGAATCTCCAGACTGATCACCACAATGGATGCACCAGTCTACACTCCCACCAACAACATTGGTCATTCAAGAAATGCAAATTAAAACAACACTGAGATTCCATCTCACCCTTGAAAGAATGGCTATCATGAAGAAATCAACCAATAAAAAATGCTGGAGAGAATGCAGGGAAAAAGATATTTAGTATTATTCAGAATAATATTGGGCATCCCTACATAAATAATGACTAAGAGCATGGGGGTGATATTTACATTATAAAGACTATAATACTGAGTGGTGACAAGCATTCTCAATTTCAAATTTTTCTTCTTTTTTTTTTTTTTTCCAATACCAAGAATCAAACTCATGACCTTGTCCTTGCCAGGCAGGCCCTGTGCTGCTGAGCTAAATCCTCAGCCCATCAGTTTCCAATTTTTCATGTAATGTTTGAAAAGGTGTAGGAAAAAATTGATTCATATACTATTATCAGAAAAATGAGACTACTTATCAATATGAAAAAAGACATCACAACTATGAAACTTGGGAAGTGACTTAATGTCTAGCAATATGAGTTGGTTGAACCAATAATTCCATGAAAGGGAGATTGTGGGGTTAACAGAAATTGTGTTGACTTGATTGACTTAGGAGCCCCCAAATCAGGACAGCACATTTTGGGATGCGACTGGGGGTGTTGTGGAGGCGTGACTTGGGGCTCTGTATACGGTCCCCGGCCTGTAGCACTTCCTGCAGTGCTTCCTAGAGGAATCCTATTGGCCTCTGCCTCACGCCCATCTGCGGTGAAGTTCCTTTCTTGGAGCCAGCTAACCATGCCAGAATCCCCTAAAATTGTGAGCCAAATTAAACTTCCTCTTTTAAACTGTGAGTGTTGAGTACTGCGTCTTAGTGAAGGAAAAGTGGACTAATACAAAAATGATATTATGAGAGAGGTTAAAAACAGCCTAAGAAAAATTCAGGGCACATTACACGGTAACATGAAGCTGGCTGGAAAACTGAGAAATGCAGTTTTTATGAAAAGCTTATTATGTGTCTGTTTTACCAAAGAAAGATATCAAATTATTAATACTTTTATCTAGATGAGATAGAGTATTTGTGGTAGAGTTAACATTTTTTTCCTTTTTCTCCACTGGACTTGAGTTAATAATTGAATTGTCAAAATGCTTTCCTGAAAATAATAAATAAAAAAATGTGTTTTTGTGTGAGATAGGGCATAAAATAGTCCTCCCTCTCCTATAATAGAGGATTAAAAACATTGTGATCAGAAGAAATAGCCTTAGGTTATTGTATCTCTCAATACCAAATGGAGACAATTTTACTGGAGCATAAGAGAGGTGATTTCCTAAGAAGGAAGGATCATTAGTGGGAGTTAAACATAGTTATTTTATAACAACCACAAAAAATTTAGCCTAGAGTTTGTTTTAACATATTTTAAGAAAGAATGAGTGTTGTCAATAATGTGTTATTTTTCTAGTGCTCTTTGGTGTTAACTAGACTCAACTAGCAGGATGTGACTTCAGATCTTCCATGCAAGTCCAGCTACTGTACCTGCTGAGCTCGTTGTCTGAGGCTCACTTACCTGGCTGCTGTCAATATTGGCTGTCACTTAGGAGCTCAAGTAGGGCTGTTGCGGAATTTAAACAGTGAGCCCTTAAGTGACTTAGTTTCCTCGCAGGATGCACCTAGGTTGCAGGTGGGAATGTCTTAAAATTGTGCATTCCAAAAAATCCAAACAGACTTATCGAAGACTGTTTACAAAATCAAGCAGCCCACTTTTCCTGCATTTGATGGTTCCAAAAGTGCATCACAGGACCCAACCAGATTCACAGGAAGAGTGATATGCAAGAATATAACTAACTGGAGTAATAGTTCATTGTTGAGGAAGGGACGTCTTGAGAAACTAGCTACCACAATTTGCAATTATATTTGGTGGTGATGATTTACAATACAATTTGGAAGTACTGAAACTTGGTACTGAGAGTTTACTTATCCTCTCTGAGTTCAACAGCCACTAATTGTCTGAGACTGGTTTGAATCCCCCCCCACACATCACACTGTAAGCAAAAGCCCTTAGTCATGACCAGCTCGTCCACACCTCTGCTTTCTTTTAGCATCCAGATAAAGTAAACTTATTTCCTGCCCTTGCCTCTCCTCAATGGCTACATTCTGTCTTTCCTGCCCTTCAGATCATTTCTTCCTTCTCTCACTTTCTGAGCTCCATCCATTTCGAAGCCGGTTTTTGATGTCATGATGTCATTTGTCATCTGAACCCTCCCCTGCTGGTCCCTTTGCTGGAAATACTCTTTCAACCTCTGCCTGGTGATTTCCTTTTTGACCTTTAGGCACATTTTTAGCATAATTTCATCAAGGAGATTGTTTATCATAATAATTAGACTATGTTAGATGTTTCTGTATGTCTATCACATATCTTGGCACTTATTGGCCTAGGAATAACACTTTGCTGATACCTGTTCTCATAACCCCTACAATTTCTGTGTCAGACCACTTTAAAATAATTTTATAGCATATTTACCTGCATGTTTAGGCTAAATTTTTAAGGATTGGTCTTGTGTTTTGAGCTTACTACTGTACTTATACTGCTATACATTGATTTAGGACATAGCAGGTAGTTATATATTTACTGAATGAATGGAAAAATGAATAAGTGAAATGGGTGTCGAAGAAAAAGATTTCATGTGGCACAGTGACCGGGGGCAATGTTAATATTTTTCTTAGTTAGAGAAGCTAAGAATCATATTCTGGAGCTGTAAAACACCAGTATACCAGTGTTCCCATTAATGATGACAACATATGCCCATAATCTTTCCACATGACTAGTTTATTTGAATGTGGCAATGCCAATTTTCTCAGTTCAGCATCAGTTACCTACTTTTTCACTGTAGCATACACAGATTCATGAAAATTATATTTGCAGCTTGATTTCATTAAATCATGTTTTTTTATAAGTCCAGAAATAAGAAATAATAGAAAGAGTATGGAAATCTTTTCAAATGTTTATTTCAGAATAAAGAATATCATTGTGATGTGGAGAGTTTCCATAGTGGTAGATGTTTAAAATTCTTTGAAGAAAATAACTGCAGGTTCCCTGCTATCTGCAAATAAGTTTCAATGGCCATATTAAAAAAAAATTCCTTCTGCCTGTGAGACTATGGAAGTGGAAAGCACTGCCCTTCCTTTTCTCAACCTTGGGATACCAAATGTTTATGTGCCTGTGAATATTCTAGAGTCATATGGTTAAAAATTGAATGTTAAGTACAATAAAATATGTCTGTGGAATTTGAATACTACTCATCCTACATGTCCTCTTTCTTTTCATTATTTATTTCAATATTCAGCAAATACAGGGTTTGCAGAAATTTAGGGCAGTGCATGACATAATGGGAACTATAAATGTGCAGAACAGCCTCTGATCAGGAAACTGAAGATCTACATTGGGAAGTCGCACACAGAAGCAGAGTTTATTGGAATACAGAGGAAGCAAGCATCTGCTGGAAAAAAAAAGCTATGGCTTCAATTAGTCTAAAGTGACAAAAGGAATAAAATAAATGTAATATATTTGAGGATGAGGATTACAACATTAGAGAGGAGAAATTAGTAAAGTCACAAACAAGATGGTAGAGTCAGTGAATTAAGGGGATTTTTATGTGTCTAAAGTTTAGCGTGTGAGGTGTGGAATAATGAGAGATAGATCTATAGAAGCGAACATGAACTAGCAGGCTTTCCTCAGAACTTGGATTTCATCCTGTATCTAGTGGGGGATGGGAATATGTGGGATATTAAACAATACTATGATATGACTATATTGTACCATTGATAGAGTATTTATTCCATGTAGAATAATGTGACACTGAATAGGAGGAAACATTATAGAAAAAATTCAAACACTGACAAAAAGAAAATCTTTAAAAATTTGATAAAGGTCCGTTACCTTCAAATTATGAAAACAGAATTCATAAAATCTTGTTGAAAATAATGCATTCCCAACCTATTGGTAGGTCACAGAAACCTATAATTATTATTTTGTTTTTGTTTTTAACCTATAATTATATGACCAGATAAAATATCATCAAGAAGTCAGGAGAGACAATATGCTATTTGCACATGCAGGCCTGATTTATTTCACTTATGAACATGATCTCTAGTTGCATCCATTTACCTATAAAAGCCTTGAGTTTACGTTTCACAAGTCATCAAAAACTAATTTCTAAGTATATATTTTCATGATAAGTAATATGAACATAAAGAAATAAAGGAGGTTGTTAACATACAATAACATTTATAGTAAGCAAATATTTTCCATGTAATTAAACATTGGCCATTAGATCATTTGTTTTATGAAGAAGTGGAAGTATATTTCCAAAAGTTAAGGAGAAAAGATATAAAAAGGAGTAGATATACAAAAGAGTAATGAAGATTTAAAATATGTTAATTTTTTTGCTTTTCAAGAAGATATTCTAAACAACCACAGGTAATTTTTTGAAAAATATATATTATATTTACTGTAATTATGTTAAACTTTCTCTTCTTTTCCTCCTCCCAATGAGTTCCCCCTTGTGACTCAGAATAAAGCTCAAAGTAGAAGTTCCTTCACGGTTTCCTCTCTGTTCTGGTTGTAAAAACTGATCCACAGAGGAAGCCAAAAATTTGATGAGCAAACCTAAAACATACATAGTATTCTGCTTAGTACTGTTAGGAGAATGAATCTTTCTCTACATCATCAATAACATGATGTATCTACTTCTCCTTTCCAGAATGAAAGAAAGAATTCACACCACCATTTTTCATTCACAAATAATTCCATTCTTCTGTGCCTTTTTATGCCTCTGTAGTGAAGCAGAATTCACAAACAACACTCTGTATTCTCTTTGGCAGCCTTTCCTGCTTTTTGCTGGGAAGTGCTGCTCATATTTACTTGAAATATAGTATATTGTTAATGGGCGGACTTTAGAACAGGTGTTTTAATTAAGTTCTTTGACATGTAATCATTGATACCTCTGTGCCTATGTACAAATAGAGATGGGAGAAGGAGGGTGAAAAGAATTGAAAAAAAAAAAAGACTGAAAGCATGACTGTCCCCCTCCCCGTAGAAAAGAGGCAGGACTGGAGAATGTGGTAAGTCATTATCCTTAACGTTTCTCCTCTCAACTGGCTCAGAAAATATTATTTTTATACTGTATGCCTGAGTGAAACTTACTGCTTCTTCTGAGGAAAAATTATTTTGAAAGCTTGATTTTTTTCAATAAAAAGTCTCAAGTATAATTGTATTTCAAAAAATATATCATTACTACTGATAATATGTCATCTATAAGAAAATTTCCTTTGATTACATGTTACAGAGGGTATATGTGTTAATTTGTACCATTAATTATAAAAATGGTTTCTTTATCCTTGTAACTTTGGTTATGCAAAGAGTCTCACACAAGCTAAGGGAGTATTATTTTTCTTTTTTGTCACCAGGTTATATAAAATGTGTTTCCCCCTGAACTCCCCAAGGAAATCATCTCTGGTTCATGTAACAATTCATATGGCTCCTCCTCCCAGTTTTTATAAATTCTTTTGTTTTACCTAATCTTCTGGAAGCACTTTTGAAGTTAATCAAAATTATTAGAGCTCTGTTTTTCTGTAATATAAGCTCTTAAAAGGTAGCTATTCATTTACCTGAGCATGCCCACGCAGAGTTTCTTTGTAAATTGTACTTAGCAGATAATGCCTCTTGCTCCACCCAAAGTCTGAGCTACAAAAGGAGGCCAGTCTAACTGTACATTGTTGCTTGCTTTGTCTCGGAGACTGTCAGAAAATTTTAATGATAGAGAATAAAGACTGGATGTGACGTCCCTGGATTTCAACCTTATGAAAACAAAATACTTTGAAAAGATATTCTCTTTAAGGGCATCACTGGAACATTTTTCTTTGTTTGCCACTAAATTATCTTGAGAGGATTTTGCAAGTCTGCATTTGACTCTTCTCTTTATGTCTAGATTAATATGCTGTTTCAGAAGTGACACTTGAGCCTGTGGAAATTACATGAGCACTTCAGCGGATCTTAACAGCAACTGGCTCCAATTATAAGTTAGTTCAAGTTGCTTGTGTACCCTTGGCCATGTCCTCTTTCCTGCCTTCTAGCGATCCTTCCCTCTCTTTTATTACCTCTTCCCCCAAGAGCCAAGGAGATTAGCTCCATATCATTAGTATTCATATGATCAGAGCCTTTGCTTATAGAATGAAATGAGGATCCTGCCTTGTTTGATGAATTTACAATGTTACCACGGATTTAGGGGATTTGAAAGCAGAGAGGCATTGCCACTG
The DNA here is from genome assembly GCF_000276665.1 of Chinchilla lanigera. Taxonomy (NCBI): domain Eukaryota; kingdom Metazoa; phylum Chordata; class Mammalia; order Rodentia; family Chinchillidae; genus Chinchilla; species Chinchilla lanigera. Next base: position 3,464,895 of record NW_004955488.1, on the reverse strand, counting down.
GTATGTACAGAGGACCCAAGCTTTGCAGAGGATTGGAAACAAAATCTTTATGTCATGGTATTTATTAGGTATATGACCTTTGCCATTTCTGAGATTCATTGTCCTTGTCTATAAAGTTGGGTTCATGAAAATATCTCAGAGAGTGGCAGTGGTTAGTGATGATAACACAACTATTGCATAGTAGACTCTCGATAATGTCAGTTTCTTGCTCTCACTTTGCTTTTTATCCTTTCTATCTGTTATGGTTGATACATTTTGTCAACTTGGAGAGTTTAGAGGTTTGGCTACGTGACTCAGCAGTTCTGCATCTTGGGGTGAAAAGGACATGCCCTTAGCCTTCTGGGATGTTGTTTAGTGTGTCAATTTGAGAAGTTTAGAAGGTTAACTATGTGATTCAGCAGGGAAACAGGGTGCTTACTTTGTATGCATTCTGAACCTGTGCAAGAGGACGGCATGGAGATTGTGTGAGTGCTACTTGCCCCCTGGGCGGGAGGAGCCTGCTTACAATATAAGGGAGGGACAGACGCTTGCTCTTCTCTGCCACTCCTCCCTCTTGCTCTTATTACTTTGCTGTTCTGCTGCCATGAACTGTTGCCCTCTGCCATGTGCCACTCTGCCTTGGAGCCAGCTGAGTATGGACTGAAACCTCTACAAACTCAGCTAAATAAAACTTTCCTTCCTTCATTTTGGGCATTGGGTATTTTGTCCCAGCAATGAGAGAAAAGTAACCAAGACACTATCTATATTGAATCAAAACATTACTACATTACACAAATCATCTTTAGATAGATAAGAATCAAAGCTAGCCCTGGGAAAATACTTCATGAGACATATTTTGACTATAGAGTGCTATCATTTTAAGAATGTATGTTTTGAGCCTCTTCTATTTTAGATCCACCTCATTTGCAGCCTTATGTTTGAGCCTGCCTCCTTCCTAGTTAAGGAAATGTTCTGCACGATTTGTTTACTCATCGTTGAAACTGACTCATTAGATTGAATGCTCTCAGGAAAATTTACATTTTAGCAGAGTTCAACATTGTGCAGTGGATGTAGTTTCCCTAGTAGTAGAATTTGGGAAAGTAGGTAATGAATGAAAGATGAGATTCATTTTCTTTCTTAGTCTGTACTCTTAATGGACATTACTAACTGTAAACCTCATAAACTTCTGTCTGTTGTAACTTCTTCATGTAGGATGAGACTGTGAACATATTCCTCTGAAAAGAAAGATGACAGTGGCAATGTGCATGTACTGCTAAGGCAAGAAAGCCACTTAATAAGACTTTTGACTTATTTAGGAATTAAACATTATGAAGGGACACTTGTCACGGGAGGACACTTTCAGTTACTGTTCTGAATCATTCATGTGTCTTCAGTGAAGCTAAATGCTTTAAAATTCTCTGTGACTTTAACCTCTGATTCATCTTGCTTCAATATTCTATCCTATCTTTTAATTTATCCTAAGAGTTCCTCAGACATTTTTTCCTATCTTTAACATTTAAGTCTGCCATCTGCTTAATTTGTTTTACCGTGCAGGATTTAGCTGAAAGCACAGTGAAAATAAAGCACTTATGCTGAGTAGTTTTCATTTTGCAAGTCACACACACACACCAAACAAGGTTTGTAAAATAAGCATGAGGTTGAATATTCTTAAAAGCAAATGGCAGGAGAGGTGGGTCAGAGACTAAATTTGCATCAAGACACTGAAGACAGTATTTGTGTGCATGTTTAGCATAAAGGATGGGAAGAATAAAGAGCAGGTAGAACATGGGGTAGAGGTGAGTCTACTCCATTTAACATGGCTTGGTAATTGTGCAAGGCAGTTGTATAAACATGGCTAGGGCATACTCATGTGTATGGGGACAGGGTTCTTTGGGAAGTAAATAGCATACTCCTTTGTGTACCATGACTTACAATATAGCATAAAACCTTTCTACTTTGTACTTCATTCTTTTTTTTTTTTTCTGGTACCAAGAATCAAATGCAGGACCTTGTGCTTGCCAGGCAGGTGTTTGTGCCGCTGAGGTATATCCCTAGCTTTGAATTTCATTTTTTATATGTAGGTACATTGTTGGCCTCTAATATGATCTGAAACGAGTTTGAGTGAATTTATTGAAGATTTCTGCAATGTTTTGCTGCCTCTACTATAAGTGATACATGAAAGAGTTTACACACCTGGACTTTACTTAGGCTATTTTGGTGTGAATTCCAAAATTCACTGTCTCTTAATTGTTCTATAACATTGACCAAATAAGAAATATTCCACATTTCATCACTGTCATCTTTAAAAACATAATAATTATAATAGTTTCTACTAAATGATGCAATACATGGAAAACAATTAAAATAGTCAATAGCAAAGAAATCACTTAATGGTAAAGAGGATTTTTACTACAGGTAAGAAACCACAGAGGATGATTTATGTATTTCTTTGTAGGTTATTCTGTACTCTGATAAATTAACTTACTTTTAAAGTTGAGACTTTTCTAGTAACTGTAAAAATAGAGATTTATTTTATAGAATTAGATTGACTACGGATCATACAGAAGATTGATTTCATTAGTTTATTTCTTTATTTTTTATTTTTTGAAAAATTGCATTTATTAAGTCTGTCGAGTTGGGCATGGTGGCACATGCCTGTAATCCCAGCACTCGGGAGACTGAGGCAGGAGGGTCCTTGTGAGTTTGAGGCCAACCTGGGCTACATAGCAAGATCGTGTCTCAGTAAATAAAGTAAGTAAGAAAATATGTAAGTTAAGTAAGTCAATGACCGCATGAAGAAGCCAAGGAATATGGAAGATGGTATCATATGGGTGTGGTGGTTGGACAGAAGCAGTTTAAGGAAACAGAAGGGAGGCGAACATAGCTCTAGAAGGGAATGAGCTGTGTCCAGGCCTGAGTGTTAGGTTCAGTGCTGATGAACACAGGAAACTGGAGAAGAGATGAGGTGTGGAGCCCTGATCTCACACAGACACCTGAGTTGGATTGCTATGCAATGAAAGACAATTCATTCCTAATGAAAGGAAATCTAGATGGAAAAAATAAATGTCAATGTGATTTGGCACATCATAATCCACAAATATTTTTTTCCTTCTATGTGTAATTTTTTAAAAAGATGCCAGTATTAACATAATGTAACAATTTCCATAGACTACTGAAAGTGCCTGCAGCTTCTCTCAAACGTCAATGGCTCAAAGTCTTTTCAATGTGTGCATCCAGTTCTAATATCAAGATACTTGGGTGATCTAACTCATTGTTCACTTTGGACATTGCCTTAAATAAATGCGTAATTTGCAGCTGTGTGATAAATCTACAGAACCCCTGAATACCAGCTTCAAAATTAAGCAAGTAGAAACAGATAAATAGAATAAACGTTTTCAGAGGAGAATGGAGAGAAAAGCAAACAGCACACAGTGGCCTTTGCGATGGAACGCATACCACCCCTTTCAGGCAGGAGCTAGAGGCCGCATTGTAAAGACAGCTGAGTACATTTTTTGGGGTCAGTATGGCTCTCTGCTGCTTCTTGCTGGATACCCCTGTCCATTTTCCCCTGTGGCTACATCTGAGATTACTGGAGGGGTTCCATGGCTGGAGCAGCTGCTTTGGTACACAACTTCCATTTTTGTGCAAACTCAGAAATGTGTGAAATATTGTAGGCAATGAAATGATGCCAGGGTTGACGTTTCCATGTAAAACACACAATACACTTAGAAACTCAGTAGGTTTCTGTTTGTTATCTGCTTCTTCCCTGCACAGGTCACCAGGCCCTGAGCTTGAGGAGTCTCATTTTAAATATGAAATTCATGCTGGTAATTTCTGTCTTTCAGCTACACACCTCAGCATTTCTTCCAGGTGCAGCGAGGCCACTGGTCTGTCCCTTGAATCCTGCCTGCATTAGATTACATGACTCGTAACAAGAGGGTAACTATTTTCTGTTTTGGAGAGGAAACATGCAGTGTGTGTCTGGTCTTTGTCCTGTCTTTATTCACAATTTTGATATTTTTCAGCATAAACATTTTGCATTCATTTTAACTTTTAAAAACATGGCATTGAAATATTACATTTTGATGACCAAGGGTTTTAGTGTCTCTTTATATTTTATGCTTGTGGTGAATATTGTACCTCCTTCATCTCACACTAATCTTGGCCCTACAGGATAAATCTTCTCCATCTCAAACTTCTGCATTCTAAAACAAAATGTGCTGATTTCCCTGCTGTTTTCATTTGGGGGTTGAGGGTTGAATCATACCTTTAGGTGTATTCATCCTCTAAGATGTGTTCATCCATCCCGCCTTGCTGTATATTACCTTAATAAAGGAGAAATGGTGGCCATTAAGTTTTGAGAGCAGTTGGTCAGACCAAATCTGATTTCTTTTTCTATGACCTTAATACAGGCTGCAGTAAGTAGACAGTAAATTCCATATCCTAACAGGTTTTAACAGATTGCTTTGAATCTGACCTAAGACCCAGATGTTTTATTTATATTATCCAATTCCCTAGATATTACAGGTAAACCATTGTCTTTACTTTTCCACAAGGAGGTTTATAAACTTTGCAGTCCAAGGTAAGGAATCATTTCTCTTACTGCTTGTCTTAGCCCAGCATAATCCAAATTTGTGTTCCTCACTCAAGCAATCTTTCACTTTCAGGTACCAAGTCTTGGGTTAGTCAGAGCTATTTTAGTTAAAATGTGTCACAGAGTAAATGCAAACTGGTTTAAGCAATAAGTTGACTTTTATAGCTAGGGAGGATGACAGGTACTGCTTCAGGCGCAGCTAGATCCTTTTCAAACAATGCCATAAAATCTCTTTCTCAGCATCTCAGTCTGCTTCCTTTTGCGCCACAACATTCCAGGAAATTATTACTCTATGTTGCTAAGTTGCTTAACCTTATACTCTATATCATTCATATGCACTTAGATCCCATTGAATAAAAATGTTAACCTCCAGTACTGGAAAAAGTAACAAAGAAGTTCAGGTTAGCATAGCTTGTATTATAAGTCCTTCTCTGAGGATTCCTATGTCCCAGAAAACAGTGTAGTCTGAGGAGAGAGGATTTGATCACATTGACCCAGAGGCAGTGAGTGCGAGTTTGCCTTATGAAGAAGATGAAAATGGAACAAGAATTACGATGAAATGATGGAGTTGTAGTTCCTTAAAACATGAGAATCTGGAAAAGACAAAAGTTTGTCCCATTTTCACATGACCTGTGTATCTCTGGTGAGGAAAGGAAATTCACTTTTACCTCAAAACTCTAAGAGAGGTCAAAGAGTAAAATAAAATGAAATAATAATTCTTAATATTCACAATGTGGGAGAGACTGCTGCAGTCTTCCTGAAAGGGAAAGACTCTGCCTCTGCCTCTTTCTCTCTCTCTCTCTCTCTCTCTCTCTCTCTCTCTCTCTCTCTCTCTCTCTCCACATCCTTTTTCTCACCTTGGTTAGCTCAGCTTAGTTGTTCCAGGGTTTCCTTTTTTAAGATGGTAATTTTCTCCTCACCATTAAGCAGTTCCAATAGAGTGTATGAAATGCATGTTATTTGTGCTGATAAGAAAGAAAATAGTGCATTACAGAAGATTATCTCCCTACCTGTGCAGTAATTAGGAGATGGAGCATATCGCAAAATGCATTCCACAGATATATTTTTACAGAATTAATTGTCCTATTCAGTTTTTTTATTGATCAAACACAGTGGCCTCTATCGCGTTACTAATATTACCTTAAAACTGTTAGCAATCTTGCTGTCCAAAATATCCTGCCTACAAATAATATAAATCTGTAATTTTGAATCATAAACTATTAAGAATTCTGGGCAAGTACTAAATAAACTTCTTAAATGAATATTCTTCAGCAGATTTCAATGGAGTACTTTAAATTCCTTCGACATGTATGAGTACATTTGGTACAGAAATGAAGCAAGTGTTTAAGAAGCGATTATAAAAGTCAGCCTCTCCTCTTGCATGTGGGGGGAGCAAGCTGTCTCAGGGGAACACAAGGCATCCCCCTCCCTCACAACCAGATGGAGCGATGTTCCTTCTCTAAGTTCCAGGAACACACCCCAGGCATGATTTACCTTGAATTGGGAGAGGCGAGAGGCTTATTTGAAATTTGCATTTCCTTAGGTGTTTTTAATCATGTAAGTACTATCATGGAAGGCGGAAGTTATATGCTTAATTCCTCCTGGATCTCAACAGCTTTTCTTCTTTGAGAGCTTGTGCATGTGAGTTCATGGACAAATGAGAAAATAATTGGTAAGGTGGTTTAAAAGCAGAACTACTATAACATATCAAGAAAGGAAATTAAAATAAACACATTTGAAATGATCAAAAAAAAGGGAACTGGATTTTTGTTTAAACCTCTTGAAACGCATACAAAATTATGTGCTTTTGTAAACATTTCTCATACATGCACATTTGTCTCAGGAGAGGATTTATGCAGTGTTATAAAATATTCTGGAATAAATCCAAGAAAAGATAAGAACCACTCATTTAGAGGAAATCTGTTCTAAAAAGATATTTGTGTAGCACGTCGAGAAAATGCTTGAGTTCCTACTCTTTGATGCATCAAATACAAATGTGAGAAGCTCATAGCTAAACTTCTCATAAGATATAATTCTCAGTCTTCTATGACATTTCAGTGCTTACTTTCAGCTTGTTGGGGTGAGGAAGTGCATGCATCCCTTTCTACCATTCCACTACCTAAGCAAGGAGCTCAAATTTCAATAATAAAGAAATATATAGCTGCGACTATTCTTGTCTTTTTTTTTATTTTAAAGAGAAAAAAATTCAAAACAAGATAATAGTAGGGTAACTACTTAATACATTGCATGTTGTTATCTCTTAAGTATACTTTGAACAACACTATGGAAGGTCATGGCTGTTCAAGAGATTCCATCTTTCATGTGTCAGAATAAACTACAGTACACTATGGTATCTCAGTTCTAAATCAAAACTGAGTAGGCTTACAGCTGCATTGTCTGTATTCCCCCAATGCAGGGGTAGCAGCTCAGATTATTTTCTGCTCAGAGGGGTGCCCACAGCTGACTACACTGGAATTTTAGAGTGTTATTCAATTTCTTCACTGGATATCTAGCATATGGTATATGCTGCTAGGTGTAAAGTGATTGAAATTTTAATGAACAGTTTATACTTGAGTTTCCCAGGACCCCAGGCATTTAGAGATGCCTAGCTTGTGAAATGCCCATGAATGAAAATGACCCCAGTATCTGAACATTACTCACTCTAAAGATGTGTGGATTATATAGTCTAATAATGAAATGAAAGCCTCATAGAATGCTGATTGTATCTGACAGGAATTTGCTCATAATTGTTGCTGAAATAAAGAAAGTGACACATAGAATTAGTCCACTGCTTCATTATAGATGTGGTTAGATATGGTATTTGGGGGAAAAATATGATGTTATTGAAAGTGAAAGTGTCTCCCATAGACATTTGCTGCCTGTCAGTGCCTCAGGTCTTCTGAATAGAATAAAGCATTGGTCAAATGCTCACAATAACAACCTATTCATCTTAAGGGTAAAAAGTATAATCATGACACTTTAATGAGCATGAAATCTTAAACTGTTCACCTTCTTAGAAATGCAATCAAGCAAAAGGTGTGCCTTTCCCCTTATCTTCTCCATAAATGTTTTCTGAATGCTAGGTACTTAATTTACACAGTATAAAGAGATATTTCTAATAATATATGAGAAAATGAATGAAAGGAAGCAGTAAGCCCAAGACAAATAGACCAAATGCACACAATACATTTTATAACCATCTGTTAATTCTCCCTGGCCCTACAACTCCTTAGCTAACTAGAACATGCAATTAATCAAGCTATGCCCATTATGAACCTTGCTCTATAACCAAGCATTCATTATATTTCTTATATAAAGAAATGGTTCTGTGGGTGTCAATCTAGAGTTTCCACACCTGTCAATCACTGGTAGCTACTTCCAATGAAAGCAAGCTCTAGAGCCTCCACGAAATGAAAAATTAAAATCCACTTTAGGTATTAGGCTCCAGAAACATAATTGGAGATTAGCAGAGTCAGTGGGTTTAATCACTACTTAAAGATTTGAAACAGTCTAAGCACCACTGGGTGAGACTATTTATTTTTTCATAAGAAGGTAGAGCAAATGGGAAAAAAACATTATCTAATTTCAAGACGTATTTGACAGTATTATAGGTCAGCTTCCTATGCAAATTACTCTCTCACAATTTGGATTTGATACTGATTTCTTAAGATAATGACCATACTTATCATAATTATGAATTATTTTGGAAGCATTTGTGGGAAATTTATAAATTATAGAAAGTTGAGTATGGATAATCAATAATTGGTTATTTAGTTCACCTTTTTCTTTCTTCCTTTGTTTTTTTCATTTCCTATAATTGTTTTCTCCTTTTGTTTTTCTCTCCATTCTGCCCCTTCTTTCCTATTCATTTCCTATTTTTTTCTATTATTAATAATTAGGATTTTTCTTATATAACTTAAGGTAGGATTTTTCTCATAAATTTAAGAAGAGTGCAGAATTTTCCAGGGAAGGCTGGGAATCACTATCTCTATCTTTCCTTCTGTTAATTCTTTGCCTTAGTAATTTCCTGCACCTCAATATCTATGCATACTATAGAGATGATAAACTTATTCAAAGAGTGGTTGGGATCAACAGACAGATAAAGTGAAAGACAGCTCTTTCCCCAAGGGGGAGTTTTGTAGCACGTTGTTTCCTGTGTCCCCTCTTTCATTAAAAGTCCTTGTACTGCAAAATAGTACTTGTATTTCTTCCTCTGGACAATGTCCCCTATCTCACCGTTTGCCTAATACTAATCTTCACCCCTCATTTATCCTGTTCCTTGAGGGTTCTGTCATGTCTAAGAGATGGGAGCACATGGATAAAATTAAGTAACTCAGCAGCTTTTTCTAGATTAGTAAAACATCTTATTGGCCCATTGAAATTCAGTAAGCTAAGTCGTATGGGAAAATTCTAAGATGACTTAGGAGGTGTATGAAAGATAATATTGGTTAGTGCGTCTTTTCTGGCTCATTAACTAGTTTCCGATACAAGCTATGTATGTGCATTGTATGTTATGGCCCACTGCAACATGTATATGCAACACTCATGAAAACTTTCCCATTACATTTCTTTAATTAAGTAAACTAAATTACACTGTATTCTTATGGGGTTCACGTATATGAATACATGAGATGTTCATTACTCAATGTAATTTTTTTTTTGTCTTTTTGAGAGAGGGTCTCACTATGCAGTTCAGGCTAAACTTGAGCTCACTTTGTAGCCTAGGCTGGTCTCAAACTCACAATGATCCTCCTGCCTCAGCTTCCCAAGTGCTGGGATTTCAGGTATGTGCCCCCATGCCAAGCCCACTTAATATAATTTTTTGTAAATTAAGAACTCATTGGGTTTTTTCTAACAGCCATGCAAGCTATTTTTCCCCCTCAGATGAAAATGTGATCTGCCAAATTTTAGAGGATGGGTAACGACAGTGACTCAGAAAGACAGCAGTTTTGGAGGATGGTGTAAGGCTGGAGTACACTGATAGGCAAATATTTAGAGAGGTGTGAAGACTGCTGTAGTCAATGGCTAGAAGACCTTGCCGGGCTGGGGCAAGGCTCCTCAAAAGACTGCACATGATCTGAATCAGATTTAATGCTGGAGACAAAAATTGACAAGAGTAGATGAAATTTACAATATCTGTTCAGAGAGTCAAATGGAGAAGGGTGCAAAAGATCTATCTGCAGGGCCTGCGAGAGATCTGAAAAATCTAGCAGAGGGCTGAGAGCCCAGGACTATACCCCATAGGAATCCAGCCAAAGGCCAAGAGTGCAAGGCAATGCCCCATAAGGCTCTGTATCAGGAGGCCACAGAAGACTGAAGAGTGTGTACTGTGAGGCCCAAGGACTGGTGCGGGGAGGGCCAGAGAATCTGCAGCAACAGCCTGAAAAGCTGGTGCTGGTAGCTGAAGAATCTGCACCTAAAGCCAGGAGACAGTGCTCAAGGTGATGACCGGAAATCCTCCAAGGAGAACAAGAGCCATCCACAGCAAAGGCGAGGACTGGAGAACAGCCAAAGCTCCTTCAAGCAAAATCAGCAGTTGCAACAAAGCTCCTCCATGGAAAAGCAGCCTCAAATCCTCCCCTCTCATTCCTTATACCTTCCCTAGCCTCCTTAAGTGAGTCTGCCATCTCCAGAGCCGAGCTGACTAAATTCAGCCGGCTGTTCCCCCTCAAATTAACTATCAGTCACTTACCCACCACCCAGACCATGGTTCTTTCTCTTATTAACTTAATAATTAGCTGGGGTTCTCTGGAAATGTCATGGTGTATAACACAAGGCAGCCCAACTGTAATCCCTTAAAAGACTGGAAAAATAATAAAACTGAATATTTCATCTAAATTTAAAGATAAAACCAATAAAAGAAAATTTCCCAAACAATGCCTGTCATCCAGGCCACTCAGCTACTCCTTTCCTATTACATTTTAAATATGAGTGATGCAAATACTTTTTACCCTCCCAAGTATTAACTATTTGAGGATTTTTGAGCTTTGTAATTTTTATCTGTTGCCTATTCAAGCACACTGTTGAGAAATACTCCCTTAACTAATGTACCAGCCTAAAAGAATATCAAATGCAATGATAATATTAATTTGCAGAGTGGTAGGCAAGGTAGAGGAAGTGCACATAAATTTGGGGAACATTCTAAGACTGGTGAAAATACACAAAACACAATGTGTTCCCCACTCTTTGCATCAACTTCTAAATGCAAGGGAAATAAATATAAAATGAAAAGAACTATAATGTTATTAGAAAGAAAAGTCTGCCTGACATATCCCAGGTGTCTTCTTGTGACAAAATCTTTTTTTTTATTTTTAAAATTTTTTTCCTTAGATGTCTCAAATTCCAGGTTATCACTCTCTGTTTTATTGAACTTTCAACATTGAAGCCTAGCAAATATGACTTTGCCTGAGAGGAAGTATATAGTAAATGATCTTGATGCTATTCCAATAGATAAAGCACACTGGCTTTATCACATAGCTCAGCATTTATGCAATAATTTTTGAAGTATATACAGAGAAAAACAATTTGATCCAGTGCCTTTGACACTTAACCAATGCACCCAAGTTTACCAGCACTGTGTATTGATTGCTTATGGCTGTCATCCATTCTTACTGGACAGTGTCATGCAGTCCAATTAATTTTTTGCTATGACCTGTGTTTGCAGACACTGAATAGTACACAAGCCGTTTTGTTGTTTCTAATTCAAATAATGTTATCCCCTGTATGTATAAAATTGGTTACTTTTAGAGAAATACCCTAGATAAATAAAAATGATAACTGGATTCAATCTGTAACAATCTGGATCCAGTCAGTTTTCTATCTTAAATTAGTTATGAGACTGTAAACAGTACTAGTTTAAACAGTACAATGCAGCTAGCTCACTGAAATGGTTATATATATATATGGTAATATGTAATTTAAATTTTACCAGTCCTTATGAAATTTTCTAACTCATGTATAGCACACCTAACTAGTGGATCAATGTTTGCTTCCTCTATATAGGTACCCATCTGTAAGTGCCACTGTTAAAGATACTTTCAAGTTTTCTCCATCTGGGATGGTAACATTTTCTAAATTACCTCTGTTAATTTCTATAAAAACAAAAGAAATTTTCCATGTACTCTGAAATACCATTTGGTGTTTTTCTTGCACTATTTCCAGTACATTTTCAGTACACAGAATAGGTATTTGTGGAGCAAAAGCAACCAAGTGATTTTAAACATTAGATTATAACACCGTACGTATATTGCTATCTATCAGCGCTCACTAGAGTGACAGACTTAATATGCTGCATAAATGAAATGATAGATGATTCACAATTAGGCTTACAATGGCCACCTGCAGGGTCAGGTGAGGAAGAGGGCAAAGGGCTGCCTGAGCACTGGAAACTTGAAGGATCCAACCGGCAGTCAAAGGCCTGGGGCTCTCTACAGAGTCTGGTGTGAGTTCAAATCGGGAAGCTGAAAAGTCTTCATCTCAAGGCTGAAGAGTCCGAGGAAGTCCAAGGCAGTGGTAAAGACTGGAGCTCCTCTGAAGAATCAGAAGTGAGATTCCCTTCTTCACCCTTTTATCCCACACCCTGTACAGTAGTAAACCAATCAGTCAGGCATTTATTACTCAAAGTGACACACAGTTAAGTATCACATTCTAACATGGTAGTATTTCCATCTTCTTTGATACACTCTTTAAGAAGGCTTTAGTATTGCAATTTCAGCATTTAAACCATGGACATAGTGGTCTTGAGACAAAAGTCAGTAGATGTGTTAGTCAGGTAGTTGGTATTAGCCATTAGAGTTACACATTTTTTGGGCCTAATGTGCCAGGCACATCTAAAAAAAAATGCATTGCCAGTTAATTAAATAAAGTCTCAATATGTAACACATAATCATTTATTAGGTTTCAGACACAAAATGATCCCACAGAACATGATGACACTGTAAGGTTATACATTGTACACGTTCTTTCTCATATCTCGCACCTGATCGTGTAACTCTAGAGCAAGGGATACGGTTTTCTTGGCTTCTGTAGGCAACGGTCCATTGATATCAGGAAGAGAAATGTTTGTTAAACCCGCCTGCCTTGGGCTGGAACCTGATTCAGGTTAAGAACCTATCTTTTGTAAATTTGTTACATGCTTAACCCACCGAAGGAAACACTGAAGACCTTACAAGGACAGGAAGATGGTTTGCAGCTGCTAAGTCATTTCTAAGTAAAATGATGATAAGCATCATATTTATCCTGGTTTCCTAGACCCCAAGAGTAATTTCTGGATGAATAAAAATGTATCTAAACTGGCACTCAATGCAGATGCCTCCAAAGCACCACCTGCTTTTCTTGCTTGAGAATGTAAGTTTCTCTACAACTACTTTACGATAAATTCTGCTTCTACTTCTGCATGGCCTGTGTCTTGAGTAAGTTCTTTCATCAAGGGCACAAACAACAGGATCAAGGAAATTAAGGTCCAGCTCCCTGATACTTAAAGACCTGACTTCCCAGTAATGTTGGGTGAGGGGGTGGATGGGTGAGTGTGTGAATGGGTGGGTGGATGAGTGGGTGGATGGGGGATGGATGGGTGGGAGGGTGGATAGGTGGATGGGTGGATAGGTGGGTGGGTAGATGGGCACATGGGTGGATACATGGGTGGATGGATGGGTGGGTGGATTGGTGGTTGGATGGATGGGTGGGTGGGTGGATAGGTGGATGGATGGATTGATGGATGGATGGATTGATGGGTGGATGAATGGATGGGTGGATGGATGATTTGATTCAGTTACTAACACCTTATTTCATTTTTCTGGTTTTATCTGTGGCCCCTCTCCACAGGTCTATTCAGAACTTCCTAAGTGGACATTATTGCTGAATTTGTTGCCTCTACCAAGTGTTTGGTGCTTAAATAGAATTAAATGATTTGAACTCTAATTTTTAGATATAAAATGTAGTATATCTAAACATTGTATGATTTTCGTACATTTAATTTACAATGTCAGACACTCAAAAAGTTCTTAGTTGCACAAAAATGACATTAACTTTACTCAAAGTTATTAATGTAGCCAATCAATCAACTAATTCAACCATTTTAGGGCATCTTTTTATTCTTGGTATGTTACATGGACCTGCTTGATTATGTCATATAAGTGGTTGCTGAAAGATTAAAGAGGACTCAGATTTATAAAAGCAGGAATACTGGTGGAAAAATTCAAAGGTGCAGTACTACAATTAAAGAAAAGGTAACCAAAAAAAAAAAAATTATAGCAAACAACACCAAAAGCAGTTAGTGAGAATTAAGTGACAAGAAGAAAATGTGGAATATTAAAAACTTTCTTACTGAATGGAAAGTAGTTTTCACTGATACATATTTATAAGCTCCGCTGAGTACCACTGATCTATTGAAACTAAACACTCCCCTTTGCCCTCTTTCATTATAGTATAACTACCTCTGCTTTGATACAGACACTGCAGTCCTCCACTCTTCAGACCACCGAACACTAGTAATAGTATGTCTTGCCAGGGAACCAGCATATCACAGAAATACAACAGCTACTGTAGAGAAGCTGCATGATGGATCACTGGGTTCTAGTCCCCAGGTGGTTTTTCAGAAACCAGGGCCAGGCTTTGCCAAGCATGCTTGCTATGCTATAAAGCATAAGTGTGTGGGAACTATACCTCTGCCACTTACTATCCGTTGGATTTTGGATGAATGACTTATAGAAATCTTAGTCTCTATGTCTATGTAAAAGAGATCACATTCTCCACCACTTAGAGAGTTGCCATTAAAAGTTTTTATTTTCAATTTAAAATGTTAACTAGCTAGCAATCAAGGTGCTACATAACCTTCTTGTGCTATTTTGGATGTTCTGTGTAAAAATCTGCCTCTGCAGATCCTTCAAAAGAAGTGCTAGGGAAGCTGGCTTCTTAGCTCAGTCAGAGGGCTGCAATCATTACTCAGGTTTTAAAAGGAAAGTAGATTATTCACATTGACACATAGGAAGTAGACTGCTGATGAAGTCCGTGCATTTCAAATTAAATCTTCTTGCCATATCAACACTTAATTGTCTAAAACTAAGTTTATGTTTTCTTTTTAAACTTGGGTTTTCAGGGTTCATCATTATTGCCAATATTTCACTTCAGGGAATTACTTGCTTTCATACTGACGAGGTTTCTGAACACGACACTAGGTCTAGGATATTTTTACCAAAAAAAAAAAAAAAATCTTGAAGCAACTAGGGGGCACTGCTGTCAAGTGATAGCTCAGAATCATCACTAGGCAGCTAAGGTGTGAAAATCAATTCAGGTTCACAGCACCGACGTGGGCAGTGAGAGAATATATTAAATTGAGCACTGTATGAATGTCAAATTCATGATAGTCGCGGGCCACCAAATTCTCATATGTATAGGAATTTATGAGCCCCAGGTCATCTCTGACTCTTTTTTCCCTGCTTTGCTTCTGTTGGAGTCTTGTTTAGTTGTTAATGCCATTTCTATCTGCTTTTTCAACCTTCTACCCTGAACTCTAGTTTTAGTTGGGCTTTTTATCATTTCAGAGCTAGACTAATCAAATTCTTCTTATTTAATACCACTGTGTAGAAAGGATGTTAGATTTTCACAATTCAGCTTTCTGTCTGAGAAGCTTTATAATGTGTCATAGAAGAAGCACAAGGGCCTGACCCTTGTTACACATATCTGGGTTCTTACCTTTGTTTCATGAGATAATCTGGGATATTTAACAACTCCTAGAAATAAACTGAAAGCATTCTGTGTAAACAGATAAACATAAGCCATTTGGGGACCAGAAACACAGACAAACAAGCAAATACATAAATGTAGTTCCTAAAGAATTTGAAATGACATACGTATGTGTCTTGTGTTATATTTCTGGTGGACGTCCCATTGCAGGAACAGACTAAATTCACTATCATTTCAGAAAATTTGCGACTGTATCTTAGTGTTCTTCTTGTTTGAATTTCCTTTCACAAGATGTTTGCTTTATTGTTGCACTTTTTCTCAGATCTCAGTTCAAATTATACCTCCTGAAAGTGCCTGTAGTTGATCCATCAAGATAAAATATACCAACACTTCAGTTCCACTCTATGTGTTTTTTGTATTATTTCTTATTTCATGTAATGCTTAGTCTTCATCATTCTCTGCAACTGCTAAGATTTTGAGCCACACATATGTGTAATGATGAGAGGGCCGCTGTGTTGCTTCTCAATTTCAATGACCCAGGATCCTATCACAATGATTGGTAAAATTTAGAAAATTAACTTGCATATATTCACTTGTTTGTTGGGATATTGAATGGTATACTGGCTGACTGGAAGGCCGTGAAACTCCCCTTGCATCTACCCAAGCTTAGAAGTTTCTTGAAGTTAGAAAGAACCAATTTAATTGGGATGGTGGAAGGGTGAGAGTAGATGTCTGAAAAAGATAAACTACGGTATGCTGTGTGTCACTAATAAAATATAAGAATACTACCCCAAAATATCTCAGCTTGGCATATAGACTATTCTAAACTGAAGAAAACTGAGAAAATTGTAGAAGCAATAAGTTTTCTTCGCCTTCTCCCTCTCTTCTCCCCCCGAAAGCTTCATGTGACAGAATGTCAAATGAGAAGGAATGTCACACAAAGATGCCAAGAGGAAGCTGAACAAATAAGACTTGCTACAGGTCTTCAATCACACCTTTGTTCTACTCTCTAGTCATACATCTGTACAATGCTCTTGAAAATAAACAGTTGCACCTAGTCCTTGGATCTTCATTTCTCAACACTCTTCTGTCACATATAACTTATGTTGATTAACTTGGATATGCTTATTTTCTTGTCTGTATTTTATTCTAGGGGCCTCAGCCTTGAAATGTACAAAGGATGCAGACTCTTTTCCACTCTGAGTCATCTTGATGACCATGTATAACTTCATTTCCCTTTGCCATAAGTGGACATAGGTAAGGGGGTCTTTTGCTTACAAATTTCTCCTGAAGATTTTGCATAATTGTGCATACATTAATCATTCAATAGATTCATGTTGATTTTTTTATCAAACACAAGGAGCAGATGCAGCAAATACTTAATTGAAACCAATTCTGTCATAACACATCTAAATTCATCCATAGTCAGTTACTCTAGAAAGATTCCCATGGAAACCCATAAAAAGGGAGGCAAAAGAAAAAACAGAGATATTAATTCATTTTTGCTTTACCAAATGACATCTACTTGGATGCTTTATCCTTTTATTCCTTTTTAGCATTATTTATCTGTTTTCTTTAAGACTTTGAAAGTTATACATCCAATCCTAAAGAAGTATAAGTGCATTTGCTGAACTGTCCCTAAAAAGTGAAGTGGAGATATTTGGAAATGTAACCAGAGACTGGTGCATGCATTGATTTCTCTCCTGAAGTCTTCATTTCTACAGAAAAAAAAATTTCTTTTCTTGGTTAGGCCTACATATTTGATAAGGAGAGGTTGCTGTTTCCTACAGTGATTTCTATAATGAAAGAAACTAATTTTTAAGCTGTATGTGAGACACTTACATGTGCCTTCCAGATTAATCTTTAAGAAAGGGCAAGCCAGCTGTAAGGAGGGTGGTTATCTAGCAGACTCCAGCTGTTAATTTCTTTAGGGCCCAACTCTGATTTCAAGTGAGGTAACATTCTTCATGAGGTGGCTGCCAGCCAGTGGCTGAAGAAGGTGACATAAAGCACTCCTCTTTGGAGTTGCTATAAAACGCCTCTTACCAGGAATGTTTCAGTTGCTCTCTGGGATTAGAGCTTTTGTTAAATATAATCATTCCTTATTCTTCCCTTTCTTTTCCTCTTGTTCCTTCCCAAGAAGCAGAGTTTCACACCCAGCTCTGACTCACTGTTGACCTCCTGGAGCCTGGGCACTACAGAACTTGGTGTTGCTTGAATCAGGAAGTCGCCGTATCCAATTTGGAAATGCCAGTCCGTATTGAGTATTGATGAACAGTGAGGAAAGGACTAAGAGTATCAGAAGCAGTGAAAACACTTCTTGCTCTTCCACTTGCTTCTTATTCTTCCCCCTGGCTTTCCTTTCTCTCTCCTCCCCTTTCTTCTCCTCCTTTCTTTCAATAAATGTTTACTTGGTTCTGAGACCCAGGATACACAGTGATAAATGGAAGAGATAATAAGTGGATCCTCCTTTCATGAGTGCCTACTCCTGAGTAAGAATGGACATGTAATATTTATGGCCATAGAATCTTTTGAAAAATTTACACACTAATATATATGTATTCCCTTAAAATGCACATATAGAATCCCATAATTTTTCATATCAAACTGTGACTGATGACCAAAGAAAGTGAACTGAACGAAAACTTCAGATCTATATGAATTCACTCTTGTTATTTAAATTATAATATCAGATGTATTTCTAAACATTCAACTTGATAAGCACTAAATTATGTCAATAGGACTGGAACAAGAACAAGCATAAATATTTAAAAGTTACCTAGTTCATATATTTTCAAATGTTCTGGAGAGTAGATTGTTCCATATGTGAATTCCTCCCCAATTTATTTATTTAAATTTGGTAGGTTGAAATTATTTGTTTCCAAATGCATGTCTAAAAGCTACAGTCAAGGGGCTGGGGATTTAGCTCAGCGGCAAAGCACCTTCCTGGCAAGCGCAAGGTCGTGAGTTCGGTTCCCGGTACCGGAGAAAAACCAAAAAAAATAAAAAAATAAAAGCTACAATCACCATCTTTCTCTTTCCCCTCTGCCCCTCACATACATACATGTATATATGTATGTACAGACAAATATATATGTATTCAATTATATATGTATGTATGCACATATATACATATATATATGAACATATGCATAAATATATGCCTGTACATACAGCTCTTATTTTTCTAAATCAGAGGAATGTAGAAATCTGGATGAATAATATTTACACAAAGCTCACAGGCTGGAAAATCATTAGTACAGGCCACATTTTAATTTTAAAAATTAAAAAACTGACAAAACAACAATGAAGACAAAATCAAAACAACACAAAAAATAACAAAGGTGATACGTGACCTCAAAACAAAATGATAGAAATTTACAATTGTTGCTGTATTACTTCAGCGAAGTTGCTCAGTCCACTAGACATAAGAATGTAAGATTGATCAAACAAAGACAGTAACAAGAAAATAAATAAATGAATGAATAAAATATTGGAAATGATGCAGAGCTTAACTGTACAAGGTAATAGGAGTTTGACAATGGTTCTTATGCTGCTAATTGTTTTCAGATCAGTCATTCTGATTACCAAATGCAAGCGTGCAAAATTGGTCAAGAGAAAAGAAAATTTTAAGCATTGACTGTTCCTTTCAGTAAACCACAGACATCAGCAATACACCTATTCCAGCTATGCTTATATATATGTATAAATTTTGCTTTTCATTTTAAAAAAAACAAAATAACAAAAACAAATACATAAACAAAACAGCATAGACAGCAATAAAAATGACACAGAATTTCAAAACATGGTGACAGGATATTAACAATGGTTGTCATATTACATAATGTCATCTTTAAAATGGTTGCACATATAATCAGATATAGGCAAGCAAGACTGATCAAACAATTACACATTAATTGTTTCTTTTAATAAACCAATAGATGCTAGTAGTACAATTAGTACAGGCCATTTTAATGAATACATCTACTAATACTTAGACATAACATTGAGATTTTAAATTCATTTCTTCTGCATGGTTAAAAACTGTTCTTTAATATGAAGGCATAAATATCAAAGATGATAAAGCATTTTCCTTTATAAGTATATATGTTCAGCAAAACACAAAATGTCGCAGGAAAATTCTATAGGACTTATTAATTCTTCCTAGAAATGTACTTGTTTCTTAAACTATGAACTTTGAGCAGAATAAAGGCTTGTAGAAGTAAAGCAGCTACAGGCCAAATGTTGTGTCTTAGAGAGGGCAGTTGGAGAGAAAAAATAGGCTGGATGTTTTAAGTGGTTGTTGATTTCCCTAAGAGTTAAAGCAGGTCAAGGAAACACACACACACACGGTGCAAACGAACACAAACACACAGCTCACAGATTCACAAGGGAGCAGGCTGTCTCTTTTATAAGAAATTTCAAATACAGGTACAGAAGTTTTGTACTGAGAAGAAAAAGCATGCTTATTGCTGGCAGCAGAGAGAGCAACTACATAAGCAAGACCTCCTTCTGGCAGAAGCTGAAAGATTTCTTTGCGTGTGTTTGGACAGGGCACATGGTAAAGCTACCAACACTATAATTAGGCATGTTTTTAGAAAATAAATCCAGTGCCCATGCAGAGTGTCTATTCTTGTGTGTGTGTGTGTGTGTGTGTGTGTGTGTGCACATATATGAATTTGTGCATTCTGGCCTCAAGAAATATCTACTTTGTGGAATTTTCTTTTCCTCTTAATAGTGAGGACTAAGAGATGTAGACACTGTCCAGCCAAGGGATGTGAGGAAACTTGGAAGAATCTAAAAAGGAGGAAACTGATAATCGCCTTGCTTGTTTTTAGGAAATAATTACTTTTAAGTGAAAACCTTTCTTCCAGAGGCACAGGATTTAAATTGTAGTCAGTGATATATTTTTGAAACACTTCG
Organism: Chinchilla lanigera; assembly: GCF_000276665.1. Classification (NCBI taxonomy): domain Eukaryota; kingdom Metazoa; phylum Chordata; class Mammalia; order Rodentia; family Chinchillidae; genus Chinchilla; species Chinchilla lanigera. The sequence continues at coordinate 3,444,716 of NW_004955488.1, read as the reverse complement.
AACTTACAAAGCCCACATTTTTTGTTTATGACAATATCTAGAGTCTTGAATGCTAAAATATGTATTTAAGAAATAAGCCCTTTTTGATGTAGGAAATGAACATCCTCTCAATTCTGCCTCTGTCCCCTTAATATGTGGTTGGAGATACTGCTCAGGTCAATGTCATCACCAAAATTACCTGCAGTGCAAAGAAGAATGGACTAGATATTGTCAATATAAAGATATATTGTATTCAAATAAAATATGAGACATAAAATCAATTTAATTATAATTATTCTTATTAAAACTATAAAGTTGAAAATATGTAATTTTACAAATGTCATAAATAAATGTACCTTTTTGAATGAAATTAAGATTCATGTCCTCTACTGTAGCCTTATAAAATCAATACTATTAAACTGTTTCCTTATAAAAATTTCTTTGGGAATTCTTTTATATTAAAAAAATATTTAGTGAGTACTTATCATAGCTCATATATTGTTCTAAGAAGAGTTGGTATCTAGGATAAGGAAAATTATTAGTATGGAAAAGCACATTTATTTATATTTTAAAAGAATAATTTAAACCAATAAGGACAGATGGATAAGTTAGTATGAAAGTTGAGAGGTATCTTTAGGTTGCAACAGTTTTCCCATTGAATTTGAAAGAGTATCTCCAGGCATTTGGTGACTTTGGTGATTTATGTTGTGAGATTATTAGCTTTCCCACCAATGGGGCACAAGATCTGACAACCGTAACTTGAAGCAAAGGAGGTTTAATTTGCCTCACAGGCATTCAGTCCCTGGTCAGTTGTCTCCACAAAAGCAATACAGACATTACCAGAATGCTCTCAAACTTCCTGGGGTGAAGACCATAAAGGGTGGTGAGAAAGTAAAGAAATGAAGACAAGATATAGAAAGCTGGGGTCAGGTGGTGCCCTCTTTCTTGATGGAAAGAAAGGAACTGCTCAACCACTGCAATCCATTTATTTATACATTTGGCAGATTGCTGCCATGTGACACTACATTGCCTAGCAGCCCATTGCTTGGATTGCCTTGGGCACTGGGTGTTCTCTGGACTGGAGCAGCTTGTTCACATGGTTTGCCTCAGGGACTCTTTGTGCCTGGGACCAACCTTGCTCTAGCCTCATGTGTGTTATCCATCTCCAGCTTCAGACACTACCTACAGAATACCATAACAGAAGGTTGTAGCAGAGCGAAGTTGCTTAATTCAGACTGACAAGGAAGTAGAGCAGAAAAATTTCAGGAGAGAAAGGGGCAGGGACCAGATATAGTATCCAAAGTCATCCCTCCTGACTAGGTAGGAGACACTTAGAAATATGCTTTGCCACCCTCCCCCACCAGAGAGGATCTCAAAGATAATCAAGGGATACTCTACCCTAAGTGCCTTAGGAAGAAAAATTAATTAAACATTACTGTGACCAGTTACTTAAAGCAGTATGCTCAATCCTGCTATCAAAAAGTGATGTAAGCCTACTACCTATTAATATTTCTAAAGCAAAAGTTATTTTTTTCATAAAATTTAAACAAACTTTAGCATCAGATTGGCTAAATATAAAACACTAATCTGAACTATATTAGCTGTGTGAGCTCGAACAATTTATTAAGTCTCTCTGACCTTTAATCAGGTACTTCATTTGTGCAATGGGGATAATAATATTTACTTTTGGAGCTATTCTGAACACTATATGAGTTAATACACATGAATTTGAGTGTCTGGAACAGTAAGAATCCAACGAACGTCAATATAAAAAAAGTTCTGAGAAAATTTGAGAATGTTTTGTTTCCATCAGTCTTCTGGCAGCAGATGTCATCTTACATATTTGTCATTTCCTGCTCTAATTTTAAGAGGGAAACTTGGCTGTTTTTCCCCTAAGCTCATCAACACCCCCATTTTTCTAAGGAAGTAGCACAAAGTAGATCTTTGGTGGTTCAGCAGAATACATTTCCCATCAAGTCATCGTGCTTTTCCAGTTAGAAAATTAAGCTTATGGAACACAGTTGAGGCTCTCAATATACAGTAATATGTAGGAGAAATGAAGTTTTCTGTGCATTTGTTGTGTTTACAACAGGTGTGACACAGAAAATCCTGGTTGGTGAATCTGAATTATTTACCAATACCTAGCTTGCCAAGGTGATTGGATTTAAAGGCCAGAGCAAGACTCTTTTAAGCTTCTTATGTAATGATATGTAAATCCACTCTCATAGCTTAATACTATTCCCCTTATTAACCAATATTCCCACCCCTTGAGTCATTCTTTGACATTTATAGCACAGAGTATAATGGAAAAAACATGGGACTTGTAGATATAAAAGCCTTAGCTGGAACTCTTGACACTTAACATGCCTTGTGAATTTGAGCAATTAACTTCTTGGAATCTTAATTTATTCATCTATAAAATATGAATAATTCTTATCTTGTGAAGTTACTGTGATCAAATAAGCTTATGTTTTAAAGTGCTTGGTATCGAATTGTTATTCAAAAATTGATAGCTGCTATATATAGTGGAGTTTTATTTTCCTTTTTCTCCACTCTAAGCATAGAAGAGCACACAGAAACCTGCGTGTTTCTGTGAAATGAGGAAGGAACAATGAATGAGAAGATCATGTTAATGAATGGCACAGTCAAGCAAATTTCTAACAAGAGAATTCCCAAGGGGCACTGGAGCTTTGTGTGGGAATAACGCACAAAAGTAATGCATCCAAGTGATTTTTAAGCAGGTGATTTGTAGCAGATGAGTGAAACAGTTAGATGATGGTAGTATCAATGCATGGTGATAGGAAAGGATTTGGGGAATCCATTTTCTAGAAACAGTAAACTAAGGATATTGGAAGTGGGGATCTCACCACAAGTTACTTGAAACTGAGAGTATGGAGTAGCTGTAGATACTGAAAATCAAATCCAGAGTAGGGTCAGCAGTTGGTTCTTTTTTTTTTTTTTTTGGTTTTTCTCCGGTACCGGGAACCGAACTCATGACCTTGCGCATGCCAGGCAGGTGCTTTTGCCGCTGAGCTAAATCCCCAGCCCCAGCAATTGGTTCTTAAAAGTCTGTTAACTATTTTAGGCTTCATGGGCCAATGAAGACAGAATTGTGTACTTATACAACCATTTTGAAAGTAATTATTTAAAAAGTACAAACGATCCCTATCTCATGGGTTGTATAAAACCAAGGTGCGTATTGGACTGGGCATGTGGATGAAAGTTTGCAAACTCCTGTTATTAAATCCGATGATACAGTGTATTTCTGTGGAAGGATGAAGACTCAAAGCACAGGGAAGGGAGAGTTCAAGGACCTGCAACACCAGGGGCACTCAGGCAGAGGGAAATTGTTCTTTCCTCATGAGATTCCAGGGAGAACAGCAGTCCCATGCTATCTTGTCAAGTAGACTTCATGGACCACGATGCCTATTATCTAAACCTGGTCCAGTGATGGCCAGAGAGGATAAGGAGCAGAACCCTACACAGGAAGAGAGACTTGGAACCATGTCCTTACCCAAAGAAGGCTCTGATCCCAGGACTTAAGGAAAGGGGCAGAGGCAGCAGTCATCAAGTGAGTTTTTTCAGCAAATAAATGAATTTGATTCCCTGTGAAGATAAGGGGTAGATTACTGTATGTTTTCTAAGATATGATGTGAACGAATCCAACTGCTTTAAAAATCCAAAGTGCTGTGTCCTGCACAGCTCTTGAAACTCCAGAGGGAGGCTGGTGGAGGATGAGAAAATGAAGACAGGAGTCAAAATGCAGAAAGCTGAGGTCAGGTGGAGCCCCTGTCCTGATGGGAGAAAGGATTGCTCAACAACTGCAGTGCATTTATTTATACAGTCAGCATAGGAGGCTGTTTACAGAGAATCTAAGGGGATGGTAAGATCCAGAATGGGAAGAACATCTAATCTTCAATAAAACATCATGTGTTGGTGGTAACATGGGGAACAAGAGAGTTGTCTATTTTCTCCAAGTGGAAGGCCAAGTCACTTTGTGCATCAGCTCCCTGAGCTGCATATACTTCTCACAGGGCTCTGCCAAACTCATGAGAAGCAGTGACCTTGCCCTAAAATACCGAAAGTATAGACAGCCTTGCCCCCAACACTAAAGGTTTTAGGGGATGGACTGAAAAGTGGCAACTGAAAATCAGGAGTGTCCCTCCTCTGTGATACTCCCTTTCTGGGTTTTCCTTCATGTAGAATGTCTGAAAGTTTGCATTCACCTGTCCATATTTCTCCTTTGGGAACAAAATTGTCATGCAACATGCACACTCACTCTGGTGTTCTATCTCTCACTTTGCCTCAGGGTTTCTTTGCTTTCACGTCATGGCAATCCCTCCCCATTGGCAGTGACTCTTCCCTTGGGATCCCTACAATGCAGCAGCACTCACCCCCACTTTTCTTCTGCATGAACTGGCATTGCCCACCACTGCTCTCATCCAGGGCTGTCTGGAGCACAGTCTAACCTTTGAGTGGGAGCCTGGGGAAGGTGACTCAGCCTGCCCACCACCCAGTCAGACCATCTAAGCCTCAGTGCATGGAGGATACTTCCTTCCTGTGCTCCTCCACCCATCCCAGCTGTGCTCCTCTCCTTGTAGCATCCTGAGCTTGGTCCTTGTCAGAGTTTCAAATCCTTGGCAGCTTGTAAACGTTTTCCTACCACATCAGCCTCTAGAAGCTTTTGCTTGCTTAGCTTTCCTGGAATGTGACTCTTCGCTTCCACTTTCTTCTTCTCCAAGGGGCACATAGGTATCACTACTCTGTTCTCCAAAAGGTCGCACTCTTCTCAGCACTGTGTGTCTCAGTATCTCTCCTAGGAAGGTAGAACTGGTGAGTCAAAAGTGATGTTTGGGTGACAGTAGACTTTTCACTATATAGTGACTTGGAGAAGAGATGAACTTTTTGCATAAATATTATAAAGACATTTTTTAAAAGTATGATAGGGCATAGCATCAAATAAAATTTAATGTCTATCTCAATAAATTACATATAGTTGTAAAGATTTATATATAAAATGTATTAGCTAATTTATAAAAATTTAGAATGTACATGAAAGAATAATGTTCTTGGGCTGGGGATTTAGCTCAGTGGCACAGTGCCTGCCTGGAAAGCACGACATCATGAGTTCGATTCCCCGTAGCGGAAAAAAAAAAAAAGAATAATGTTCTTTTTTAACCATAAATACTAATATGTGCCCAACAGTATCTGTACAATATTAATATCACAGATGAATAATTCTGAATTTTACCCTTAAGTCTTGGGCAATATCATAAGCTAGGTTGTTTGTATTTGCTCAAAAATTATTGGAATTTTGAAGAACAGAAGAATCTAGTTCTAACTCTATTTTACCATATATGTTTGTGAAGGAAAAAACAGGTTTATACAGTAGAGCCCAAAGTTATCCTCAGGAAATGTTCAGGCATAGGACAATACTGTTGTTTTTCAAGGAAATATCTCCTTCACTTTATCAAAGATGGGGGTTTACAGTAACGTCATGCTCTGATTTAGTTACATTCAGAGTCCTTTCTTAATGTAAGAGGAATAGTTTGAGTTTCTGATTTTTGACATAGATTCAGTTTGGGGACATAGGGAATTCTTTTCAGTGGCCCTCATTGTTGAAACTTAATCCATACTAATTTAGGGTAAGAATGTAATCCATACTAATTTAGGGTAAGAATGTAAATGATGACTAAGGGCTAGAAATCATGGATTTGTCTAGGTGCTCTATGGTAATATGGGTAAGTGAGTCAAGAACATTGTGCTGCTTCTCTCCAGAAGAGCCTGGTTGTATAAGAATTGGCTTAGAGGCAAGTGGATTGTACCCCACGACCACTTAATGGATGCTTCAGGTACTTTTCTCACAGAGATGAGAGGCCAAGTGGCATAAACGGCTCCTTTTTAATAGCTTGTTTTAAAAGTAGTAAACTTATGTAAATGAAAAAGGCCAATTTAGGCCTTTGAAAACATGTGTAATAGGAGATAATGAGTTTATCTCTGTTTTAGCTAAAAACAACCCCTGTCAATCTTAGAATCTGACATATTTAAAATATATCTTTCATGTAATTGTATATTTGTATATATAAAAAAATTATCTGATTTTGCTGCATCCAGCATCATGTATATGTTGTTAAGGTATTTTAATATATAGTAGAAATATATATAGTAATATAAAATACGTTCTTTAGAAGACTCAGTTAGGCACCTAATGCCTATGCTTATTGAAAACATGTAATTTCTCCCACAGAGAACATAGATGTCACCGATTTACCCAACATTTTTATTAAACTTGCTCAAAATGCGAAGAAAAAAGGGTACTGTGGAGCTTTTTGCTTACTCATGTTCGAGGAAATAAAATTCTGCTTTTAACCCTCACAGAAAATAATGCCTTGGAATTCAGGATTCTTTTATTATATTAAAAATCAACCTTAGGCTTCAACCTATTGGTTACCTTTCTTTAGGGCCTTATTACGCCAGACTCTGTCTAGTATTCAGGTTTTGCAGCCATGGTTAGACAGAATGCATTTGATCCCTGAGGTCCCTAGGGGTACTATGGTGTGATTGTCTATTGAAGGCAGCGTTTACAAAGCTCTAAGAAAAATATTTGACAGTGACATATGGTTCCAAACAAACAAACAGATTGTATTTCAGGATCTATTTACTCATTCATTCATTCACTCATTTATTTATTGTTGGATATTAGGAATCCCAAGTATATCATTTCATATAAGCAATGTAACAAAGGTAATTCAGCTTTGAGGCAGATGCTGTGATAGAATTATGTTATAATTTAGTATAGATAGTAAAGTGCAATCTCTCAGACATGAAGGGTCTTCCTGTACTAAAAGACAATTGGTATGCTCCATAATAGACATATAGGATAAGTATAAGGTAGCTTCTTCTTAGTTTGGAGAATATATGTATCTAATTAATTAGATCCATGTAGCAAATACATTTGCATAATTCTGGGCACAATGGTGAGTTCATTTGGCCTGAAAAGATCTAATTTGGCTTCCTGCATAGGCAAATTCTCCAGTGCTTCCTATGTTTATACTTGGTAGATTTAGCAATTGGAATAAACAGTTGTGCCTAAGGTGTTTAACAGTTTAAGTGTCTTTAAATTATCCATAAGAGTAGTCACATAATAGTTGGAAGGAAATAACTTGTATTCTCATCCTTCATAATTTATTCAGTACTGCAGAAATCTGAGCTCCTTTATTTCTGACTCTTTAATGTTCCCATTGAAAAATGAATCAACTTAATTTTGATGCCATGTGAATTTGAGTTTATTTAGTTTTAAAAGACAGTCCAGACATTTTTCTCATTTCTTATTTATAGTCCCCATTCTGCAAGCTGTTCTCAGTCCCATGTTCCTTACCAGCCATTAAATGCTGGGGCTCTGAACGTTCTTTCCAAAATATCTCTATTTCTCACTAAATTATTAAACAATTCCCATTGAAACTTCTTTAAGTTGGAAGAGCCAAAAAGGGGCAGTATTAGGCATAGTAAAGCACAGAATTCTTTGTCATTCTTGCCAATATTAATATGTTCCACTTACTACAATATTGAAATTCATCCAAAACTGTGATATTTGGAAGGATCTTTTCCTGAGCCAAGATTGTAGAAATGACCATTTTCTATTGTTTAAACACTGTATGTATGAACTTGACAAAAATTTTATAAATTCACTAACTACACATCTATACATATGTTTTTCAGCCATTAAAATGTTACACTGTTATTGCTTTATAACATAATTTATAATTTAGAGATAAATTAATAGTTAATCTTGACATGATAAGAATTCCCTAAATTAAGAAAGGAAAACAAACTTTAGTATTGAATGAGTATATTGTTTATAATTATCATTCAAGTAATGTATAACTGTTCAAATGATACAAATATATTTTCTCTTTGCTTTGAGTTTTCACTTTTTGTAATTAATATCAGTGTAAATTAACTTTTGAAATAGTTGTTTAGAATTTTGTAATATCCTTTTAGAATAGTTAAAAACAATAGGTTTGTCTCAGTAGAAGTTAAATATAGATAATGGGATGATATATTAACAAAGATTAGAGAACAATTAAAAATGAGTTTCTGAAAAAATAAAGTATGTTGGAGTATGCATTATAATTAAATGCTCTGTCTTCTTTAAGCTAACAGGTGAAGAAACCAACTTCCAAAGTTTTATATCTAAATTGTGTTATAACTCAGGGAAATTATTGTCTGCTTTTGTTTTCTTCAATAAAGAATTTCTTTTTTTTTTTTTTTTTTGGTTTTTCTCCGGTACCGGAAACCGAACTCACAATCTTGCGCTTGCCAGGCAGGCGCTTTTGCCGCTGAGCTAAATCCCCAGCCCCTCAATAGAGAATTTCTATTCTAGGTGCACAAATATATATAGTTTAGCCAAGATAAAAATTGAAAGGATTGATATAATAGTTAGAATTCTTAAAATTCTAGAGCTGTAAAGGGCTTATGAGTCATTTATATAACAGATTACTGCAATTGTAATGGTTTAAAACAAGAGTCTGTACTACCTCGGCTCCTCTGTACCTCAGTTCCCCACGATGGTCCAGCTCGGGCTTTGGGAGGTGGGAAGATAGCAGCTCTAGCTGCACAGTGTGCGTCTTTCTGGAAAGATGGCTTCCAGCTTCTTGGACATGGCTGCTGGCAGCAAGGAGCTCCTACAGGCTGCCGGAGGAGGAACTTGAGTTCCTCCTGGGCATTTTCTGAGTTTCTTTCAGTTTTTTTTCTAGGGGTCCCTAGCACCGCTCCCTGGGTGTAAGCTGGTTTCTTCAGAGTGAGAGCATGATGGGCACGAGGACAGAGGAAAGGCAGAGGTCCTTGAACCTGGTTTTAGAACCTGCTCTCAGATGTGTCACCCTGCACTCTGGTCATATTCTACCAGCTATAATGGAGTCACTGGGTCCAGTACACAAAGACCTTAACACGAGGAGACAGGGACACTGGGGCCATTTCACAAGGCGCCTCCATGAGGTGTTTACAAATTTACTAAAATAAACCTTACAATACACAAAAGAAGCTGAGATGCAGAAAAGTAAGTTTTACTGACATGTATGCTTCTGAAAGTCCAGATCAATAACCATGAACACTAATCTTGATCGAGTTAACCCTGTACTCACATTGATTGCTGTGTGCTTATACACGTTATTTTATTTCATTTTCTTTCACAACTTTAGAGGAAACTATATTTTAATTCTACTCTACCAGTCTGGAAACTAAAACTCAGAGAAATTTAATAATTTACTCAAATAACATAGTCCAGTGATGGCAGAATTGGGACTTAAGGTCTGACGGTCTAAAGCCAGATTCTCCACTTACGGGAACAATGTTATATCAAAACTATCCTATAAACTAATTTGAAATTCCCCTAAAACTGCTTTCAAGAATATTGTCCATGTTTTTACACATATTATTTTAATAAATCTCCATATAAAAATATATTCTAGAACTAAGGTCAAGACATAATTTCTTATTCTCAAAAACTTAAATGTACCCTTTTATTGCACTATGAATGCTGTTATGGTTTGTATCAAGGTGGCCCCCAAGACCTTCATGTGCTCATAGCTGGGGCTTTGACAAGTGATTTGATTATGGGGTTTTTTAGCTACACACGCTGTCAGGAGCTGGGGCCTGGCTGAAAGAGGTGCTCACTAGCAGCCTGGCTCCCTCCCTGGCTCGTCCCTTCTCCCTGTTTCCTGACTGCCTAATCTGAGGAGCTGTTGCTCCCCGTGCCCCTGTTCTGGACCAACCTGCCTGGAACCAGCTGCCCATGCAAAGACTGAGATTATAGAAACACGAGTGAAAATAAAACCTCCTTTTACAAATTGTAGATGTCAGGCATTTTGTCCTAGCACTGAGGAAAGTGGCTGAGACAGATGCTTATTATCTTTTCTTTATGTAGCATAGTGTGCAGACCAAGAAATGACTTGCTTGGGAGTGTGCATCGCTTGATAACATTATAGGCAGCTGAGTTAGATAGAAATATTAAAAATATTATAGGCAATCACACAGGGCCAGGCCCTCAAAGGAGCCAGTGAAAAAGATGAGATACCTTGCAACTGTGGGGGAGACAGACACCTCCAGCTGTGGACAGAAGATTAAACAGATGCGCCCACATACTTCCCTAGGGATGAATCATGGAGATTTATATTGATAATCACCATGAAAAAGCTAGGAAGAGTCATTCACCCAACGCCCGACAGGAAAGGCCCCTGTTCTGTATTCAGGCTCACTTGCTACGTTATTCACTTCCCTATTTGATACCAATGTAATCAATTTTATCTGAACAATTACACTTGTAATCTTATCGGTTGACCATAGTTTTGTCCCACTTCATGCCATCTTAGTGAGTTCCCATGTTTTCTACCTTGACCTGCCTCACCTTGTGGTTTTGCTCTATAAAAGTCCCTAGAAAAGACAGGCTCCTAGGCAACCCACTTAGGCCTCCTTCTGTCTCTCTTGGACAGAAGCTTTCTTTCCCTCCATAAATATGTTTTGTTTTTAACCACCGCTGTTCCTAAAATTCATTCTTCAATTTTAGAGAGCACGAACTTGTCCCAGGTAACTTTCAGGTTGGGAGTTTTTTTCTCCTTTATCAATAAGACTACAATAGTATGTGTCAAGAACCTTAAAATATGTACAGTATGTTTTTCCTTCCCCTAAATCCATATCTAGAGATTAAATACAAATACATAAGCAGATGCATGCCAAAGACTCTCAAAATAGTGGTTTGAATCCTGTTATATTGAAAAGGAAATAAAAAGCTCAAATTTTGAGGTAGTTAAATGTGTTGAAAGGTGATGATGGAATATTACTTAGCCATTAGCCATTTTAAGGGACTTGTGAAAAAGTAATTAGACAATTATCATGCACTAAGTGAAAAAAGCCTTAAAATGTTTTAGGTAAAACTTACACTCAACTGTACAGAATAATAGAACAAAAAACATGCATAAAAATTCTTCAATAACGGTTGTTTATGAATGGCAGTGCAAAGTTCTCTTTGATGTCTTTTACCGAGATTTATTATTTCAAAAATCAAAAAGAGAAAATTAATCTGACAAACACTAAAAAATGATATTTCCAGGAAAATTAAGAGCTCTTCTTGTCTTCTAAATCACATCCTCCCTGTATCCTGTTAATATTTCAGGGCCCGAGAGTGTAATTCCACATTAGAGTGTATACTCACACGCACAGGTCTCTGTGTAAGGTACCTGGCACATTCCCCCCCACACACAATTTCACTCTCGGGATTTTAAGGATTTATTATTCTTAAATTAACTTAGGTGTCCATCATTCCTGCGAGGCAGAAATTGTTTTATTGGTAAATATTCCATCTTATGACTCTTTTATTAGTAGCATAACGGCTATCACAAATAAATAGCTCCTGAAAAAAGGAGAAATATTGACTCTAATAATTAACGTTTTAGAATATCTTGACATCCTATTTCATTAATATCATTTATATCTAATATAACAATCCAAATCCTTTAGGGGAAAAATAACGAATTCAACAACTTTACATTTTAATATATTTTCAAGGAACAAAGTCTGAGAATAGAATCTGTGCTTCCCAACTCTTGACGATTATACTAGTTGCTATGTTTCTCTCCTCACATAAATGTTGAGGTGACTTTCTTTACACAAAGAAGGATGTTCTATCATCATTTATTAGGCATAGAATAAGCATAGTTCCTGCTGCAGATATGCACCTGTAAATGTAGGAGTATTGGTTATAAAAAAATTCAAATAACATGGACCATGGTTCTATAAGTAAACCCCAATGAAAGAAAAGTTGAAATGTTAATTGAATAGTGTTCAGATGGTCTCACAATAAAGGGAATAATTCTCTCTTTTCACATTTCTATCTCAGAAGGCAACAAATCTTATCAATATCTTGCGATTTCAAAGAGGGAAAAGAAACCCAGATACTAAAACACCAATAACTAGTTATTTTTCTTTGCATAGTTGTTTTTTAATATTTTAACACATCCCAGAAACATCTGGAAGGCTGGTTCAAGCAGATCATTTTATACTGAGTTCCCAGTTCTGGGCCACTGCAATGGGGCTTTCCCAGGGTCTGTGGATATTGGTTAAAGGTCACACTTGAGCACCACTAATTAATGCATTTTACCAAGGAGATAATAAAATGCCTGCTGCTGTGCTCATTTTTAAAAACATACGGCATGTCGTTTAAATCCAACACAGAAGTATCTGAATTTTGAAGGGAGTATATAAAGAATATGAGATAAGATTATAGACTTGTTGGATTTAAACCTGCAGGAAAAGGCAGAATACAATACAGAGTTTATCTAAATTACATTGTAGAATCTAGGTCAAAGTTCCTCTTTTCCTTTTCACAATCACTTCAAGGGGCCTCCATTTTTATCACAAATCTTACAGATTTGTATTCTGTCAAAATGGGGGAAGCTTGCTTTCACAAAGAAGGTTATGCTTCTCTCAGTTAAAATAAGCACAGTAATTGAAAGGATCAGTAAATAGACAGCTACAACTTATTAGCATAAAAGAACAGATTGATTTGATGCTATGATTTCTGAAGTGGGTTTGGTTCTATATTTTTCATGGTTAAGAAGGCTCTGAGATTTTGCAAGTAAAACCCATATACCTCTCTTCCGCTACCTTTACCTTTTAAAGCATCCTGTAATTTTCTGTGTTAATATAGATAAAACCTTTGATAGGAGCCTTGTGTCATGTGATTGAAAGAAATATTTAGCAAATTTGGTCAATATATAAATTAAAGTTTGCTTACATTTTTAATTAAGGTTATATGATATTATCTATGTAATTGTAGCCATGGGGTCAATTGTATTTGAAGAATTAAACAGATTGACAGGGCTTGTGAAATGAGTTTAGAGAGACTAGAAAAATACGTTAAAGTTTGAGAAATAGTTATAATTCCCAGAAGAAGAATTGAAAAACAATTAATTTTTTACTCCAGCGCAAGGTCTCAGAAGGAAGAGAGAAGAAAAACTCAAAATTTTTTCTGCAAGTCTATCTAATGGGAAAACTGTAAGTGCCTAGGAGAGATTTATAATGCTCCACACCTATCAAAACAAAGGTTATTAATGCAACAATTACTATAGTGATTGCCTAAACAATTCATATATTCATTAAATGTTAGTCATATTTTACTTTTGGTCTGGTATAAGTTGCTATAATTTCAACAATATTTTATAATCAACCTAATTTATAATCTTAGATATGTTAATGAATTATAATTACTCACCTTACTTAGAAGTCATTGAGTTGTGACGTTTTGGTAGAACAAAATTCTCCAAGGTTTCCAGAAAACAATTCTTGCCACACCCTGTGACTTAGACATAATTCAAGCAAAAATAATGTGTCTTATGTGAAAGACGAAAGTAGTCTTTCACAGCTAATTTTTATCTTCTTGAAGTCTTCTTATGTATGTAACAAACCACTTTATATAAATTAATGACTTTTATTCATCCCTTTCAGAAATAGTTCAAAGGAATAGAACGTAAAATAAATATATATAATTGAACTTTGCCTATAAAAACCAGACACAGTGAATGAAGATAGGTATTTGCACTGTCAATGATGAAGCTATGCAAACATTTCACTATGCATTTTTAACTTCTATTGGTAGTTAAAATTAATCTATGGAAAGCAGAAACTCCTGATGGAGACCCTGAAAGAAGCCTCCCCAGCAGCAGCTGCCTCCAGAGGGTCTGACTATTCTAGGCTCTGTGTCTTGCTTTTCCTGGCAGAGCAAGACTGGATTGTCCTTTGTGCATGAACTGTTATGGATCAAAATCAAAACATGAACCTGAAGCCCAGCTTACTAATTTAAAACTAAGATTTTAACCGATGTGTAGGATTTGGTGATACCCTTTGCACCACCAGCCAACTCTCTCCCTGGAGGCACCGAAAGTGAAAGTGCAAACAAACTTTTGGAAGGAGCAGGGATCAATAATATTCACATACTTAGTGATTTAATGGCGGCCAAATGTATTTCTTTCTTAACAGCCATACCTCCTGTGCCCTTGTCCAATATAATCTTCACTGATCACCGTGTCTCCCCACCTCGTGCTGTCACTGGCTGACTGGCCTCGGGCTCTTCAAGATCTTACAAGACTTTGGCCTCTGCCCCACCCCCACCAATTCCATTATCTTCCTGGACAATTTAAAATTGTGTGAGAAAATAAACCTCCAAGCTTCAGCTTTAGACCACAGTGACCTTCTGAGCCTCCGTGAACTCCTCACCTTCATCACTTCAGCGACACTAAGTTGCTTCATTAACCAGAGTCAGGGTATCTATTAAACTTCTGCAGTCCAAACTTCTGCAACCTAATCCTTTAGCCAGGGTGCTTTATACTTCCCAGAATTTTCACTCTTTCACCCAGATTCTAGCTTTTCTTCAATTCCCATTAGACTTAGACTGTTTGTGAGTGTTTTTTTCACTACATATATGGTCTTTTAAAAGATTTGTTTTAATCACGATGAGTATAATGGGTACGTGCCAGGGATTTCCTGGTGACCGGCCAGGTGATTGCTAGCACCCTAATGCTTTGTTTGGTTTGTGCTTTCTTCCTCTCAGTATGTCCCAGTTTGAATGACAAACTGTTAACCAACTATGAAATATAAAATCCTTTTCTCCCAGGCAGCTTTAGCGCTTTGACCTCTTTTTTGCTGTCTTGTGACTGCTTCATATTGATACAACTTCTTGCCCTAGTCACTCCGTCACCTGGGTGACCGTGCCTGGAGAACACGTCCTCCACTGCATCTGGAAACCAACGTAAACTCCTGCTCTGGGGTCCATCATGCCCCCTAGGACTATCCATGACCATTGCAAACCTCCTCATTCCTTCCTTATTATCTTAGGCAAGCTTAAACGTTGAATTTTCCCTTCAGTTTTAAGTATATGAATCCTTTTTTGTTAGAGTCAATTTGCCATACATAATAGTAATGTTCATTTGTGGGAATTGGTGCATGAAATATAATCCACCTCCCTTACCTCTTCCTTACCCTGATCTCCTCGCCATCCCCCAAAGTCTGCTTCTTCTTTCCTACCATCTCTCCTTTGTTTCACTCATTGGTTTATTTATTTTCTTCTCGAGGAGAAACCATGTCATGTTAAACTTTCTCTGTCTGACTTATTTAATATTATGATCTCAAGTTCCATCCATTTTCTTACAAATGACATGATTTAATTCTTCTTTATGGCTGGATGATAGTTACACTGTGTATATATATGGACCACATTTTCTTTATCCATTCATCTGCTGATAGACTTCTAAGCTGTTTCCAGAGCTTAGCTATGGTGAATTTTGCTGCTACAAACAGTGGAATGTGTGTATCACCATTGTGCAGTGTCTTTAACTCTTTCTGGAATATACCTTTCAGTTCCTCTCTTTTTCTCTTTCATCCTGAGGCTAAATTTGTTTCCTACTTTCTTAGGACAATGAAGCCAACAAGCTGCTCTGTTGTCTTCCATGAGTTTTACTAACAGGCCATTTATTCATTCTCTTTCCTGTCTTTTCAGGGGAAGAACTGTGCCCTCTCCTGTACCTAACCAACTCCTGCATGTTGCTCCCTTCCTCCCTTTCTGTAGGCAGCTGAGTTAGGTAGAAATATTACAAGCAGTCAGACAGGGCTGGGCCCCCAAAGGAGCCACTGTGGACTGAAGAAGAGAACCTTGCAACTGTGGGAGAGACAGGCACTTCTGCTGCGGTCCAGACCTCAAGACAAAAGATAAAACAAATGCACCCACAGACCTCCCTAGGGATGGATGTCAGGGACTGATATTCTAAATAGGTATCACTCACCTTGAAAAAGCCAGAAAGAGTTACTAAACCAACCCCCTACAGGAAAATCCCTTGATCTGAATTCACGCCTGCTTGCTGTGTAACTTGCTTCCCCATTCAATCCCAAATTAATCAATTTTACCTGAGCAATTGTACTTGTACTCTTATTGGTTAACCATAGTTTTGTCCCACCTCATGCCCACCGTGTGATTTCCCATGTTCCCCACCTTGGACCTGCCTCACCCCATGGATTTGCTCTATAAAAATCCCCAGAAAAGGCAGCATCCTTGGCAACCCACTCATGTCATTTTCTGTCCCTCTCTCGGACAGAAACTTTCTTTCCCCCAACAAATATATTCTGTTCTTAACCTGTGTTGTTCCTAAAATTCATTCTTCAATTTTAGAGAGTACGAAGTAGTCCCAGTCATGGAGCAGGCTGGGAGTTTCTTTCGCTTCTATTATCCTCAGCTCAAATACCTCCTCCTTTTATTATAGGCAGCTGAGTTATATAGAAATATCATAGGCAGTCAGACAGGACCAGGCCCTCCAAGGAGCCAACATGAAAGACAAGATAAGATACCTGTGGGCCAGACCTCAAGACAAAAGGTCTAAACAAACGCACCCACATACCTCCCTAGGTACGAACATCAGGGATTGATATTCTAAATAGGTATCTATCATCTCCAAAAAGCCAGAAAGAGTCACTAGCCCAACCCCCTACAGGAAAAGCCCCCCCACTTCTGTGTTCATACCTGCTTGCTATGCGACTCACTTCCCCATTTGATCCCAGTTTACTCAGTTTTACCTGAAAAATTATACTTGTAATCTTATTGGCTGACCATAGTTTTGTCCCACCTCATGCCCACCTTGTAATTTCCCATTTGCCCACTATCTTGGACCCGCTTCACATCAGTGTTTTGCTCTTTAGAAGTCCCTAGAAAAGACAGAGCCTTGGGCCACCCATTGGGGCCCCCTTCTGTCCCTCTTTTGGACAGAAGCTTTCTTTCCCTCAATAAATATATTCTGCTCTTGACCTCTGTTGTTCTTAAAATTCATTCTTGGCTTTTAGAGAACACGAACTCATCTCAGATATGGTTCAGGTTAGGAGTTCTTATTTTCCAGTATAACTTTCACATTTTCCATTTCTGCACCATCAGCTTTGGTCTCCTTGTTGGCTTTGTAGCCCAACAGTGTCTGCTCAGCATTAAATGACATAAAACAACTTTTGTCCTCCATTGCACGCCTGTCAATGTGGTGAGCCTGCATTTTCCCAAGACAACCTTTGTGGTGGTTATTCACTCCGGCATGTGCGTCCCCTCTCATTTAATGTTAGCTCATGCTCTCCATGCTCTGCCCTGGTGAGTCTATAAAAGCCCTCCTCTCCAATGAGGGCCCTGTATTTTCTTCTCTAAAATCTCTCCTTTGGCTTCCTTGAAACACTTTCTTCTGTTTTTTCTCCTGCCCTGCAGGGATCTACTCAGTGATTTGCGATGGGTGCTTTTCTACTTCTCTCTTTCCCATGGGTGACCTTCAGGGCCCAAGTGTGACCCTGTCCTTTTCCCCTTCTGCCCATGAACCCTGTGTACCTCATCAAAACTTGTGCTGATTGCCTGAATGCTTATTTTAATCACCTTCATACGGGTTATGAACCAACATTAGCAGCAGTTTCTATTACTGAGAGTAATAAGGTGCATCAGCAACCCATGTTTGACCTCAGTCCTTTCCAGAACACTTCTCTGCTACTCTGTGCTACTTGACACTCATTCCATGAAAGACTTTAGCTATTAATAGTTTAGCCAAGAGAGTGTAGCCATTATCTTTATCCTATTCCTAATAAGAATATTTTACCCTTAAATTGATTTAACTTTAGAGTTGTATGCCAGCTCTAATTCATACGTACTTAAGTAAGCTGTGGATGACATTACACAAATTATATTTATGAGCATAATCAACATCAGAATCTTTGGGGGAGTACTTTAAACTCGATAGGAGATTAATATTTTAGTTACAGAACTGATGAGCTCATAAATAGCATTAATACTTTAACTGTTCACAAATATATCTTTGGAAAAATAGATGTCTCTTGGTTTCATAATAGTGTGGGGGCATGCGGTATACGCCACTACTAAATCCCTCTGAATGGTAATAATTGACCAAAGCACAGAAGCACATAAGTATATAATGGTTAACTTCAGCATAATTCTAATCACCATATTAAAGGCATTAATATATCACTTAGTTACAGAAATCCAACCTTTCTGCATGGTGTGTACACTGTGTGTTATTTGTCCTTTGTCTTTAATACTTAGATATGTAAATAGACTCAGATTCATATGCCCCAGCATGAAGCTTACAGCTGTCAGTTCTATTTTCTTCTACAATATGTAATTGCTTTATGTTAAATGACTTAGTGTGGAGGACCACCTTGACGGCTTTCCTTGAAAGAAGAGCTTGTGGTCCTACCTCCATGTACTGATGTGTACAGAGGTGGCAAGGACATTTCCTTATCCCCTCAATTGGCTTTAAGCAATGCAAGTGGGTCTAGCTGAGGTGCTGATGTGTGGCATTTAAAGCAATGGGGGGGCTGGGGATTTAGCTCAGCGGCAAAAGCGCCTGCCTGGCAAGCGCAAGGTCGTGAGTTCGGTTCCCGTACCAGAGAAAAACCAAAAAAAAAAATAAATAAATAAAAAATAAAGCAATGGGTCAGTGATGCCCGCTCCCAGTTCCCAAGTAATACATGTGAGCTAGGCTGAGAGATACCACCCTGCTGCCTGGGAATGAGCCGGGAGAAAAGAGGCTATGACCACTCAAGGCATGGATCACACATCAAAACTGAGGCACACAAAACACTAGATCTGTCCCAAGCTGTGATATGCAGATCACTCTCTCTGCCTCTTTCTCTCTGCATGTTGCAGAGATGATTTCAGACCTCCTACATAGCCCAGCTCCCAGCACTCACTCACTTCTTGCCACTCTCACAGTCACTCTTCCCAGAGCAACTTCCCTCCTCAAGAATTAACAAAACCCAGGTTTGGCCCTGGGTTGAGTCTTTGGTTTCTGTTAATCATTATTCTGACTGCACTTAGGACCCCCTAGGCACCCCACAACTACAAATATGCCTTAGTGTTTTTATTCTCACCAGGGATCGGGCTGGAAGTGGTGGATTGGAATTAATTTATTGGAATTACAATAACTTTTCCCTGGGATTACAAATACAAAGTTCCCAGAACACTTTGTATTTGACACTGATGTTTGGTGGATCGAGGGCAAAAAAAGAATATTTATCAGAAACTCTCTACCCATGTCTTGTTGTGTCTCTTACAAAAATAGCATAGCAGAGAAAGCATTTATTTTAATTTTGAGTACCTAATAAGCTTTGCTTTTTGGAGCCTTGAACTATTTTTCAAATTTTACTATAAAAATACCTCTATTTATCTTATCCTCTAAGCACTCAAACATTGAAAATACATAAATCACCTTAGGACTAATAAAACAACTGGAGCCCAGCAGAAACTCAAAGAAATAAAAGCATTGTTTTAAAGACCAATATACAAAATCTCTTTTAGGTTGAAAGTAGAAATTATGACAGCTTGCTTTTAGAGAACTTGAGTTGTACATGAAGCCACATTGCAATGGCTACAGAAAGCTTGATTTGTAAGGAATTAGAGTAAGAGTCAGTATATTCCACAAGGCTTTGATAATCATATTCTGATTGGGATTTAAAAAGACACTGGAAGAAAGGATGGTGTCTTTTTTTTTTTTTTCCAGTACTGGGAATCGAACCCATGACCTTGCTCTTGCCATGCAGGCACTATGCCGCTGAGCTAAATCCCCAGCCCCAGGATGATGTCTTGAAGAAAGATAACAGTGTGCTTTGGCAAGAGGCCCAGGAAATCCTTTGTTTCAATAACCTTGTCAGATAGCTATCTATCTATCTATCTATCCATCTATCTATCTATCTATTCAGAATTAGGTAAAAATCCTTATTTGTAATGGCCTAGATTTTCTTTTTGGTCTTAAGATACTCAGTAGAAAAGAAAGCATCAAGTCAGACAAGTATGAAGATTGAGACATAAGCAAAATGTTCTAAGACAAAAAGGCACACATATTACACACACGCTACGTTGATACGTATTATATATTCAAGGGTCCATACATATATATTCTCACAAATATCACTATATTATCAAAAATATGGGGCCATTACGACCTGTACAGGATTGCATATCCTTTCCCCAAGATGTCAGAAAATTTCCAGATGAGCTTTTGTTTTCATTGTCTCTGTTGTTTCTGATTCTCAACCTTCTTTTAATTTTTTTTTGTTTGATTATTTTTTGTTCTTCATCTCATAACTTCAGTTTGGCCAGAGACAACCTCCCCTTTCCCTGTGTAAGTCCCGTAGCCAACTTCTCATACCTATGACATAATTATCCTTTAAAACAGGGCTCTAATAGGCATCAGAACAGTAGTTGTACTTAAAGATGTATCATCGTGAAGATATGTCTATACTTGCTAAATTTTATAACGGGAAAAACAACACCACCACCACAGGTATTACACCTTTATCAGTCCTTTTAAATGTTCTTTAAAAAATATTTTTACAACCATTTTGGCTACCTTACTATTGAGGCTATTATTTACAGGGACCGTTTAAATTCTTTTTGAAACAGTCTGGGTCCCACTACCTGGGTTTATCTTCTTTTTCTTCCTTCACATGCCCTTAGCCATTCTATCTATGCCCTTACAACTCTAATTTCTTCTCCTTATTCCAATCTTCTTTTGGAAAAATGGTCCAACTAAACTTAAATCCAGTTTCTCAAGTCAGAGAACTCTACGTTTGCATATCTTAAATCTTTTGAAACACTTCATTGGCCCAGAATAGTCTTCCCTTTCTATTGTAAAAGATTCACATACTTTACAAATAATCATTGAAATAGAATTGTTTATCTTTGAAACAGGAAAAAAGTAATTATAAATTTCTAATTGAGTTTTGCATGGCAGTATTTAATTAAGGCATCCTGAAATATACTTACTAATATTTTCATTTAACATATAGTCCAAAAAAAGTTGAGTGATTTAAGTATGTGCTCAAATGTTCAGAGCTAGTATATAAAGAACCTGGTTCCCTGAATGTATAAGTCTGAATGCTGGATTCCTTTAAGGTTAGAGAAATTCCTAAGCCACTATTTTGTTCATGTAAAAGTACCCCAAGAAATCCTGCAATGTTATACCCAGAAGAAAATGTGGAAATAATGTTAAAGTTCATAGTTTAAAAGGATAGATTAAAGTTGAAAAGTGAAAGTTTTGCATCTGAGAGACTGATGAGGTATGAAAAAAACTATTTCCTAAATATTCCAGTATGATTGTGACATGGTTTATGAAAGAAAGTTGTATTCATAACTAGAGATGAAATGGATGTGCAATTGGGGATAGGGGTCTTCTAATAAAGAGAGAAAACTCAAACACTTTTAATCTATTTCAACTTATAGTTGGAAAATTGGCTCCTAAACGCATAAGCACTATATAATACTACCTCATATAATTTTAAATGAAACACATGGCTCCAATAAACTCTGAAGAGCACTTAAACACTCACTGGGGAAAAATTATTAATGAGTCAATGAATTTTTAAAAAGTTGGTAGAGTGAAGTTTATTGATTTTATGTGTATGAATGTGCAGGAGAGCACAGTTGCTGATTTCAAAACAACTACTAAAGACTAGAAGATCATGGAACAGTTGTTTCTCCCACAGCCTATTGCAGAAGTGGGATGGAGTAGTCACAGTTTTGAAATCAGACAGATCAAGATTCAGGCTCTAGCTCTTTTGCTGATGATTGTGACATTACGGGCAGTTGTGTACGTTGTACCTGAGTTTCAACTGCAACAATAACATTACACATCTCCACTGGTTTTTGAAGAATTGGAGAAATGGTGCCTACCAAATGTTTATTACTTTTTTTGCATTGTCTGACTTTAGTAAAAATAGTGAATATATACTGCATTGATGGCTATTTCACTGTATGTCAAGTAGAAATATTATAAATAGAGTAAAAAGAATAGTAAGTTTTGAGGCATCAGTATAGACACTATGGCATAATAATGACTTAAGAACCTTAATTCATTTGAACCTTAATTTTTTGTGGTCATTAGGAGGCTGGAATGGTAATAATATTTCAGCAATTTGGAAATATGGTATTCCACAAACTGCACATACTAAAAGCATTCAACTGCATATGTTTGTGACATACATATATACCACGGCAGTTCATCTGAACTAGATAATGAATATATGCATAATCTTGAATGATTATGCATATATTGTCATCTACCACTTGTCATCCTTCTTCCACCCTTTCCTAACTCCCACCATTCGCCAGGCAAACTCAGTTCTGTTTTTGGCAGAATATTGAGTCTAGATCCATGTATCTCACCATGGACTAAACTAAAATCAGAATGGATCAGAGATCTAAATGTTAAATGGAAACATTTAATATGCTAGAGGATAACATAGTCACAACTCTTGAAGACATAAGCATAGGCAAGGACTTTCTGAACAGAACCCAAAATAGCACAGCATCAAGAACCAATAAATGGGATCAGAGGAAATTAAACAGTTCATGTACAGCAAAGGAAACAACAGACAGAGTGAGGAGACAAACTACAAAATGGGAAAAAAAAGTTTTGCCATTGATTCCCCAGAGGACTAATTCCTAGAATGCATAAAAACCCAAGAATTAAGAACCCCCTCCAAAAAAGACACAGTCAATAAATGGGCAACTAAAACGATTAGACACATCTCAAACTAAGAAATACAAATGGCCGATAAATACAGATAAAAAAGTTTAGCATCTCTGACCATTAGAGAAATGCAATTTAAAACCACAGTATAATTCTGTCTTATTCCAGAAAGAATTCCACCATCAAGAACTCAAACAATGACAAATGCTGGTGAGGCTATGAGGTGAAAGGAACCACTCTCCAATGTGGGTGGGAAGGTAAACTGGTACAAACACTATGAAAATCATTATAGAGAGTCTCCTAAAAACCAAATCTAGAAATTCTATTGAAACCAGCTATTGTGCTTCTAGATATCTTCCCAAAAGAGTTAAAAACATCACATTACCACTATCCATGCATACTCATGCTTACAGCAGCACAACTTATAATAACTAAATCTTGGAAGCAGCCTGTACATCCACTAACAGAAGAATGGATAGAGAGAATGTGGTATTCACACTGAATGGAGTACTACTCTGCCATAAAGAAGAATAAACTTGAGCTATTTGTAGAAAAGTGGATGCTCCTTGAGAAAGGAAACAAATCAGATAAGCAAGCTTAAATATCATGTTTTATAGGACAAGCTCAAAATAGAAATAAAGAGCAAAATAAAAGATAAGTAATAGAAAAATCAACAGATACATTTGTTTTGCAAAGAGATGGAAGGGAGGGTGGGGGAGGAGAGGAGGATGAAAAGGGATTAGGATGTGTTATATACATGCACCCGTGCCCAGGAGGAATGCAGTCATCATGTGAACTAAAAAATAAAAATTGAAGAAAAATTAAACAGAAACAAATTTAAAAAGCTGTGTAATTACTATTTTAATTTCAGGCTAAGAATAAGGATCCATCATTTTGTTAACTTTTCTCTAGATCATTGACTTTTATAGAAGGCTACCAGAGGCTTTAAAACATTTTTTTGAACATACTTCAAATTTATTGACCCCTGAGTACACAAATATTTATAGTAGTTTTTCTCACATTTTGTAAATCAATAATACTTTAACTGTGTTCAACTACTCTATTTTATACTGATTTTTTTTGAGAAGCTTTCAAACTTTTTGAGAATTTTATTTTGGGCCGATTTTATTTTCTTTTAGGAAACTTTAGTTTAAACTCTTCTGTCATCTATTCTAAAATTACAGGTTTTATGATCCTACTCTGTGGTATACATTTTGAACCTTTTATCACTTGAATTCTTCTTGATATCCTATAATTGGTATCATTCAGCTACCCAAGTAACAGAAAATTGTAAGAGAATGCAGTGAATGGAAATCAGCCTGTAATATAAAGAACATTTTATCTTTCTCTATATCATTAGATACACGGTTCTAAAATTTAGGCAATATTCCAGAAGACAATCAATTCATAGCCTATACATGGAGCCAAAGATATTTTTCCTCTCCAAATACTACCTGTACAAAAAATTCTTTTTTATGGTCTACTTCATTTAGTTTCTCTGTGGACATTTTGAAATAGCAGAGGGAATTAGTGAGGGTATGAAGGAAGTCACACCGTTTTTTATTTTCATTGGCACTACTAAATCCTACTGTGTGCAAATGAACTTAAAAATCTCTGTGCAATTAACTTTCCATTTTACCTTGAATGCTTTAATGTGGATTGTTAACCAATCAAGGTAGAAAATTGTAGTAGAGTATACACAGATTTATTTATGAGGAGTATTATACACATGCAGGCAGAGAGCACCATACCTGTTTCACTGCTGTAATAAAATAAGCAGTGATATCAGTACTGCATCCATTTAAGTGCAATTGTACAAATTAACTAATCAGATGAGATACATAATACTTGAAAGAACAATGTTCTTTCTATATGCTGTTACATTTGTATATTTAGCTGTATGTATAAAGGATTTTTAGACTGTAACACAAAACATTTATAAAGATGGATTAAAAATATTAGGATAAAAGTGTTGTTAGGTGATGTTCTGCAGTTATTGTAGAGTATCTTTATGCAAACCTACATGGTATCTTTATGCAAACCTACATGGTATAGCCTGCCAGATACCTGGATTATATGGTGTAGCACATTGTTGATGGTCTACTATTGTGCTAACGGCAAATATAGCACAGCAGTATTTGTGTATCTAAACAAAGAAAAGGTATAGTGATGATAGAGTATAAAAGATAAAAACAAATAGTATAGATGTCTAGGAAACTTGTCCTAACTGATGTTTGCAAGACTGAAAGTTGCCTTGGGTAAAGCCAGCGTGTGAGTGAGTAGAGAAAGAGTTTGAAGATTGAGGACACCACAGACTTCATCCATACCAAACACTTAGGTCTATGCATAAAAATATTTTTATTTCTTTAATAATAAATTGGCCTTTGCTTGTTTATACCTTTTACTTTGCAAACTTTGATTTTTTAACTTTTTTGTCTCTTTTACTGAAAACTCAGCAAAACTAGTAAACTTAGATGAAAGCAAAAATACATTGTTCAGTGGTACAAACATATTGTGTTACTTTGTGGTTGTATTCTATACTATTTTTCTTTTTCAAAAACGTACTGGTTTTTCTGCCTGCTTTTGGTTAAAATGTAAGATACAGCACTCAGTAGCCTAGGTTTACCCATGGTCAGGATTGCCCATATTATTGAATTCCACCTGCGCATCCTGAAGTTAGCCACGTCAATTACATTCTTTCTTGAAGATTTTTACAATTTTCTCATCCTTGGCAGATACCTTAAAGTCATGGATGAACTTCTCAAGTATCTTCTTCCAGATGCCCTTTATACATCCCATGACGACACTGCCCTAAGCCCAGTCAAGACTCTTAATATAGGCATGGATTTTTTAATCCTTCTAGAATTGTGTCAGTGTTTCTTCAGTGTCTTTCTCTATTGTAGTGACAACCTGGGAGAATGCATTTCTCAGGCATTAGGCTTTAAAAGCTAATCCATTGGTTGGATCAAAGGGGTGGTATTGGAGGAAGAAATATCCCATTGACATTGGGATGACCGCCACTAATAAAAGAAGGATGTGCAAGAGTATTATACACTCTTGAAAGACACACTGTCTATCAAACAGTCCTTTCCTGTTTCAGAGGTATCACAGTTTGGGAGGACAGCCTGAAGATGAGATGGATCGTACTTTGCTCCTGATGACTCCTGTGGTGCACAGCAGTGTGTATTTACTGATATGATGAAGGGCCATGGAATTCCAAGTGCCAGCTCATGAAGGGTGTCCATTCATAGCCTGCAGTACTTCCCACAAGGAGGACTGCTATCCTATCTCTGAAACTCTTATCCCGTCTTTGGTCTTTTTATGGATATCTGTGGTTTCAAACATCTGCTTCTAAAATAGGGATGTTTTGCTTATATGGAGGTTTTGCTGTGGCAAGTATTTTCCTCCATTGTCGCCTACATAGAACTTCTAAAACTTCCTCTGTTTTCATGTAACACCATCAAGCTGACCATTTGCTTTCATTTTCTGAATGGATAGTAAATTCAACATCATGGCCATACGAGTTATTTTATTTAGACATTGCAAACAGACTTTTTGCTTTAGCTATGATTGTCATGTTGTTGAGAGAGCTACTCTGTGTCTGCTATGCAATCTAAGTATTAGACATTTGTTCGTGTTTGATGCAAACCCTACTAGAATTTTTATTAGTCTCATTAGTCAATTTGTTCTTTTTCTTCAAATTTAGAGCCATGGTAGAATGGAATAGTCCTAAGTAGTAAACAACAACTATCCCTGATTTTCCACCTTTGTAATGCTTAATCAGTTTTAATTTCACTTCTATATCAATCACTTGATTTGGCTTCTCCCAGGCAGCACTAGCTGTGGACTTCGTTTGTTGAGAGGACAGAAGGAGAAAAACAACACAATACTATTTCGAGCACAGAGAAAATGATGAGGTCAAGAGGCATGGTGTATAGGATGCTTCTGGCCATAGATGGCATTCTCCTTCCGTTTTGTTTGTTTTGTTTTTCATTTCTGGGAACTGGACCTGGGCTCTCCATGCTGAGCTACATCCCCAGACCTTTTACTTTTAGAAAGTACTTTTTATCTTGAGATAAGATCTTGCTGAGTTACACTGAGCAACCTGAGCTTGAACTTGCAATCGTCCCAGAGTAGTGGGCTGACATAGCTGTGCCACTAGCATTCTGTTTTAAAGTAAATGTTTTGCTTTATCAGTACCAGGAAGATGCTTTGAAATAGTGATAAAAGGTGCATATAGTAAATATATAATCCCATAGCAATTGGTTATTGTCCTCGTTAAGTGTTACATACAGTACAGAACTGTTAAAGCGGTCGATCTCAAGTCTTTGTGAATCAGTGCAAACCGTGAATCATGATGTCCTCTGATGACTGCGACATGAAGTCTCCTAGGGCCGCTGTCATATACAGTGGTCCCCAAACTGTTTTGGTGCCAGGGACCAGTTTTGTGGGAGATGTATTTTCTACAGATAGGGGTGGTGGTGGTTTCAGGATTATTCAAACTCAGCGCATGTATTGTGCACTTAGTTGTGGATGGAGTAGTAAATAAAGCCCCAAATGAGTCAAAAATAAGTGATTGATCTGGGCCTCAAGCCTCTCAGTAGACACAGCCATGGAGCCGACTTGCATCGATTCACCTGCTGCTCTAGAGGCTGCTACGAGATGCAGCTTAATTGTCACTTGCTGCTCACAAATAGGGTTTTGCTCTGAGTATGCCAAGGTTTTGTTATGGTCTCTGTGTCGTCAAACCTGCCTGCTAACATAAATCTGGATCTGCAGCCGTTCCGCAGCTCTAGACCTTCAGTAATGAGATCCCAGGAGCGTGCAGCCCGGATCCCAGCAGGGTTTGGATCCCATGAGCATCTAGTGCCAAGGCTGATCTGATGGGAGATGGAGCTCCGGCTGTAATCTGAGGAATTGGGAGTAGCTATGAATACAGAGGACTCTTCCCTTGCCTGCTGCTCCCCTCCTGCTGTGTGGCCTGGCTCCTGGCCGTCCACAGTACAGAGTGGTCCAGGGGGTGGGCACCCCCATACATATTTCTGTTATTGATTGAAACACTGTTAGGTGGCCCATGACTGTATCAGGAAGTCAATTTACCTTTTTTGAGAATAATAGGCTTTGGGTACTTCATTAAAAATGTAAAATTGGAAAAACTGTATTTCATTCTATGAAAAGCCGAAGAAAAGAGCCCACTTCTGTTTGTCAGGCCTGGTGCAGTTATGAGCTCAAAGGATTCTGACATTCTGTACACAGCGGGAGCTCAGCTAGAATTGCACAAGTGAGACAGAAAGTCAGGTGAAGTTTTAAAGAAGTAATGTTGAAAATTTATGAGCAGAAAAGGAAATGACACGCTTTCACTTTCCTACACGTTCTATTTTATTTAAGGTTTCATGAACCCTAGCATGGGTTCGGCAAGGCACACGCTCTCTTGTCCTGTGGATCTTTCTGTTAGAGCGAAGCTGTCAAGGATAGAGCAAGGGGCAAAACTTAAGACTGCTGCTTCTCCGAGGGTCGCACATTTCTGTGGCTGCCCACTTGCTTTCCTTGTGATTCCACCACATCTTTCAAGGAGTGAAATGCTATTCTGGTGTAAGAAATGGTGTGAAATCCAGCTTATGGCTTGTTTTGTTCTCTTTTTAAAGATCAGTTGTGGAGTAAACTGACTTGCTGTGGTCTTTTGGGACATGCCTGCAGGCCACATGGATTTGTTAGTACCAGCTGTGGCCCAGTACTGCTCACGGTGCTTCCTTTATGCCACCGCCATTCAATCCTTCTCCGTCCATCCTGGTGTAACTTTCTCAAAGGCCTTCTCCCATGGTGCTACATCGAGTAGGACTGCTTCTCTTCTTTTTCTAATATTATTTTCTTTTTAATATTTTTCTTTTTTTTATTTTAAAGAGAAAAGAACAAGACAAAGGCAAAAGCAAAGCAATACAAAACTATAAAAAAATGATACAGAATTCTGAAACAAGGTGATAGGAAATCTACAATGGTTGCTGTTTTACTTACAGTTTTTTTTTTTTGTTCTTCTTACCAGGAATGAAACTCAGGACCTTATGCTTGCCAGGCAGGTGCATTACTTACTGTTACCTTCAAAGTAGTTGCTCAGATTATCAGACACAGGCATTTAAGATTGATCTAAAATTAAATACTAACTTTTACTTTCAATAAACCAATAGAAATCAGTTGTATAATTATCTTAGCTATTTTGCATATGTTTATACATATATTTCCCTTCTTTCTTTTTTTTTCTTTCTTCCTTCCTTCCTTCCTTTCTTTTTTTTCTTCTTTCCTTCATCCCAGTTGCTCCTTCCTATTAAGCAGTTTCATTCCCTTTCACAGTATCTAATGTACCTTTCAGCTTTATTTACCCATTCAGGTTCTTACACTAGGGAGACAATATGAGGTTACACATGTGGGTCTGATTTATTTCACTTATGATTATAAAACTAGTTGTATAAAAGCCTCGAATTTATCTTTCTTTATAGCTGAGTAATATTCCATTATATGAAAATACCACATTTTTCTTATCCACTCCTCAGTTGATGGGTATTTGGGTTGTTTCCAAAATTTTGCTATGACAAATTGTCAACATGTACAGGTGATACTGTCTGTGAGGTCAATTCCTTGTCCTTCTGTTTTCCATACTTGTGGACTAATTCATCTAGAGTGAGCTTTTCTGTCTCTAACCTGCATAGGACTGAGTTGAAACAAGTGTAGGCAATTACCATACTCTGAAGAAAATGAACTACAATAGTGAAAACTCTGCTATCCATTTCTCTAGTCACCTTAACACTTAGAGTATTAAAATAAGTGCTGTAAAACACAGCTCCAGGTTCTGAAGTGCAGTGTGGTTAACTGATTCTCAATTCCATGATATCTTTGCAGAGTAGAAAACACACAAGAATAAAAATATATGAATTTTGGGTGAAAATTAGATTTAAACTTCTCTGTGATTTTAAGCCCAAAGGACATTGTTTCACTCATTTAATTTTCTGAGTTCCAAACCATGATCCCATGCATTGAGGATCATAACAAAATCAATTTGTAACTTGTACATTGTAATATAATAAGCAAATTTCTGTCATACTTATGACAAGAACTATTAACTTTGATCTTTGACATTGATTGTAATTACCTGTTGCAGATTTTCACCGATGATATCAGCTCTAAGATAATACACATCACACTGATTGGGCTTCTTGGTGTGTGTGTGTGTGTGTGTGTGTGTGTGTGTAGTATTGAGATTGGTCTCAGAACATTTACACTGAGCTACATCCCCACCTTTCATTTTTATTTATTTATTTATTTATTGTTTTTATTTTGAGACAGGGTCTCACTAAGTCACTGAAGCACTGAGGTTAGGCTTCAACTTTTGATGCTCCTGCCTCAGCCTCCCCCAATGCTGGGATTACAGGCATGTACCATCATGCTTGACAGGACTTTGTAATCATTTTGAAAGGATTTCTATTTGCATTTGACTTGGTCGAAAATACATTTTTTATGCATGTGGGATCAAAATACATTAATTCACAATAGAATTTAGAGGTGCAACTGAATTAGTCTCGCTATCTATAAGCTGTCTAGCTACCTAACTCTCTTTAGGACACTTTCTTGACATTGTAATTTTCAGAGTGATCACCATTGGCATTATTGATTCCTAATACTGGGCATTCAGTCAGAATAAGAGTTCATTCAGTTGGAAGAATTACCCAGAGACCCAGAGACAGCTTATAAAATTGAACGATGCATTATTTCCTAAATTCTTGGGCATAGCTTCAGTAAATAAAAAAATTGAATAAACTCTCAATGTTTAAGCAACCCCAAGTCCTATCAAGAGTGAACAGGATAAGATCAGACAGAAATACCTTCAACGGTAACAATACTAGCTGCAGTTTTCAATAGGCTTGCTTGTTTTTAGAATGTTTTGGATAATTAAGACATGTAATGCTTAGGAAAGTTTGGTTGATATGATTTGATAAAAGTTATGAAAGAGATTTGGAGATAGGCATATATCTCATTAAAATATGAATCAAATTGTATAATTTGGCCAACCAATCATAAGTAACAAGACTGGATTTGATTGGGGTCCGTGTTTATTTCAAGAGATGCCATGAGCCATAATAAATTCCAGTTCATGCATGCCAACACGATATTGCTCAGAGAGAGCTACCAAATCTAGTTTGAAGGTTCTGTAATGTTCGAGAAATTTCTGTATAAGGAAAACCAATACATTCGCATGCATGCTGAAAGACAACAATTTTATTTACACGGTACTATTGCAGTATCTCCTTGGCATGTTAAAAATATAAATTAATTTAGTTTTATAATTTTAATTGAATTCTTTTTTTTTGTTGTTTGTTTGTTTGTTTGTTTTCCTCCGGTACCGGGAACCGAACTCATGACCTTGCGCTTGCCAGGCAGGCGCTTTGCCGCTGAGCTAAATCCCCAGCCCCTATTTTTAATTGAATTCTTATTCCATTCATAGGGAAACTGAGACAAAAGAACAAATTGACCAGATAAAATCATATCAAGTTTGGAATTTTCCTACACCTTTTATCCATGGTGTATGTACATAACATATTGAAATTATTTACCCAGTCCCTTTTTCATCAACATCAGATTCACTTATTTATTTATTTACTTGTTTTTGTACTAGGAATTGAACTCAGGACTCTGTGCTCTCCAGGCAGGCACTTATGCCACTGAGCTATATTCCCAGCTGTCTCATTTCTTTATTTTACAATTCCTTATATAGTTAATTAACATAATACAGATTAACAACCAGATTAATAAGTCAAGAACACATAAAACACATAAGACAATTATACTAAATCAAGATCTAGTGAAATAATATATCTTCATTTTTCCTTTCTTTTCTTCTGTATTATATAACTAGAGTTTATTACATTGTTCTCTTTTATCATACTCCATTTATTACTTGCTTTTCTCCCAATATTAATAACATAAAAATCCTTGTAAGACAACAGTTTTTTAAGATGACATTTTTGGCTGTAAGAATATATTGGTTGCAATGCTGATCAGTTGAAATCCTCAGCTTATAATTAGAGAAAATAGAACCAACATCACTTTGAAATATGCACTTCTGTGTTAATTTCCAATGTGCATGGCATTATGAAACCTCTTTTCCATCTTGTTCACTCT
Source organism: Chinchilla lanigera (assembly GCF_000276665.1). Taxonomy (NCBI): domain Eukaryota; kingdom Metazoa; phylum Chordata; class Mammalia; order Rodentia; family Chinchillidae; genus Chinchilla; species Chinchilla lanigera. The sequence continues at coordinate 3,413,022 of NW_004955488.1, read as the reverse complement.
CCTTGTGTCCTGAAGAAGCATGAGGTGAGCACGATACTATTTATTAGCAAGTGGCTGGTACTTCTGAAAACATACAGGCAGCTGCAAGAAGGTCCTGTTGAAATTCAGCTTCTCTTATCCGCTATTTACACCAGAATCTTGGTAGAACCACCTCCAGCAGTACGGCTTATTGAAGTAGACAGAAGAGAATTTTCTCAGGATTCTCCTAATAGCTAAAAGATGAGTGCTTTGACTACTTCTAGACTTGAATAACTAAGAAATTTAAATCATCTCCTAGGTAAACAGCAAACTAAATTAATTTCTAGATCTACATGTTGTAAAATATAAAGTTTAACTATATATCTTGATATATATATGAGTGGAAAAATATCCTGGTTTCTACACAATTACTGTGAAACAAGAGGAGTGTAATACCAAGTGTTTCTGAGGAAAGTTGTACTTATAAAAACAACCTATTGAAGTTTAAAGAAGATGTAAACAGAGAGTCATTTAATATCCTCAAGAAAATAATGGGAGAAAAGATTACAAGGATGAAGTAGACGGAGGCTGATAAGGAAATATAACATAAAACTAGAGTTAAGAGATTAATGTATGTTGGAGGTTAGTAAAAATCAGAGGCAATTTTGTTTTATTTTTTATTTATTTATTTTTCTTTGGTAATGGGAATCGAACTTAGGACCTTGCGCTTGCCAGGCAGGTGCTGTGCTGCTGAGCTATATCTCCGGTCCAAGATGCAATTTTAAAAATTCAGATCAACAATTAAGACCGTTGTTACAAAGAATGTGAGTTCTTGCTTTAGTGATAAAGAAATTAAAACTAAGGTAGCAGTATAGCTTTACAGGGAAGGGCTTTCTTAGGAAAGTAAGAGAAGATGGTATGGGACCTTAGCTGAAGGTTCTAAAAAAGAGCTATCTGCATCCTTTAGAAAGGAAAGTAAAAATAAGAGAAAAACAGAGGAAAGACACTCAACCAATCCTAAAAGATTGGAAACAAATTTTGGGGGCTGCTGTGGTGGTCTATAGTCTGGTTGATCGTTGTCTCAGGGCTGGTTTCGTCAAGGAACCCTCATGACTGCAGGGGCGATTTAGGTCCCATGAGACAATGATCTCTGACTCCCTGGGCATCTCAGTCTTATGAAGCTTTGTTAGAGACGCCTGGGAAGAGGTGAATGTCGAATGCGTCCATCTCTTTTCCTGCTGTTCACAGTCTTGAAGGATGACAAAACAGGCTGGATGAATTCAGGATTAATCAGTCCTGTTTTGCCCACTCTGGACAAACATTCCCTGAATGGTGAACATGATGAGGCAGATCTAAGAAAGATTTGACACAGAGTTTTACAAAATGAAAGTCAGATTTGCTCCACTTTTAGTTTTTTTATTAGGCATTCTTGGGCCCAAAAAGAGGTCTCAGTTTTAGCCAAAAGCATCATATTCCCTGTGTGCCCTAGAAGAAAACACAAAAAACATTCATGTATTCAATGAGTAACTGGTTAAGGGCCCTGGAGTTTGTTTGTCCTCCTCCCCTCTGCTGGCCTCTCTTTTCCTTCGTCCTTGTGCTGGTCTCCACCTACAACAATAAAGGTGAGAGAAATGCAAGGCTAAGAGCAAGCTGAGGAATGATGAGCTGTGCGCAGTACAATATGAAAATGTCTGGGCTAGGGGGAGGCGTGCACCTAGACAGGAAACACAGCAGAATGTGGCACGAGTAATGACCACTTACGAATTAAAATGCAAAAGAAAAAAGACTAAGGAAAAGATTGCTAGACTATAGAGCATGCAATGTTGTTAAATGCTTAAATATCAAAAAGTGCTTGCCTATAAACCAAACTAGCAACACACATGCACCGTGCACACTCAAGACATAAGTGTCAAAGGGAAAGAACTTGGAATACAATGTCTAATGTGTTCTTGATACCCCATGGGCTAAATTTTAAAAACACTGTTAATAGCTGAGATGAATTAATTATGTATATAATTGATTCATCTCTCTATTAATTATATACAGATGAATCAATTATATATAAGTTAATTTATGTACATAATTTTACATGCATGCACATAGCCTGATCATTTTATATGTACATTATGTAATAATGAAAACAATTTTGTAAATTAGTTGTCATAAGATAATAGCATTATTCACATTTCATTTACATTTTTCCAGACTTTCTACAATAAAGCAATAATTTTATAGTTCAAAAAAAACTACCAATGTGCTATTCGTTTGAAAAATATGCCATGACCTGGCTCATACTTAAAAATGAAGAATTTACACTAAAAAGTTATAATGAATGTAAAGCAGAGTTCTTTAAAGGTCAACTTATTTGTTCTTATGCCTATTCAATTGGAGTCTTTCTAGAATTTAAGTTCGCTTGACCATGTAAAGAGTCTAGCCAAGGAATGTGTGTTATTCCTAGTAATTTTAGCAAAAGATTAGCCATGAAAAATGTCCGGTTGGGAATGACCCTAACTTACATGAACATGAGCTTTCCTAACTGCATTTTTGCCCTTTTTGTTCACTTTAACAATTTTCTTGTCACTTTACATTCCCATAACAAACTCCTTTTTTAATCAACAAACTCAGAAGGAGAAATGAAAAGAGCTCAGAATATTCTCACCCAAAGTATATATTTTTATGCAGTTCAGACATCTGAAAACTGAAGCTCTCCATTAAGTGAAGCTGTAGGCAGGTGCCAGTCAAGGCATCTTCATTCTTGGTCATTAGGAATGGCTCATGGGGTAATGGACAGGACTGCTCTGAAAACAAAGTCTTTGCAGAAATGCATGTGTAACCTTGAAGTGCTGTTGGCAGGTTCTGAATATATTCTCCACATTTCTTCCACGTATTTCAAAAATGCCCAACCACACCATTACCACTGGGAGAGAAAGACCAAAGGTATGCTACAGAATTGCTGATTAACCGGCAGCCCAAGGTGCCCCCGGATAGGTGCCAGAGACCTGCAGGCAGCTTAATAAAGATCAGCTTCACCAGGAGCATTTCTGTAGGACAAGTTCCAGTCTTCAGATACTCTTGAACTTGATTATCAAAGTCATTCTTCCTCAAAAATTTTGTCAAGGCCTCTTGGATACACCTGGGTTGCCTGTGAATTTTGATGAACACCAAAGAAAAATGAAATAAGTGAGACAAGAAGAAAAGTATTGAATTTCTGCCCACTTCTCATTTTTGACATTTTTTTACTAGTGTTAACTTTAAACCAACCTAAAAGCAGTGTAAAATACATTTGTCTTAAGTTTCTGGTTTGTTACCTCTTGCTTTCATTTTTCATGGGCACTTATTCAGGTGGTAAAAGTTCTTTACTTCTGTCTTTTCTGCTATGTGTTACCTAGAAATGATATTACTTTTTAAAGCTTCAAATAGCTTATCTCTGCAGCTCAGGCGCTTGAGACTGGATCTTATGTTGCTTTGTATCCTCAGAGGGCCCAGTGGAGTGTGTAGTACAAAGAAAAGAAAGCTGCTGATTGATTGACTGATGAATTATGAAAATGAAAACTATTGATAAATTATGCAAGTTTTGGCTATCACTGGCATATCCTAATGTAAAAAGAAAATAATTTGGCTTATAATACAAATCTCTTCCTTTAGATAGTTTTAGACTGCAATTTCCACAGTTTACTTAGCTTTTTTGCTGTGATCACACTGACCACACGTTACCCTTGAAAGAATTCAAGTAACATCAATATTAACAAAAACCTGGGGCAGTTCAGATACTGTTTGATGTGAGTACCATTACTCATCTTCTCTGAAGTCTGTCTGTCACAATATAGTGTATTCCTTTGTTATAAAAAGTTTCTGCTCATTTCAAATTTGTATTCAAGTGAGTTAAAAGTCAGAAGAATGTGCAAAGGCTATAGGTGGTATTCAGATCATAAAAGTATGCTTTCTGTCAAGTATCAAGTATTCTGTCACATTCAAAAGGAAGTAAGAAACAGGACTGTGAAATTCTGTTAACATATTGTAAAAGGAGATTGATGACCTGTCTGGTTATGTGATAATACAGTTACACCTCGTGCTTTTGCTTGCTTCCTGTTCCCCGGATGGCTAGACAACCTTATTCATTGTCACCAATAACTATTTATCTGACATCCATAAGTGATATGTACATAAGGACTCATGCAGCACGAATGTGCCTTATAGCTTGATACATTTAAAAGTAATAAGGTAATACATTATGAAAAGGTGTACTTAATGTTTTATAATTACTTTATTGTTAGGCAATATACACATTTAAAAAATCTTATTAGTGTATGGTTGCACCACACAGCAATTGAGCTCATCTTGGAGGTTGTATCTCTAAAAACTGCATCTTGATTGTTTTACTTGCCCCTCCATTCTCTTTAATTCCATATTGGATTTCTTTGGGCTACTGTAATGAAGTTTAAATTAAATGGAAAAGAAAACAGACAAACAGGGACACATTACCTCCTTTAGATAGGAAGATAAATAACATAAAATGCATCTCTCCTATATAAGTACCTCCTTATAAACCAACTAGGATAGAGGTATATTTTGTTTAAAATATACCATAATGGGGTAAAATTATGCTCTCCCCGAAACTGGGAAAATGCAAAAGACCCTCACAAATGAAAGATCCCTGGTAACGCACCTGCTTGTATAGAGCTTATTAATGTTTGGTCCCCTTGCAAGTATTGGACAAGATAATGGAAATGTTAAATCGGCAGCTGGAGTGTTTCCAGGGTTCCTTCCATCACTCATTATTCGATGACTCTTAATTCCTGTAAGAGTAATTTAAAAGAAAATGCTATCTTTACATTGAGCTGAGCCTGGCTGCTCTGTAATGAGTAAATAAACAACTTGGAATTTTAATCAGTGTTGTTGTACACCTGAACACTGCTATGTAAACATCTCTATGCGCCACCGCATGTGTCACTTTCATTTTCCGCAGTTACCACTTAATTAGATTGGCAGTGAGGGAGAAGGTGTAGACCGTTTTCTTTGATATGGAAGGAAAGGAGCCATGCATTAACGTAATCACTCCCTGAGTGCCGAAGAGACTACTACGGGATCAGGGTAAACATAATGCACACTGAATAAGCAAATCAAATCATAACAGGAGAAAAACTTTCAAAGGTCATGGCAATAAAAACTTCCATTAAATATACCAAGTAGTCTTTCCCCTTTTGGCTTCTTTTTTATTAGTACATGTTCATAGGTAATGATTATATTCATTGTGGGGAGTTAGTTCACATATATGATGTATCTTAATTGTATTTTTCTCCCCTTCTTCTTACCCTCCTCTTAGATCCCTTCTCTTATTTTTGTTGTTGTTGCTGCTGTTCATGTCTGAGGTACATAATGATCACGTTCTTCATAGAGACTTGGTACATGTCCACAACAGATCAAAATTACATTTTATTTATTTATGTTTTATTTATTTTTATTGGTGTTAATTCTTTATTTTTTATTTATTTTAAAGATAAAAGAAGGAAAACATATTAAAAGACATCCAATTACAAAATAGCATAAGAACAATACAAACAATACAGAGTTACAGACAAAGTTGTAGGAAATTAACAATGGTTGTTGTATTACTTATTGATATCTTCAAAGTGGTTTCTCAGGAAAACAAATAGAGACATGCAGGATTGATCAAACAAGTAATCATTAACTGTTCCTTTCAGTCAAGCGATAGAATTCAGTAGTACAGCTGTGTTAGCTATCCTGTATGTACATACATACATAAGTTCCCCTTCTTTCTTTTCACTTTTCTCTCATCCCAGTTGCCCTTTACTTTTGAGTGGTTTCCTTTCGGTTCACAGTGTCTATCATACCTCCTAATTTTTATTTACTCTTCATCTCTTTTCTTTCTTCACCCCATCCATATACTAAAGATCTATCTTGCTATTTTCTATTGTCTATCTTTTAATTTTACAATTTATAGTTTGGGTTTCTCAAATAAGAGAATGTTTAAGCTTATGTGTAAGATTTATTTCAGAGCATCCGTTTTCTTACAAAAGACTAGTTCATCCTTATTGCAGAGTAGTACTCTATTGTGCATAAATATCCATTTTCTTATTCATTCATCTGCTAATGGGCATATAGGCAGCTTGCAAGATTTCTCTATTGTGAATTGTGCTGCTACGAATATGGGTATTCATGTATCACTGTAATATGATGTTTTTTAACTCTTGTGGAAAGATATCTAGAAGGGGGAAAGCTAGGTTGAATGAAATTTCTCATTTTAGTTTTTGGAGGAAACTCCATGCTGATTTCCGTAATGGTTGTACTCGTTTAAATATTTGTATAGCATTCTTTAAGTAAAAGAGACATTTTCTTCTTTTAAGAAATCTTATTAGGGGATCAAGCATCATACCTGGGCATAGGGAATTTTACTTTCAGTATATTATATTAAATCAGAAAAATGACTCAAAATTATTTTTACTGTGAGGAAAATTTGTGACAATGAAAAAATATCAATAAAATGCTACCAATTGGTATTATTAGGAACCAAAAATGGTAGACTGATAACATGACAAAAAAAATTACTCTGTACTAACAATGGATAGCTATATCAAAGATTAAATTTTACTATTTATAGTGTTTTTTTACTATGAACACCTTTACTCTTTTTCCCCATAATTTAAAAACATAATCATTAAGCAGGTAACAAGCAAAGGTCGCAATATGCTTAGACCCTTCAAAGGGCAAATAAAAGGAAAATAACATGTTTTTCATTCAATTTAATTATTTATTATTTCATTAAATAAAGCATAAAACTCAGATAATTAATAGACACTGTTATGGTTGAAACATTGTGTCAACTTGGGGAGTCTAGAGGTTTGGCTAAGTGACTCAGCAGGAAGCCAGGATACTTACTTTGTATACATCCTGAGCCT